>NW_024062429.1:0-523506 GCF_006381635.1 Hibiscus syriacus
TGTTTTAAACAATACTAGTTTGAATTTTAATTTTTGATAAATTTAAGTTCGATTCAATTTTTTGGGTTAAGTTGTTTTGAGTTAGACTCATTTTGGGTTTAGGATATTCGAATTTGTGACTAGTCATATCGAGCCTAAATCATTTCGATTTTTCTCATTCTAATTTGGTATTTGAGTTTGATTATTTTAGGTTAAGTCATTTTGGTTTATATATATTGATCATTCGGTTTCTGATGTTCAGTTTGACATTCTAGTTGGACTTATTTTGATTCAAAACATTTTTAATTCAAATTATTTAGGATTTGAATTAGACAGGTTCTAGTTGTTGACTTTTGTTAGATGTATGACCTCAATTTTGTTTTTGGTTTGCCCTAGAAGTTCACAATACAACTTGTTTGGTGAAGAATCAAAACCAAGAGAAGAAGGAATTTTGTGTGGATTCGTCGTGTTGCAATAGTGGATTCAAACATATTTTCAACGTAATGAATTTCTTCTCCATTGTTTGTGTTTTTTCGTTTAGGATTTTTCATGTAAATATGTGTTCTTGCTTTGCGATCTTGTTCGTCATTATTTTTCCGATTTCATAACAATTTCAAACTTAGTGATCATAATTTTTAAGTATAATTGAACTTACACGAATGAAGCGGGTTAAGCTGTAAACACTTTAGTGAGTGATCACAATCTATGTCCGATCACTTCTGCATGAATTAAGGAAAATCAAAACATGTGCTCACTTTGTGGAACACAAACAATCTGACTGTAATCCCTCTCTCCAATGGGTCTAAATCGATATACAGCAACCCCATTAGCCAATTCGCCCATTGTTTTTGTTTCCGAGGTGCAACATGAAGTGGGTCAAACATTGTGGCTCGCTCAAGGGAAGGTCCTAGACTCCTAGTCCAAGCTAGTATTTAAAAACCTCAAAATCAGAGTTGTTTTACATTCGTAAAGGTGTATTTTAGACAAGAATGTCTCACAAACCATGTGCAGAAATGCGCCCCACGTGGGCTACGGCATGCGTGTGGGTCTCTTACAGTTTGGTCCCTGGTTTTAGAATGTTCCAGCTCAAACCATTAGGGATAGGATATCAAGTCCCACACACAAAGGGCACATTCCAAACATACATACTAGGAAATTTAAAATATATATGCATGCCTTTTAAAGCAAAGCAAGTACCCTCCTCCCTACCCATAGGGGACCTTTTGTTTCTTCCATGTTGCGTTTTCGTATCAATGTCTGCATGCAAATGACAATGTGAATATTACAGGTTCTTTGCATCACATACCTTCTCTATTGGAATATTAGCTTTGTCAGTGCGTGTGAGGCAAGTAGCTGGCCTTTTCACACATATATACATATGTATGTCTGTATGTATGTATCTTTCTCTGGTATTCCTTTTGACAGTTAAACCAGCAAGCACTGCAAATTTTAACTTTTGAGCTTTGTTGTATATTCTGAACCAGGAATACCCCCGCCCGGCCCATCTCAAAAGGCCGATATAGCTGTTCAAAAAGTTTGGCTTTTTGGCATGATTCGATCTTCATATATATTATAATCTCCCTTTCTCTTGGGTCAAATTCTGATTTCGGGTCTTCATCTATACTCAAAATTGGAATTTAGTCCCTACACTTTATTTTTATAATTTGATCCCTCCTATAATATCATTACTTAATCTAAGGGTGTGTTTAACATTGCTCCTCAAAAGTACTCTTTAGATTAAGTTTTTAAGCCAACCCATTATAATAACCTAAAATTATTATCATCAATAATTTATCTTCTTTTTACAATATTATATCTAACATATATATTTTATCTTTTTTAAAAGCACGCTTTATACTGTGGTACTAAACCTTGAAATCCAAACAAAATATTTAAGAACATTTTTTACGACACTCTTAAGAAGTAATATTAAATTGCCCTTAAATAGTTAAATAAAAGCATCCCTTTAACTCGGAAGTTATCTTCCATTTTTTATAGTTATTTACATTTTGTCTCTTTAAGCTGGTATTCTGATTTCATTTTATTCATTATTTTACATATATTTTTATGTGTTTGTAAGCATTTTTTTAAAGGAATTTAACTCACTAATTAAAGAGAATATTATTTCTCTAGAGGTATTGGGTTCAAGTAGCTACGTTTACAGGTGTGTGTCAATCTAAATATTAACATATACACATTGAAATCAACTCATACTATTAAAAGAATAATTAAGCTTAATAAATAAAGGATCATAAACCACAATTTGACCAGCTTTTTTTAAATAAAAAACAGTTGTATTTGGTTGTGGTCAACATCCAATATTAACTACACTTTTTACTAATGCAAATTGTGCTGTTAAAGCAAAAAATATATTTTTTTCTCGGCAAGATGATTTTATTATATATCAAATCAAATTTAACCAAATTGTATGTCTTGTTAAAAATATTTCTAATCCTAAATGAAGGGGGAAAAATATATAAAACCTCTCTAAATGAATGCAAGTAATATTTTAAACCCGAAATCTAAAATTTGGAATTATGTTTATAAAAATATTAGGAAACCATAGCTATTCAATGAGGCAACCCTCACTTAAATTAGAAGGGGAAAAAGTAGCAATTTTCAGAACTTGGATAAGTTATAAAACCATTATTATCAATGGGGCAGCCCTCACTTAAATTTCAATGTCCATCAAGAAGCTATTCAGTACAGTGTTTTACACTTCAGGAACAAGAGAGAAGCTCCTGATTTTCTCTAGTTTGGCAATGGGAGAGCTCTCATAGCCACAATCATACATGGTGGGGTGAATTCTGGTATACCTCTTTCTCCTCCGTTGATCACGTAATCCTAAACTTTGGATGAAAAAGATAAGACGGCCAATCAGATAAATAGAAGTGTAAAACTCGGTCGTTGGAAACTCAGGCCCCTACTCTGTTATCAGTCCTCTCTTGTACCCTACTCCACGGCTCTCTCAGTGGTAAAAAGAGAGACAGAATCCAGCTTTTAAATGCACGTGCCATTACCATTTCACGTAGTGTAAATCACATTATGAGAAACGGAGATCAGTGGCGAGCCTTGTGGAGAAGAAAGATACCAATAATCATGAAATCAGCTAAAAGAAACAGAGCAATATCTCGTAAAAACAACATTTCACTTATCGGAAATTGAACCTATATGACAAACACTGATGCCTCTTTCTTTAAACCACGTAATAAAGTAAAACAAAATAAATTAATAAAACCCCACCTCGGCTCCTCCTATATATATACACATAGTGTGTGTTATATCTCAGTTGAAGCACAAACACCATCGATTCTAAGGTTATGTCCTTTAGAGAGGGAGTGCTCTTTATAAGAATATCTCTAAGCTTATAACCATGTGTAACCAAGGCACCTGCACCGGCACCGGTACTCATCCCACCGACAAACCCTCCCAAACCCATCTTTATTTCGATCTTTTACCATTGCCCGACTCCATGAAAGATCCGGAAAAGCATCATGATCATCATCAGCAATACCCCTTGGTGTCGGAGATCGTAACGGAAGCGAAATCGCTTTTAGTCTAGCTTTTCCCATAGCCTTGACCGGTCTCATTCTCTATTCTCGTTCCATGGTTTCCATGGTCTTCCTAGGGCGTCTTGGCGATGTCGAGCTCGCCGCCGGTTCATTAGCTATAGCATTTGCTAACATTACGGGGTATTCGGTGCTTTTTGGGCTTGCTTTAGGTATGGAGCCGCTTTGTTCCCAAGCCTTTGGTGCTCGAAGAACTAAACTTCTGTCATTAACCCTGCATCGTTACGTGGTTTTCCTCTTGTTCACGTCGGTTTTAATATCGGTTTTTTGGATGAACATGTTTAATATCTTCGTTTATCTTCGTCAAGATCCTAATATCACTCGCATCGGCCAGAAGTACATGTTGTTCTCTCTGCCGGACCTTTTCACCAACTCGTTGGTTCACCCTATCCGCATTTACCTTCGAGCTCAAGGATTCACACACCCGCTCACTTTTGCAACCCTCATCGCCACCATTCTCCATTTACAGATCAATCTCATTCTCGTTTCCCATTTCAACTTCGGCGTTGCCGGCGTGGCTGCTTCGGCTTCCATCTCCAACTTCTTCGTCCTCGTTTCCCTCGTTGTTTACGTTTGGTACTCCGGCATACATGAGCCGACATGGGAGAAGCCGAGCTTGGAATGTTTCACCGGCTGGAAACCGCTGCTGAAGCTGGCGGCACCGAGCTGCTTATCGGTTTGTTTGGAGTGGTGGTGGTACGAGATCATGATCGTTCTGTGTGGGATTTTGGCGAACCCGAAGGCGACGGTTGCTTCCATGGGGATATTGATTCAAACGACGTCGTTGATATACGTTTTCCCTTCTTCGCTGAGTTTCGCGGTCTCGACGCGAGTTGGGAACGCCCTGGGGGAAAACCGTCCTTACACCGCGAGGCTATCCGCTGTGGTGGCGGTGTTTTTGTCCGCCATGATGGGCATATCAGCTTCGACGTTTGCTTCAGCAATGAGGGCTATGTGGGCCATGATGTTCACATCAGACTCGGAGATCCTACGGCTGACATCGATTGCGCTTCCAATCCTAGGACTATGCGAGCTCGGGAACTGTCCCCAAACGGTGGGATGTGGGGTCCTCAGAGGGAGTGCACGTCCGTCCACCGCGGCTAACGTGAACCTCGGCGCTTTCTATCTGGTGGGCATGCCCGTTGCGGTTGGGCTCGGATTTTATCTCAGAGTCTGTGTGTAGTGGGGTCCACTGACTGGGAGCTGCAAGCGAATAGGGCTCAGATGCTGACGTGTGTAGATACCAAGTTGATGATTGTTGTGATGATAGTAAGGGTGATGAACAATAGCCGTTGATCTGTATCAAGAGGTGACTTCGGCATCTTAAATAAATTACCCGAGGGATGATAATTTGTTTTTAGTGTTTTCACTTTATCATTTAACTTAATTGGTTAACGTTTGACTTGAACTCGATTCAAAATTTGTTATTTTAAATTTAATACGAATTTGATAAAATATAATTTAAACTTAAATCGATTTATAATAAAAATTGATCTAATAAATATTGGATCGATGGAAAAGTATATTATACTTTCACAAAGAGAATTTAGATTTGAATCTTTGAAATGATATTGTCGAAAGATATAATCACTTTTACAAGTTACACAAATAGATAACATAATCAGATGACAGTAAAAAAATTTAAGACATAATATCTGTGTAAACTCTTAAAAGGAAAAATAGCATGGATAAAGAAAAGAAATTCACTAAAATTATAAAAGATTTGTAACTGCAATCACTTTTTGACATCTAATGCTTAATCAATAACTTTAATTTCTATTATTTATTTATAGGGTTACATTAGAAATTTAGGAGCGAAAAAAATAAATGACATAGAATAAGATACACACGAGATACGAGATTTAATATAGTTCGATCTTATCTATTAACATGAACGAGAAAAATAATAATCTAATATAAACATGAAGATAAAAAAGAGAGTACAAATACGGTATATGTTATGTATCCAAAAATTTAATCACTAAGTAATCTAATAGCAGTATAATTATAATAAAATTTAGTTTCTAATTAGAATTTGAGTAAAAGAAATCTTAAATTACAAGAATGTTGTTTAATATAAACGAAATTCAGATGAATAAAGAATGGGAGAATAATTTTGGGCAATGTGGTTACCCCCAAAAGAGGCTTTGTCTTGGGTTGAAATGAAAACCTAACAGCATTTTCTTTGTTTTGGTTTTCGTGTCCCCTGACCTCTTGCAAACCACTACTGCTACCCACGTGGCTTATATACCTAACTAAATCGAGTCATTTCATGTATTATATAGTTTCATAGATATTATTAATCTTGATTTTTTTCTTCATAATATTCTAGACAAGAGTTATAGTTTTATGGTATCTGACAAAAATAGAAATAGGTTAAAATCATGGGATAAAGTCGAACCACAAAACTTTTCTCATTTTTAAATTCATCCCTGATTATTATAGGATTAACGAGAGCTTAGAGAGAATGTGTATTATATTTGATTAGTCCACAATTATTGGATTTATGAGAATGACGGTGGGATGAGAAAGTCAAGATGCAAGTATTTCCAAAGCTGGAGTAACCAATACTTGATTAGTGATCGTCAAGACAAGCCGTTCCACATTTGAAAGATACAATCTTTGACTTTTCTCATGTTTTAACTACTTAAATATGTTTGGGTTATTCACCGACGTTATAATAAGTTAATTTTTTATTAGTATGAGGTTACAATATAATATTCTATTGAAATATTTCCAATTATTTTATAATGTATTTCAAATATTTTTGTAGACGATGTGCTCAAACTCAATATCTCTATGAATAATAATCATCACTTCAATAACTGAAGTCACTTAATTCGTACAAAATAAGTTAAATTTTAGATTTATAATAGTTGATGTTCAATCATAGACGGGAGGAGTGTAAGGTTATTTCTCAAGTGATTTTGTATTCAAATTAAAAAGATTGAATTATTATATACTGATATTTTATATCCATTTTAAATAATTTTTCGTTCAAATTGAAATGAGTGAATTAATGTCATATACTATAAAATTTCTCTTCCCTTAGTTATACATCAACAATAACTATACAAATCTATAATTTTTTCAATAGTCTGAGATGATTAAAATGTAGTATATGTTCAGGATTTTCTTAACCAATTAACAATACACACATTTTGCAAACATAATTGCTCGAACCCATAATATTTAAAAAGAATAACATTTTATTTTACCGCTGAAATAACTTATTGGTTCAAATCCATAAATTTTTAAATTTATAGTTTATGTTGAAGGGTTAAAAAGAGTGGGAAGATTAATGGGTTGGGTTTTTTTCGACTTGCAGCTTAAAAATTGGTCTCTACCTAATAAATGGGTTTGAAGGTATGGTTGCGAGTCTGATTGCTTATGGAAGGGGACAATCGATGCTAAGTATGGTTCTGACCAGTCTTCACTAGTGCCTCGTCCCCTCAATCCTTGGAAATCGTCTTGGATGTGGAAAAAACATTGCCTTCCCTTAACTAAGGATGGTGATTTGTTCACCAAAAACCTGAAGTGCATTTGTCGTAGATGGAGAACTGATGGAGTTTTGGGATGACTGGTGGACTGAAGTTCCCTCTCTAAAAGAGTTTTTTTGCTGATTTACGGTGTTACAGTTAAAAGAGTGGGAAGATTCGTGATTTTGGTGTAAGTGTAATGGCTCGTGGATTTGAAATATTAAAATTAGAAGAGTTACTTTTTAATGGGAAACTAACATATGGGATGATTTTATGAATACAATCAACAGAACAGCAAATATTAGAGCCGATGTGGATCATTTGTCATGGATTGGATCTCCGAATGGTAGATACTGTCCAAGGCTTTATTGTAGGGATGCATCAATATTCAAAAATGATAAGGATTCTCTTTGGTCCTTGGTGTGGGCAAATTTAGCCCCACCAAAAGTTGAAGCGTTCGTTTCGAAGCTCCTTCAACATAGAATCCCTTCCTCTGTAGAGTTGGCCAAAAGAGGGGGTGTCAAATTTGGAGTCGGCAGTATGTGGCTTTTTCATTCGAAACAAGAATCGGTCATTCATTTATTTTGTCATTATGAGATAGTTTGGAGAATTTGGTAAATTGGTGCACCTTTTGGAACGTCAATCTTATCATCCCGGACAACATGAAATCTTTTCTTACCATTTGGGATAGTCAACCATTCTGCAAAACTTCTAAACAAGTTTAGAATATGGCCTTTTTTTGGTATTTCATGGTCTATTTGGCTTAGCAGGAATGTAGCCCTGTTCAAAAGCAAAATTCTAAAAGGTGATCAAATCTTTGAGGTGGCTGTCCTTCGGATTGGATTCTGGTGTAATAGTAAATGACCACTTCTGGTTCCAAATATTATGGATTTTACCAGAAGGCCGAATGGATCCTTATCTTGTCCCTGATGTTTCATTGATGTTCTGACCGCTTTCTGCACTTCTGGTTTTTTTAAATCTTTTTCTTGGGCTGATTGATGATATGATGGTGAAAGTTATGGTGATTATAATTAGTCTGTGATCTTAGATTTTGGATTTGTTGTATAGAAAACTTGGTTGTGGGGTGAGCTTGTTTTGCTGTATTGCACTTGCTAGTATCTACTGGTTTGATGCAGGTGTTGAATCCCATTGAGGTCTGCAGGTCTGGAGTTGTGGGGATGGTTGCAAGGGTAGTGTTGCTCCTCTGTAGAGGGTGGATGGTTGTTGGTCTTCAAGTGGGCAACAGCTGTCTGGGTGGCTAGTTGGTTTTCTGTGTTATATGTATTCGTATACCTGGAGTGGAATGCTGTCCATCTTTTTATATAGCATGGACAGCATGAGAACGGGTTCGATATAGCATGGCATTCTAGTGACTTTGGTCTTTGTCCTTGCTCTATGTCAAATTACTTAGCAGTGGAGGCCTCTGGAGTCGTGAGTGTGAAATTTCTTTACGGTTGTGTTGTCTGAACGCGGGGAAAGTGATCGGGCGCTGCTGGTTCGACATCTTGTACGAACGATAGCGTTAAGTTGTTGTGTAGCTTCCTTTCGAGGTCTTATGTATTGAAGTCAAGAAGTGCTGAAGAAGTTAATAAAGCAGGGTGAATGTTAGTGAACATGTGCTTGTGATTGTGGATATGTTGTGAGTTCTAGAATAATGTTGTTCTAGAATAGTTTGTTAGATTGTAGCAGTTAGTTTGTTGAGCTGTTAACCGTTCTTTATAGCAGCATATACTTTCCTTATTGACTGTATAAATACTGCTCTCTAATTCAAGAGAGATCAGCTTCTTGATAATAAAAAGATTACAAGATCTTTCAGTTTCTTTCTTGTTTTCATAGATAGTTAAACTGCTATCTTATCATGGTATCTTTCGCCAATACCTGGGTGTGTTTCTTCCGCTGTGTCTTCTCCTTTTCAGTAGCTGCACGAGATTAAGCTTTCACGTCTCGTGTGATTCTTGGCATCATGGTTGATTTGACGGTTGATCCCGAGGATGTGTCTCCGAATGCTTCTTCCCTGAGTCCGGGAACATCTCAACGTATGTTTGGCATTCAACACATACCAAAGCATGATACTGTTAAACTCACTGAATCCACATACCTTCTTTGGAAGCATCAAGTGGCGTTGATAATTGATGGCTATGGGTTGCTGAGGTTCATCTCAGTCGGATATGTTGCACCAGATGAGTTCATCACTAATGCGTCTGGACAACTTGAAGAGAATCCAGTGTTTGCAGCTCATCGTCAGCAAGATAAACTGCTTGCTTCCTGGCTTTTAACTACTGTGAGTACAGAGGTTCTGCCTCACTTGACTGGACTTACAACTGCGATGTCAATCTGGAATACTATATCTCGTCTGTTTGGTGCTCGTTCCAGTGCCAAGATTTCTTCTCTTCGACATAATCTTCATTCCCAGCGAAAGACTGGTTTGACGATTAGGGAGTATCTTGCCAAAGTCAAATCCATATGTGATTTGTTGAATGCTTCAGGTAGTGTGGTTACTGAGCAAGAACATGTTAATGTTGTGTTAGCTGGACTTACAATGGAATTTGAGTCTATTATTGTAATTGCATCACGAGAAAATTTTTCTCTTGATATTCTTACTGAGATGTTGTTAGATTGTGAGGCTCGACAGAAGATGTTCTTGAGTGAAAACTTTTCTGTAAATCTTGTTCTTCAATCTCGGGAAGGTGCAATCCTCTACATTCATCAATTAACTGTTGCATTATTAGTCTTATGTTTAAACAATACTAGTTTGAATTTTAATTTTTGTTGATAAATTTAAGTTCGATTCAATTTTTTTGGGTTTAAGTTGTTTTGAGTTAGACTCATTTTGGGTTTAGGATATTCGAATTTGTGACTAGTCATATCGAGCCTAAATCATTTCGATTTTTCTCATTCTAATTTGGTATTTGAGTTTGATTATTTTAGGTTAAGTCATTTTGGTTTATATATATATTGATCATTTCGGTTTCTGATGTTCAGTTTGGACATTCTAGTTGGACTTATTTTGGATTCAAAACATTTTTTAATTCAAATTATTTTAGGATTTGAATTAGACAGGTTCTAGTTGTTGACTTTTGTTAGATAGTATGACCTCAATTTTGTTTTTGGTTTGCCCTAGAAGTTCACAATACAACTTGTTTGGTGAAGAATCAAAACCAAGAGAAGAAGGAATTTTGTGTGGATTCGTCGTGTTGCAATAGTGGGATTCAAAACATATTTTCAACGTAATGAATTTCTTCTCCATTGTTTGTGTTTTTTCGTTTAGGATTTTTCATGTAAATATGTGTTCTTGCTTTGCGATCTTGTTCGTCATTATTTTTCCGATTTCATAA
The DNA here is from genome assembly GCF_006381635.1 of Hibiscus syriacus. Taxonomy (NCBI): domain Eukaryota; kingdom Viridiplantae; phylum Streptophyta; class Magnoliopsida; order Malvales; family Malvaceae; genus Hibiscus; species Hibiscus syriacus. Next base: position 10,363 of record NW_024062429.1, read on the forward strand.
CAATTTCAAACTTAGTGATCATAATTTTTTAAGTATAATTGAACTTACACGAATGAAGCGGGTTAAGCTGTAAACACTTTAGTGAGTGATCACAATCTATGTCCGATCACTTCTGCATGAATTAAGGAAAATCAAAACATGTGCTCACTTTGTGGAACACAAAACAATCTGACTGTAATCCCTCTCTCCAATGGGTCTAAATCGAATATACAGCAACCCCATTAGCCAATTCGCCCATTGTTTTTGTTTCCGAGGTGCAACATGAAGTGGGTCAAACATTGTGGCTCGCTCAAGGGAAGGTCCTAGACTCCTAGTCCAAGCTAGTAATTTAAAAACCTCAAATCAGAGTTGTTTTACATTCGTAAAGGTGGATATTTTAGACAAGAATGTCTCACAAACCATGTGCAGAAATGCGCCCCACGTGGGCTACGGCATGCATGTGGGTCTCTTACAGTTTGGTCCCTGGTTTTAGAATGTTCCAGCTCAAACCATTAGGGATAGGATATCAAGTCCCACACACAAAGGGCACATTCCAAACATACATACTAGGAAATTTAAAATATATATGCATGCCTTTTAAAGCAAAGCAAGTACCCTCCTCCCTGAACCCTGAACCCTGAACCCTGAACCCTGAACCCTGAACCCTGAACCCTGAACCCTGAACCCTGAACCCTGAACCCTGAACCCTGAACCCTGAACCCTGAACCCTGAACCCTGAACCCTGAACCCTGACCCCTGACCCCTGACCCCTGACCCCTGACCCCTGAACCCTAAACCCTAAACTTCCGATGACAAGCGTCAACCCCACACAAAATCTGGAGCATCCACCTCTTAATTTCACCGACCCATATCCCACCTTCCTTCTTTTTCGCGTCGCGGATAACCGCCGCCAAATCGGTCCTCAAGAACTCCAAGACGAGCACGGCATCCTCGTCTTCCCGCCAAAAGTACTCGTGCAAGACGACTATGTTGGGGCAGTTATGAAGCATTTGCGAGGCCTCGATTTCCCTGAACGCCGATTGGTAGTCGTGGACTTCCTTGAGGGCGACTATGAGGTTGTCGGAGAGTCGACGCGCCCTGTAGACGTCGGAGTAGGCGCCTGAACCTACGCGCTCCAGGATATCGTACTTGGCGATGATCTCGGGTCGGGTGTGTATGCTCCAACTCTTCGGTAGTGGTTGCTCCATTTTCCCGTCCTTTTGCCTAATGATTCTGTGAGATTCTTTTGAGATTCAGTCTTTTCTGACTTTCCAAGAGAGACGACGTCGTTTGCGAACGGAAAAAAACATAAAAGTCATTTTAATCATTAAGCTTGGGTTTAATGAAGTTTTACACCGATTAAAATGTTTCGTACCTCGTCACCATATATTCTCATTTTAGTTTCTGCTTTAGATGAATTTTTCTTTTAAATCATCTCAGACAGAACCAAAGAGAATTTGAATCACATAATTCTAACATTATTCATTTGTATAAATTATAATTCGTATATAAAGAAGACCCAATGTTGTTATTGAAGTTGGGATTTCCATTAACAAACTAGCAATCAATTTATCATTTAAAAATTTCAAAAGAAATGGCTTGGAAAGAAACTGGTGGCATGTGCTTATGAAGATAACAAGGAAGTGAAGCTAATAAGAACATCAACTGCATTTTGAGCTGCCAAAGAGGCAAACGCAGAGGCTTCATTGGACAAGGCAGAAACCCCAACGGCTAAATCAGACAAGGATCTGAATGCAATGAAGGGCGTGTTTTGTTGGTGACAGACAAGGGCAACTGCAGCCGTCTCCATGTCGATTGCTGTTGCATTGAACTTGGCGTTCAACAACTCACGATAAGCTCTGTTGTCCACAAAGATGTTGGAGCTGATCTCTCTTTCTACTCTCACCACCATCGGTGGTCTTGGTAAGCAAGTTGCATTCGCGCATCCACCAAGTCTCAAAACCTGATCTCTTAAAAGTATTAATATCGTACCTCATTTCATTAACTCAATTGTTAGTTTGAAACATTAAACAAATATGATACGAATCGCATTTAAAACACGTGTACCTTTATAATGACTAATTTTTAACACGTCAAATCTGAAGCGATTAAGCCTTTTCTTGTTTATGATTTTAACTTTTACCTCAACTCTTTCTGCAGTGGTAAAGTAGTGGTCGTTGACTGGAACCCAGAACGCATGCTGTCTTTGTTCTGGAACCCCATCCACTGAGAATATCTCTTCAGCTTGGTACCACACATTGTTGAACAGATTCTCTGAAGAAATGTTGCATTTTATGCTGTTGTTGTAATCAGAGAACCTAAGGTAACCAATTTCTTTGGTGTAGTCTCCATTTGATTCTAGAGCTAGCACATCTTCAGCTCCATCTCCATACCTCTTTCAGCATTTAACAATTTTTAGAAATATGGTCATTATTACAAATAAATTTTAAATAGGATGAGATCAATATGAGAAATATCAAAATTAAATTAAATTCGGATGAGCAAGAAGCCCACTTTCTTTTGTGTGTTCTTATACTATAGTACACTGTCGATAGATAAAAATAATTTAAGAGATTAAATTATTTATAACGTTAGTATATTTTCGTACATTGGTGGTGAATAAAATAAAATTATGTATAACGTGGAAGGAGTCATGACATGATCTTCAACAGTTTTGGATTTAATTTTTATTTAGGTCCCTCTTAGTTTTGAAACTAATTAAGTCTTAACCTATTTTTTTTCGATTTAAATACTTTTTAGGCCCCTTTTAATTTCAAAATTAAAAAAAATAGATCATAACCCTCCCTTTTTAATTTTAATTTGATGATTTAATAAATAGATTTTGATCATCATTTTATCCGTACTTATATTTGTCCATACGAAGTTTCATCATGACTATGTCATTACGTGTATAAGGATTTGTTTTTTAGTCTATTGATAATTAAATTATTTTTGGAATAAGGATCATGCGCTTTTAAGTTGGCTCAAACTTTCTTCTTGAATGTTACAATAACAATCATACCAATCGAACTAAGATTCGATTAGTTGATAATTAGAATTTTTAATTAGGTGTAAATAGTGTAATTGTTGCATCCTTAAATGTATCAAAAATAAATCTTTTTACTTTAGGAGATTGACCGGTTGATGGGGCAATCCAACAGGGTTGGTTCCCTTAAATTAAGCACATCTTAGAGAAATAATTAGATTTTAACCATCATTAGATTCCTTATTAGTTAACCTTTACATCTTTCATTTCAACCCCACCTTGATTTTCTTACTATTTAAATTGTTAACCACTCTTAAATCAACCCCATCCTTGTAAGATAATGTAAACTATTTAAATTAAAACACTAATACTATAACTTTAAGATTGTTTATGCTTGACATTTTGATTTCCCTAACAAACATACCTAAGGGTTGGCATACCATATTACCGGGTTCAAGTTATATAGAGATACTAGGAAATCGTTCAATTATCACCGTTTTTAGTATAAAGCTATGGGTTTTTTTTTAAATTTTTAAAAAAAAAGGAAAAGGGGGTTGGTTAGGGTTTATCACAATTAGTTTTATCGCAATTAAATTGTGACCTATCTTTGGAGGATGAGAGTGTCTATGAATAAAAGAGAATCAACCGAATGCTCTAAAACAAGAATAGATCAACAAGAATACCAAATATATGTCAAATGAAAAAGAGACGTTGAATATAACATTGAGAAAAGAAAATAAATATTACACTGACAAATAAAACTATCCACTATTTTCACAAGAATATGAGAAAACTAATCAAACAACATAAAATAGCAAAACTCATATATGCAAAACAAAACATAAAAATTTAACAAAGTTTGGAGGAAGAGAAATGAGAAAACGAGGAAAGAAATAATCAAATCAATCTAAGACTAATATTGTCATTAACCATGAAAAATACCACAAGTAAAGTTATTATATGTAAACATTGATGATGTTGTATACAATTTCCATTTATAATATGCAATTTGTCAAAAAGGAACTTTTGGACGAGAATAATGGAATCAAATCGGCACCATGAAATTGACTTGGCAAAATATGTAAATGTTTTTTTGGTGGAGTCTTTAGAATTCATGAATCCGAAAGAAGAAAACATTATCCATGGCATTTTTGTTCATTCTTAAAGCAGTCATAGCCTTTCCAATTTCGTTGGTGATTTGTCAGCCGACCCCTCAAATCCTATCATATCTAATTCCCATCATGCAAGTGTTTTTCCTTTTGGGCAAACCATTTTCTATTGATCATCTTTGTCCAGTGGGAGATCCAATCTCTTCTTTTGTTCCATCTAAATGGCGGTCAACTAATACATGTTGTATGCTTTCTCATGTTTTACATGGAAAGAAAGGAAGAATATCAATGGTACGATGAAGATTAGTTTATATACATAAGTTTTGCTCTAATGGAACATTTCATCTGCTGATTCATTGGAGCGTGAGCCAGGGCCACTAATAATATGATGAGTGGGATTTGCAATCCTCTACATTCATCAATTAACTGTTGCATTATTAGTCTTATGTTTAAACAATACTAGTTTGAATTTTAATTTTTGTTGATAAATTTAAGTTCGATTCAATTTTTTGGGTTTAAGTTGTTTGAGTTAGACTCATTTTGGGTTTAGGATATTCGAATTTGTGACTAGTCATATCGAGCCTAAATCATTTCGATTTTTCTCATTCTAATTTGGTATTTGAGTTTGATTATTTTAGGTTAAGTCATTTTGGTTTATATATATATTGATCATTTCGGTTTCTGATGTTCAGTTTGGACATTCTAGTTGGACTTATTTTGGATTCAAAACATTTTTTAATTCAAATTATTTTAGGATTTGAATTAGACAGGTTCTAGTTGTTGACTTTTGTTAGATAGTATGACCTCAATTTTGTTTTTGGTTTGCCCTAGAAGTTCACAATACAACTTGTTTGGTGAAGAATCAAAACCAAGAGAAGAAGGAATTTTGTGTGGATTCGTCGTGTTGCAATAGTGGGATTCAAAACATATTTTCAACGTAATGAATTTCTTCTCCATTGTTTGTGTTTTTTCGTTTAGGATTTTTCATGTAAATATGTGTTCTTGCTTTGCGATCTTGTTCGTCATTATTTTTCCGATTTCATAACAATTTCAAACTTAGTGATCATAATTTTTTAAGTATAATTGAACTTACACGAATGAAGCGGGTTAAGCTGTAAACACTTTAGTGAGTGATCACAATCTATGTCCGATCACTTCTGCATGAATTAAGGAAAATCAAAACATGTGCTCACTTTGTGGAACACAAAACAATCTGACTGTAATCCCTCTCTCCAATGGGTCTAAATCGAATATACAGCAACCCCATTAGCCAATTCGCCCATTGTTTTTGTTTCCGAGGTGCAACATGAAGTGGGTCAAACATTGTGGCTCGCTCAAGGGAAGGTCCTAGACTCCTAGTCCAAGCTAGTAATTTAAAAACCTCAAATCAGAGTTGTTTTACATTCGTAAAGGTGGATATTTTAGACAAGAATGTCTCACAAACCATGTGCAGAAATGCGCCCCACGTGGGCTACGGCATGCATGTGGGTCTCTTACAGTTTGGTCCCTGGTTTTAGAATGTTCCAGCTCAAACCATTAGGGATAGGATATAAGTCCCACACACAAAGGGCACATTCCAAACATACATACTAGGAAATTTAAAATATATATGCATGCCTTTTAAAGCAAAGCAAGTACCCTCCTCCCTGAACCCTGAACCCTGAACCCTGAACCCTAAACCCTGAACCCTGAACCCTGAACCCTGAACCCTGAACCCTGAACCCTGAACCCTGAACCCTGAACCCTGAACCCTAAACCCTGAACCCTGAACCCTGAACCCTGACCCCTGACCCCTGACCCCTGACCCCTGACCCCTGACCCCTGAACCCTAAACCCTAAACTTCCGATGACAAGCGTCAACCCCACACAAAATCTGGAGCATCCACCTCTTAATTTCACCGACCCATATCCCACCTTCCTTCTTTTTCGCGTCGCGGATAACCGCCGCCAAATCGGTCCTCAAGAACTCCAAGACGAGCACGGCATCCTCGTCTTCCCGCCAAAAGTACTCGTGCAAGACGACTATGTTGGGGCAGTTATGAAGCATTTGCGAGGCCTCGATTTCCCTGAACGCCGATTGGTAGTCGTGGACTTCCTTGAGGGCGACTATGAGGTTGTCGGAGAGTCGACGCGCCCTGTAGACGTCGGAGTAGGCGCCTGAACCTACGCGCTCCAGGATATCGTACTTGGCGATGATCTCGGGTCGGGTGTGTATGCTCCAACTCTTCGGTAGTGGTTGCTCCATTTTCCCGTCCTTTTGCCTAATGATTCTGTGAGATTCTTTTGAGATTCAGTCTTTTCTGACTTTCCAAGAGAGACGACGTCGTTTGCGAACGGAAAAAAACATAAAAAGTCATTTTAATCATTAAGCTTGGGTTTAATGAAGTTTTACACCGATTAAAATGTTTCGTACCTCGTCACCATATATTCTCATTTTAGTTTCTGCTTTAGATGAATTTTTCTTTTAAATCATCTCAGACAGAACCAAAGAGAATTTGAATCACATAATTCTAACATTATTCATTTGTATAAATTATAATTCGTATATAAAGAAGACCCAATGTTGTTATTGAAGTTGGGATTTCCATTAACAAACTAGCAATCAATTTATCATTTAAAAATTTCAAAAGAAATGGCTTGGAAAGAAACTGGTGGCATGTGCTTATGAAGATAACAAGGAAGTGAAGCTAATAAGAACATCAACTGCATTTTGAGCTGCCAAAGAGGCAAACGCAGAGGCTTCATTGGACAAGGCAGAAACCCCAACGGCTAAATCAGACAAGGATCTGAATGCAATGAAGGGCGTGTTTTGTTGGTGACAGACAAGGGCAACTGCAGCCGTCTCCATGTCGATTGCTGTTGCATTGAACTTGGCGTTCAACAACTCACGATAAGCTCTGTTGTCCACAAAGATGTTGGAGCTGATCTCTCTTTCTACTCTCACCACCATCGGTGGTCTTGGTAAGCAAGTTGCATTCGCGCATCCACCAAGTCTCAAAACCTGATCTCTTAAAAGTATTAATATCGTACCTCATTTCATTAACTCAATTGTTAGTTTGAAACATTAAACAAATATGATACGAATCGCATTTAAAACACGTGTACCTTTATAATGACTAATTTTTAACACGTCAAATCTGAAGCGATTAAGCCTTTTCTTGTTTATGATTTTAACTTTTACCTCAACTCTTTCTGCAGTGGTAAAGTAGTGGTCGTTGACTGGAACCCAGAACGCATGCTGTCTTTGTTCTGGAACCCCATCCACTGAGAATATCTCTTCAGCTTGGTACCACACATTGTTGAACAGATTCTCTGAAGAAATGTTGCATTTTATGCTGTTGTTGTAATCAGAGAACCTAAGGTAACCAATTTCTTTGGTGTAGTCTCCATTTGATTCTAGAGCTAGCACATCTTCAGCTCCATCTCCATACCTCTTTCAGCATTTAACAATTTTTAGAAATATGGTCATTATTACAAATAAATTTTAAATAGGATGAGATCAATATGAGAAATATCAAAATTAAATTAAATTCGGATGAGCAAGAAGCCCACTTTCTTTTGTGTGTTCTTATACTATAGTACACTGTCGATAGATAAAATAATTTAAGAGATTAAATTATTTATAACGTTAGTATATTTTCGTACATTGGTGGTGAATAAAATAAAATTATGTATAACGTGGAAGGAGTCATGACATGATCTTCAACAGTTTTGGATTTAATTTTTATTTAGGTCCCTCTTAGTTTTGAAACTAATTAAGTCTTAACCTATTTTTTTTCGATTTAAATACTTTTTAGGCCCCTTTTAATTTCAAAATTAAAAAAAAATAGATCATAACCCTCCCTTTTTAATTTTAATTTGATGATTTAATAAATAGATTTTGATCATCATTTTATCCGTACTTATATTTGTCCATACGAAGTTTCATCATGACTATGTCATTACGTGTATAAGGATTTGTTTTTAGTCTATTGATAATTAAATTATTTTTGGAATAAGGATCATGCGCTTTTAAGTTGGCTCAAACTTTCTTCTTGAATGTTACAATAACAATCATACCAATCGAACTAAGATTCGATTAGTTGATAATTAGAATTTTTAATTAGGTGTAAATAGTGTAATTGTTGCATCCTTAAATGTATCAAAAATAAATCTTTTTACTTTAGGAGATTGACCGGTTGATGGGGCAATCCAACAGGGTTGGTTCCCTTAAATTAAGCACATCTTAGAGAAATAATTAGATTTTAACCATCATTAGATTCCTTATTAGTTAACCTTTACATCTTTCATTTCAACCCCACCTTGATTTTCTTACTATTTAAATTGTTAACCACTCTTAAATCAACCCCATCCTTGTAAGATAATGTAAACTATTTAAATTAAAACACTAATACTATAACTTTAAGATTGTTTATGCTTGACATTTTGATTTCCCTAACAAACATACCTAAGGGTTGGCATACCATATTACCGGGTTCAAGTTATATAGAGATACTAGGAAATCGTTCAATTATCACCGTTTTTAGTATAAAGCTATGGGTTTTTTTTTTAATTTTAAAAAAAAAAGGAAAAGGGGGTTGGTTAGGGTTTATCACAATTAGTTTTATCGCAATTAAATTGTGACCTATCTTTGGAGGATGAGAGTGTCTATGAATAAAAGAGAATTAACCGAATGCTCTAAAACAAGAATAGATCAACAAGAATACCAAATATATGTCAAATGAAAAAGAGACGTTGAATATAACATTGAGAAAAGAAAATAAATATTACACTGACAAATAAAACTATCCACTATTTTCACAAGAATATGAGAAAACTAATCAAACAACATAAAATAGCAAAACTCATATATGCAAAACAAAACATAAAAATTTAACAAAGTTTGGAGGAAGAGAAATGAGAAAACGAGGAAAGAAATAATCAAATCAATCTAAGACTAATATTGTCATTAACCATGAAAAATACCACAAGTAAAGTTATTATATGTAAACATTGATGATGTTGTATACAATTTCCATTTATAATATGCAATTTGTCAAAAAGGAACTTTTGGACGAGAATAATGGAATCAAATCGGCACCATGAAATTGACTTGGCAAAATATGTAAATGTTTTTTTGGTGGAGTCTTTAGAATTCATGAATCCGAAAGAAGAAAACATTATCCATGGCATTTTTGTTCATTCTTAAAGCAGTCATAGCCTTTCCAATTTCGTTGGTGATTTGTCAGCCGACCCCTCAAATCCTATCATATCTAATTCCCATCATGCAAGTGTTTTTCCTTTTGGGCAAACCATTTTCTATTGATCATCTTTGTCCAGTGGGAGATCCAATCTCTTCTTTTGTTCCATCTAAATGGCGGTCAACTAATACATGTTGTATGCTTTCTCATGTTTTACATGGAAAGAAAGGAAGAATATCAATGGTACGATGAAGATTAGTTTATATACATAAGTTTTGCTCTAATGGAACATTTCATCTGCTGATTCATTGGAGCGTGAGCCAGGGCCACTAATAATATGATGAGTGGGATTTGCAATCCTCTACATTCATCAATTAACTGTTGCATTATTAGTCTTATGTTTAAACAATACTAGTTTGAATTTTAATTTTTGTTGATAAATTTAAGTTCGATTCAATTTTTTTGGGTTTAAGTTGTTTTGAGTTAGACTCATTTTGGGTTTAGGATATTCGAATTTGTGACTAGTCATATCGAGCCTAAATCATTTCGATTTTTCTCATTCTAATTTGGTATTTGAGTTTGATTATTTTAGGTTAAGTCATTTTGGTTTATATATATTGATCATTTCGGTTTCTGATGTTCAGTTTGGACATTCTAGTTGGACTTATTTTGGATTCAAAACATTTTTTAATTCAAATTATTTTAGGATTTGAATTAGACAGGTTCTAGTTGTTGACTTTTGTTAGATAGTATGACCTCAATTTTGTTTTTGGTTTGCCCTAGAAGTTCACAATACAACTTGTTTGGTGAAGAATCAAAACCAAGAGAAGAAGGAATTTTGTGTGGATTCGTCGTGTTGCAATAGTGGGATTCAAAACATATTTTCAACGTAATGAATTTCTTCTCCATTGTTTGTGTTTTTTCGTTTAGGATTTTTCATGTAAATATGTGTTCTTGCTTTGCGATCTTGTTCGTCATTATTTTTCCGATTTCATAACAATTTCAAACTTAGTGATCATAATTTTTTAAGTATAATTGAACTTACACGAATGAAGCGGGTTAAGCTGTAAACACTTTAGTGAGTGATCACAATCTATGTCCGATCACTTCTGCATGAATTAAGGAAAATCAAAACATGTGCTCACTTTGTGGAACACAAAACAATCTGACTGTAATCCCTCTCTCCAATGGGTCTAAATCGAATATACAGCAACCCCATTAGCCAATTCGCCCATTGTTTTTGTTTCCGAGGTGCAACATGAAGTGGGTCAAACATTGTGGCTCGCTCAAGGGAAGGTCCTAGACTCCTAGTCCAAGCTAGTAATTTAAAAACCTCAAATCAGAGTTGTTTTACATTCGTAAAGGTGGATATTTTAGACAAGAATGTCTCACAAACCATGTGCAGAAATGCGCCCCACGTGGGCTACGGCATGCGTGTGGGTCTCTTACAGTTTGGTCCCTGGTTTTAGAATGTTCCAGCTCAAACCATTAGGGATAGGATATCAAGTCCCACACACACAAAGGGCACATTCCAAACATACATACTAGGAAATTTAAAATATATATGCATGCCTTTTAAAGCAAAGCAAGTACCCTCCTCCCTACCCATAGGGGACCTTTTGTTTCTTCCATGTTGCGTTTTCGTATCAATGTCTGCATGCAAATGACAATGTGAATATTACAGGTTCTTTGCATCACATACCTTCTCTATTGGAATATTAGCTTTGTCAGTGCGTGTGAGGCAAGTAGCTGGCCTTTTCACACATATATACATATGTATGTCTGTATGTATGTATCTTTCTCTGGTATTCCTTTTGACAGTTAAACCAGCAAGCACTGCAAATTTTAACTTTTGAGCTTTGTTGTATATTCTGAACCAGGAATACCCCCGCCCGGCCCATCTCAAAAGGCCGATATAGCTGTTCAAAAAGTTTGGCTTTTTGGCATGATTCGATCTTCATATATATTATAATCTCCCTTTCTCTTGGGTCAAATTCTGATTTCGGGTCTTCATCTATACTCAAAATTGGAATTTAGTCCCTACACTTTATTTTTATAATTTGATCCCTCCTATAATATCATTACTTAATCTAAGGGTGTGTTTAACATTGCTCCTCAAAAGTACTCTTTAGATTAAGTTTTTAAGCCAACCCATTATAATAACCTAAAATTATTATCATCAATAATTTATCTTCTTTTTACAATATTATATCTAACATATATATTTTATCTTTTTTAAAAGCACGCTTTATACTGTGGTACTAAACCTTGAAATCCAAACAAAATATTTAAGAACATTTTTTACGACACTCTTAAGAAGTAATATTAAATTGCCCTTAAATAGTTAAATAAAAGCATCCCTTTAACTCGGAAGTTATCTTCCATTTTTTTATAGTTATTTACATTTTGTCTCTTTAAGCTGGTATTCTGATTTCATTTTATTCATTATTTTACATATATTTTTATGTGTTTGTAAGCATTTTTTTAAAGGAATTTAAACTCACTAATTAAAGAGAATATTATTTCTCTAGAGGTATTGGGTTCAAGTAGCTACGTTTACAGGTGTGTTGTCAATACTAAGAAATATTATGAACATATACAACATTGAAATCAACTCATACTATTAAAAGAATAATTTAAGCTTAATAAAATAAAGGATCATAAACCACAATTTGACCAGCTTTTTTTAAATAAAAAAAACAGTTGTATTTGGTTGTGGTCAACATCCAATATTAACTACACTTTTTACTAATGCAAATTGTGCTGTTAAAGCAAAAAATATATTTTTTTCTCGGCAAGATGATTTTATTATATATCAAATCAAATTTAACCAAATTGTATGTCTTGTTAAAAATATTTCTAATCCTAAATGAAGGGGGAAAAATATATAAAACCTCTCTAAATGAATGCAAGTAATATTTTAAACCCGAAATCTAAAATTTGGAATTATGTTTATAAAAATATTAGGAAACCATAGCTATTCAATGAGGCAACCCTCACTTAAATTAGAAGGGGAAAAAGTAGCAATTTTCAGAACTTGGATAAGTTATAAAACCATTATTATCAATGGGGCAGCCCTCACTTAAATTTCAATGTCCATCAAGAAGCTATTCAGTACAGTGTTTTACACTTCAGGAACAAGAGAGAAGCTCCTGATTTTCTCTAGTTTGGCAATGGGAGGAGCTCTCATAGCCACAATCATACATGGTGGGGTGAATTCTGGTATACCTCTTTCTCCTCCGTTGATCACGTAATCCTAAACTTTGGATGAAAAAGATAAGACGGCCAATCAGATAAATAGAAGTGTAAAACTCGGTCGTTGGAAACTCAGGCCCCTACTCTGTTATCAGTCCTCTCTTGTACCCTACTCCACGGCTCTCTCAGTGGTAAAAAGAGAGACAGAATCCAGCTTTTAAATGCACGTGCCATTACCATTTCACGTAGTGTAAATCACATTATGAGAAACGGAGATCAGTGGCGAGCCTTGTGGAGAAGAAAGATACCAATAATCATGAAATCAGCTAAAAGAAACAGAGCAATATCTCGTAAAAACAACATTTCACTTATCGGAAATTGAACCTATATGACAAACACTGATGCCTCTTTCTTTAAACCACGTAATAAAGTAAAACAAAATAAATTAATAAAACCCCACCTCGGCTCCTCCTATATATATATACACATAGTGTGTGTTATATCTCAGTTGAAGCACAAACACCATCGATTCTAAGGTTATGTCCTTTAGAGAGGGAGTGCTCTTTATAAGAATATCTCTAAGCTTATAACCATGTGTAACCAAGGCACCTGCACCGGCACCGGTACTCATCCCACCGACAAACCCTCCCAAACCCATCTTTATTTCGATCTTTTACCATTGCCCGACTCCATGAAAGATCCGGAAAAGCATCATGATCATCATCAGCAATACCCCTTGGTGTCGGAGATCGTAACGGAAGCGAAATCGCTTTTTAGTCTAGCTTTTCCCATAGCCTTGACCGGTCTCATTCTCTATTCTCGTTCCATGGTTTCCATGGTCTTCCTAGGGCGTCTTGGCGATGTCGAGCTCGCCGCCGGTTCATTAGCTATAGCATTTGCTAACATTACGGGGTATTCGGTGCTTTTTGGGCTTGCTTTAGGTATGGAGCCGCTTTGTTCCCAAGCCTTTGGTGCTCGAAGAACTAAACTTCTGTCATTAACCCTGCATCGTTACGTGGTTTTCCTCTTGTTCACGTCGGTTTTAATATCGGTTTTTTGGATGAACATGTTTAATATCTTCGTTTATCTTCGTCAAGATCCTAATATCACTCGCATCGGCCAGAAGTACATGTTGTTCTCTCTGCCGGACCTTTTCACCAACTCGTTGGTTCACCCTATCCGCATTTACCTTCGAGCTCAAGGATTCACACACCCGCTCACTTTTGCAACCCTCATCGCCACCATTCTCCATTTACAGATCAATCTCATTCTCGTTTCCCATTTCAACTTCGGCGTTGCCGGCGTGGCTGCTTCGGCTTCCATCTCCAACTTCTTCGTCCTCGTTTCCCTCGTTGTTTACGTTTGGTACTCCGGCATACATGAGCCGACATGGGAGAAGCCGAGCTTGGAATGTTTCACCGGCTGGAAACCGCTGCTGAAGCTGGCGGCACCGAGCTGCTTATCGGTTTGTTTGGAGTGGTGGTGGTACGAGATCATGATCGTTCTGTGTGGGATTTTGGCGAACCCGAAGGCGACGGTTGCTTCCATGGGGATATTGATTCAAACGACGTCGTTGATATACGTTTTCCCTTCTTCGCTGAGTTTCGCGGTCTCGACGCGAGTTGGGAACGCCCTGGGGGAAAACCGTCCTTACACCGCGAGGCTATCCGCTGTGGTGGCGGTGTTTTTGTCCGCCATGATGGGCATATCAGCTTCGACGTTTGCTTCAGCAATGAGGGCTATGTGGGCCATGATGTTCACATCAGACTCGGAGATCCTACGGCTGACATCGATTGCGCTTCCAATCCTAGGACTATGCGAGCTCGGGAACTGTCCCCAAACGGTGGGATGTGGGGTCCTCAGAGGGAGTGCACGTCCGTCCACCGCGGCTAACGTGAACCTCGGCGCTTTCTATCTGGTGGGCATGCCCGTTGCGGTTGGGCTCGGATTTTATCTCAGAGTCTGTGTGTAGTGGGGTCCACTGACTGGGAGCTGCAAGCGAATAGGGCTCAGATGCTGACGTGTGTAGATACCAAGTTGATTGATTGTTGTGATGATAGTAAGGGTGATGAACAATAGCCGTTGATCTGTATCAAGAGGTGACTTCGGCATCTTAAATAAATTACCCGAGGGATGATAATTTGTTTTTAGTGTTTTCACTTTATCATTTAACTTAATTGGTTAACGTTTGACTTGAACTCGATTCAAAATTTGTTATTTTAAATTTAATACGAATTTGATAAAATATAATTTAAACTTAAATCGATTTATAATAAAAATTGATCTAATAAATATTGGATCGATGGAAAAGTATATTATACTTTCACAAAGAGAATTTAGATTTGAATCTTTGAAATGATATTGTCGAAAGATATAATCACTTTTACAAGTTACACAAATAGATAACATAATCAGATGACAGTAAAAAAATTTAAGACATAAATATCTGTGTAAACTCTTAAAAGGAAAAATAGCATGGATAAAGAAAAGAAATTCACTAAAATTATAAAAGATTTGTAACTGCAATCACTTTTTGACATCTAATGCTTAATCAATAACTTTAATTTCTATTATTTATTTATAGGGTTACATTAGAAATTTAGGAGCGAAAAAAATAAATGAACATAGAATAAGATACACACGAGATACGAGATTTAATATAGTTCGATCTTATCTATTAACATGAACGAGAAAAATAATAATCTAATATAAACATGAAGATAAAAAAAGAGAGTACAAATACGGTATATGTTATGTATCCAAAAATTTAATCACTAAGTAATCTAATAGCAGTATAATTATAATAAAATTCAATTTAGTTTCTAATTAGAATTTGAGTAAAAGAAATCTTAAATTACAAGAATGTTGTTTAATATAAACGAAATTCAGATGAATAAAGAATGGGAGAATAATTTTGGGCAATGTGGTTACCCCCAAAAGAGGCTTTGTCTTGGGTTGAAATGAAAACCTAACAGCATTTTCTTTGTTTTGGTTTTCGTGTCCCCTGACCTCTTGCAAACCACTACTGCTACCCACGTGGCTTATATACCTAACTAAATCGAGTCATTTCATGTATTATATAGTTTCATAGATATTATTAATCTTGATTTTTTTCTTCATAATATTCTAGACAAGAGTTATAGTTTTATGGTATCTGACAAAAATAGAAATAGGTTAAAATCATGGGATAAAGTCGAACCACAAAACTTTTCTCATTTTTAAATTCATCCCTGATTATTATAGGATTAACGAGAGCTTAGATCAGAGAATGTATTATATTTTGATTAGTCCACAATTATTGGATTTATGAGAATGACGGTGGGATGAGAAAGTCAAGATGCAAGTATTTCCAAAGCTGGAGTAACCAATACTTGATTAGTGGATCGTCAAGACAAGCCGTTCCACATTTGAAAGATACAATCTTTGACTTTTCTCATGTTTTAACTACTTAAATATGTTTGGGTTATTCACCGACGTTATAATAAGTTAATTTTTTATTAGTATGAGGTTACAATATAATATTCTATTGAAATATTTCCAATTATTTTATAATGTATTTCAAATATTTTTGTAGACGATGTGCTCAAACTCAATATCTCTATGAATAATAATCATCACTTCAATAACTGAAGTCACTTAATTCGTACAAAATAAGTTAAATTTTAGATTTATAATAGTTGATGTTCAATCATAGACGGGGAGGAGTGTAAGGTTATTTCTCAAGTGATTTTGTATTCAAATTAAAAAGATTGAATTATTATATACTGATATTTTTATATCCATTTTAAATAATTTTTCGTTCAAATTGAAATGAGTGAATTAATGTCATATACTATAAAATTTCTCTTCCCTTAGTTATACATCAACAATAACTATACAAAATCTATAATTTTTTCAATAGTCTGAGATGATTAAAATGTAGTATATGTTCAGGATTTTCTTAACCAATTAACAATACACACATTTTGCAAACATAATTGCTCGAACCCATAATATTTAAAAAGAATAACATTTTATTTTACCGCTGAAATAACTTATTGGTTCAAATCCATAAATTTTTAAATTTATAGTTTATGTTGAAGGGTTAAAAAGAGTGGGAAGATTAATGGGTTGGGTTTTTTTCGACTTGCAGCTTAAAAATTGGTCTCTACCTAATAAATGGGTTTGAAGGTATGGTTGCGAGTCTGATTGCTTATGGAAGGGGACAATCGATGCTAAGTATGGTTCTGACCAGTCTTCACTAGTGCCTCGTCCCCTCAATCCTTGGAAATCGTCTTGGATGTGGAAAAAACATTGCCTTCCCTTAACTAAGGATGGTGATTTGTTCACCAAAAACCTGAAGTGCATTTGTCGTAGATGGAGAACTGATGGAGTTTTGGGATGACTGGTGGACTGAAGTTCCCTCTCTAAAAGAGTTTTTTTGCTGATTTACGGTGTTACAGTTAAAAAGAGTGGGAAGATTCGTGATTTTGGTGTAAGTGTAATGGCTCGTGGATTTGAAATATTAAAATTAGAAGAGTTACTTTTTAATGGGAAACTAACATATGGGATGATTTTATGAATACAATCAACAGAACAGCAAATATTAGAGCCGATGTGGATCATTTGTCATGGATTGGATCTCCGAATGGTAGATACTGTCCAAGGCTTTATTGTAGGGATGCATCAATATTCAAAAATGATAAGGATTCTCTTTGGTCCTTGGTGTGGGCAAATTTAGCCCCACCAAAAGTTGAAGCGTTCGTTTCGAAGCTCCTTCAACATAGAATCCCTTCCTCTGTAGAGTTGGCCAAAAGAGGGGGTGTCAAATTTGGAGTCGGCAGTATGTGGCTTTTTCATTCGAAACAAGAATCGGTCATTCATTTATTTTGTCATTATGAGATAGTTTGGAGAATTTGGTAAAATTGGTGCACCTTTTGGAACGTCAATCTTATCATCCCGGACAACATGAAATCTTTTCTTACCATTTGGGATAGTCAACCATTCTGCAAAACTTCTAAACAAGTTTAGAATATGGCCTTTTTTTGGTATTTCATGGTCTATTTGGCTTAGCAGGAATGTAGCCCTGTTCAAAAGCAAAATTCTAAAAGGTGATCAAATCTTTGAGGTGGCTGTCCTTCGGATTGGATTCTGGTGTAATAGTAAATGACCACTTCTGGTTCCAAATATTATGGATTTTACCAGAAGGCCGAATGGATCCTTATCTTGTCCCTGATGTTTCATTGATGTTCTGACCGCTTTCTGCACTTCTGGTTTTTTTAAATCTTTTTCTTGGGCTGATTGATGATATGATGGTGAAAGTTATGGTGATTATAATTAGTCTGTGATCTTAGATTTTGGATTTGTTGTATAGAAAACTTGGTTGTGGGGTGAGCTTGTTTTGCTGTATTGCACTTGCTAGTATCTACTGGTTTGATGCAGGTGTTGAATCCCATTGAGGTCTGCAGGTCTGGAGTTGTGGGGATGGTTGCAAGGGTAGTGTTGCTCCTCTGTAGAGGGTGGATGGTTGTTGGTCTTCAAGTGGGCAACAGCTGTGGTTCCAATTTCAATCTGTCTGGGTGGCTAGTTGGTTTTCTGTGTTATATGTATTCGTATACCTGGAGTGGAATGCTGTCCATCTTTTTATATAGCATGGACAGCATGAGAACGGGTTCGATATAGCATGGCATTCTAGTGACTTTGGTCTTTGTCCTTGCTCTATGTCAAATTACTTAGCAGTGGAGGCCTCTGGAGTCGTGAGTGTGAAATTTCTTTACGGTTGTGTTGTCTGAACGCGGGGAAAGTGATCGGGCGCTGCTGGTTCGACATCTTGTACGAACGATAGCGTTAAGTTGTTGTGTAGCTTCCTTTCGAGGTCTTATGTATTGAAGTCAAGAAGTGCTGAAGAAGTTAATAAAGCAGGGTGAATGTTAGTGAACATGTGCTTGTGATTGTGGATATGTTGTGAGTTCTAGAATAATGTTGTTCTAGAATAGTTTGTTAGATTGTAGCAGTTAGTTTGTTGAGCTGTTAACCGTTCTTTATAGCAGCATATACTTTCCTTATTGACTGTATAAATACTGCTCTCTAATTCAAGAGAGATCAGCTTCTTGATAATAAAAAGATTACAAGATCTTTCAGTTTCTTTCTTGTTTTCATAGATAGTTAAACTGCTATCTTATCATGGTATCTTTCGCCAATACCTGGGTGTGTTTCTTCCGCTGTGTCTTCTCCTTTTCAGTAGCTGCACGAGATTAAGCTTTCACGTCTCGTGTGATTCTTGGCATCATGGTTGATTTGACGGTTGATCCCGAGGATGTGTCTCCGAATGCTTCTTCCCTGAGTCCGGGAACATCTCAACGTATGTTTGGCATTCAACACATACCAAAGCATGATACTGTTAAACTCACTGAATCCACATACCTTCTTTGGAAGCATCAAGTGGCGTTGATAATTGATGGCTATGGGTTGCTGAGGTTCATCTCAGTCGGATATGTTGCACCAGATGAGTTCATCACTAATGCGTCTGGACAACTTGAAGAGAATCCAGTGTTTGCAGCTCATCGTCAGCAAGATAAACTGCTTGCTTCCTGGCTTTTAACTACTGTGAGTACAGAGGTTCTGCCTCACTTGACTGGACTTACAACTGCGATGTCAATCTGGAATACTATATCTCGTCTGTTTGGTGCTCGTTCCAGTGCCAAGATTTCTTCTCTTCGACATAATCTTCATTCCCAGCGAAAGACTGGTTTGACGATTAGGGAGTATCTTGCCAAAGTCAAATCCATATGTGATTTGTTGAATGCTTCAGGTAGTGTGGTTACTGAGCAAGAACATGTTAATGTTGTGTTAGCTGGACTTACAATGGAATTTGAGTCTATTATTGTAATTGCATCACGAGAAAATTTTTCTCTTGATATTCTTACTGAGATGTTGTTAGATTGTGAGGCTCGACAGAAGATGTTCTTGAGTGAAAACTTTTCTGTAAATCTTGTTCTTCAATCTCGGGAAGGTGCTGCTGTTGAAACTGACTCTTGTGGAACTCAGGATGTTAATACTGGTTCATCACAGGATCATTCGTCTCGTGGACAGTCGAATGGATATCGTGGTCGAGGTCGAGGGCGTAATAATAATCGTCCTCAATGCCAGTTGTGTGGCCGGTTTGGACATGTGGTCCAGAAGTGTTATCATCGGTTTGATAGAGACTACACTGGTGTGTCCGGGTCTGAGTCGATGCAAGAGAATGGCTCAAAGCCCACTGGTGCTGGGAATTCTGCTAAACATCAGCAATCTGGTGGACAAACTTATGCTCACACCGTAACCTCCATGCCTCCACCTTCATCCTTTGTTCCCACACCGTTTTATTTTCCTTCGCCGTATGCTCCTGTGCACTTTCCCTTTCCTGGTACTTCTCCTGGTTTTCCTCCAGATGCTTCTCACTTCTCTCATGGTGCATCGCATTCCTCTTTGACACCTGGTTCAGCAGCCTATATTGCTACTGTCCCAACTCCCTCGGGCTCTAGCTCCTCAGTGCCTGTGGATTCTTTGTGGTACCCTGACACCGGAGCTACTCACCATGTAACGAATGATTTGTCTGTTTTTCAATCAGGTACCACCTATACTGGAGGTAGTTCCTTGCTCATGGGTAATGGTGAGGGAATTTCAATCATGCATGTAGGCCAAGGTTTTTTGAGTTCTAGTAAGAAACCTTTGATTTTGCAGAATATGTTGCATGTGCCTAACATAAAGAAAAAGTTGCTATCTGTTTCTCAGTTCACTCGTGATAATGGTGTGTTCATGGAGTTTCATCCCTCTGAATGTCTTGTGAAGGATGCTCGGACTCAAGCAACTCTACTTCGCGGGAGGCTCACGGGTGACGGGCTGTATCAGCTGCTGCCTTGTGAGGATCAGAGGTCTTCTTGTTTGGTGAATAATGTCTCGAAATCACCTGTGTCCTTGAAGTTGTGGCATCAGCGTCTTGGCCATCCATCTCTTGATATTGTTCAGCATGTTTTGAAGTCGTGTAGTCTTGTTTTCAATAAAACTGAAGCAGTGAATGTGTGTTCTGCTTGTATGCAAGGGAAGTCTCATAAGTTGCCCTTTTGTAAATCTTTCACTCAATATAATGAGCCTTTTCAACTTGTTGTCTCTGATGTCTGGGGACCAGCTCCTGTGTGCTCCACTGAGGGATTTCTTTATTATGTTTCTTTTGTTGATGTTTGTAGTCGTTATACCTGGATGTATCTCTTGAAGCGTAAATCTGAGGTGACTCAGTGCTTTCTTGACTTTGCGAAATTGGTTGAAGTGCAGTTTGGATACAAAATTAAAGCTCTCCAAACTGATGGTGGTGGGGAATATCAACCACTTCGAAAGTGGTTCTCTGCCAATGGGGTGCAACATCGTCTCTCGTGCCCTGGCACCTCGGAGCAGAATGGTAAGGCTGAGAGGAAGCATAGACACATTGTAGAAACAGGATTGACAATGTTAGCTCAGGCTTCTTTACCTCAGAAATTTTGGAGCTATGCTTTTGCTTCTGCCGTTTATCTTATCAATAGATTGCCCACACCTGTTTACATGGGAAGTCTCCATTTGAAGCTCTGCATCATGTCTTGCCAGATTACTCTTTTCTCAGGGTGTTTGGCTGTGCTTGCTATCCTTGCTTGCGTTTGTTTAATCGACATAAGCTGGATTTCAGATCAAAGAAGTGCGTGTTTCTGGGATATAGCACTGCTCATAAGGGATATAAATGTTTGGATGACTCTGGCAGAGTAATAATTTCGAGGCATGTTGTTTTTGATGAAAGTGTATTTCCTTATGAAGTTTGTAATGTTTCAGGTGTTGCTCCAGATAATGGTGTCTCCACGGGTATTATTCCTCTTGTCTCTCCTGTACAGACACTGCAAGTCCCATCAACGTGCGTTCCACCAGTGCCTGCTCCATCAACGTGTGTTCCACCATGTGCTTCTCCATCAACACATGACTCATCAAATAGTCAAAGGCATAATGTGTATGGGGCTACACCTTTTGAAATGGTCGAGAACCAAGTGTTGGGTGAACGTGATTTTGGTAATGCGAATGAAGGCATTTTAGTTGGGTCAGGTGCGCATGGGGCTATAGCTTTTGAAAACGCGCATGGGACCACGCTGCTAAGTCGTGACAATGCGCATGCTCCAACGGCTCCACCAACACATGTCACGCCTACTCCACTAAGTGAAAGCAGTCCATGTGCTTCTCCATTAACTTCGATGCGTGGTCCTCCTTTGAATTCAACGCATGGCCCATTGAATTCAACATTTGCTCCTTTCCATACAATCAGCCCACGTGCTGCGCCTTTGTTTTCAACGCTTGGGACCACACCTTTTGCCGAGATGCCTAGTGTCGAGGGTCAAGGTTTAGATAATGTGCATGTGCGTGCTACTTGTGATAATACGCATGGAGCCACACCCAATTATAATATTGTTGGGACAGGTACTCATAATCCAAGAAATAATATTATTGGGGACATATCTTTTGCGCATGATGATGATAGCCATGGGACCGTTTTGTTTGATAATGCACCACTCGACCATGATGTTGCGCATGGGGTCACGTCTTTTGGAGCAATGGCCGACCGTGACAATGTGCGTGGGACTTCTTCAACGGGTGACAGTGCACATGAGCCTGTTCTGGTTCAAAATATACATCCTATGGTTACCAGGGCCAAAGATGGTATTTGGAAACCTCGTGTTCTGCATGTTGAATGTCTTGATGAAGAACCTCGATCAATTAGAGAGGCTATGAAGATTCCTCATTGGAAGAAAGCTGCACAAGAGGAATTTGATGCCTTGATTGCAAATAAGACGTGGTCTCTGGTCTCTCTTCCTAAAGATCGTGTACCCGTCAACTGCAAATGGATCTTTAAGGTGAAACGTAATGCTGATGGCTCGGTGTCTCGATACAAGGCTCGTCTTGTTGCGAAGGGGTTTCTCCAACAACCAGGAATTGATTATCATGAGGTGTTTAGTCCGGTTGTGAAACCTGTAACGGTCCGAGTGATTCTTACTCTTGCTTTGACAAGAGGTTGGTTGCTGCGTCAAGTGGATATTAATAATGCATTTTTAAACGGGGCATTGATGGAAGAGGTTTACATGACTCAACCTCCTGGATTTGTGCAAGCTGGTGGTAGTTTAGTTTGCAAGCTTCATAAAGCAATCTATGGCTTGAAGCAAGCTCCTCGGGCCTGGTTTGAGAGCCTTCGAGAGTATCTGGTCTCTGAAAGGTTCGGTTTATCTAAATCTGATTCTTCTTTGTTTGTTAGAAAGTCAGAAAATAGTGTTGTCTACATGCTTGTATATGTAGATGATATTATCTTGACAGGGAGTGATGCCAGTGAGGTTCAGTGTGTTATTGAAAAACTGAACACTCGTTTTGCGTTGAAGGACCTTGGTTCTCTTAATTTCTTTCTTGGTATAGAGGTGTGTCATGATGCTGATGGTGTTGTCCTGACTCAACAAAAATATATTCATGAGTTGTTGCATAAGCACGGTTTTAATGAGGCAAAGAGTCTCCCTACTCCGATGGTTTCTAATTGTAAGTTGTCAGCTGATGCTGGGGAACCTGTTGAAGATATGGCTCAATACAGGAGCATTGTTGGTGCTCTTCAGTATATTGTGGTTACTAGGCCAGACATTGCGTTTGCTGTAAACAAGGTCTGCCAGTTCATGCAGTCACCTCGTAATAGCCATTTTCAGGCTGTTAAGAGGATTTTACGTTATATTCAAGGGACGACTGACTATGGTCTTCGATTCACAGCATCTTCTCGCATGTCTCTGACTGGTTTTGCAGATGCAGACTGGGGGTCCGATCCTGATGATAGACGTTCCACGACTGGCTACTGCATTTTCTTTGGTGGGAATCTTATTTCCTGGAGCTCACGCAAGCAACAAGTTGTTTCTCGTTCCACGGCTGAAGCTGAATATAGGAGTGTTGCTGCTGCAGCTGCTGAGATTGTTTGGATTGAGTCATTGCTTCAGGAGTTGTGCGTGGTTCCACATGGTAAAGCTACCTTGTGGTGTGATAATTCCAGCACTGTTGCAGTCTGTTCCAATCCCGTTCAGCATTCTAAGTTCAAGCATGTTGAGCTTGACTTATTTTTTGTACGCGAAATGGTTGCTGATGGTCGTTTACAGGTTAATGAGGTTCCAGCCTATGAGCAGGTGGCAGATGTGTTGACAAAGCCACTGTCTTCTGCCTCATTTCTCAAGCATAGGCAAAAACTCTTGGTAACACAGCTAAGAGGGCTTCCTGCAGGTTTACAAAGTGGAATGGCAGGGGGAATATTGAAGTCAAGAAGTGCTGAAGAAGTTAATAAAGCAGGGTGAATGTTAGTGAACATGTGCTTGTGATTGTGGATATGTTGTGAGTTCTAGAATAATGTTGTTCTAGAATAGTTTGTTAGATTGTAGCAGTTAGTTTGTTGAGCTGTTAACCGTTCTTTATAGCAGCATATACTTTCCTTATTGACTGTATAAATACTGCTCTCTAATTCAAGAGAGATCAGCTTCTTGATAATAAAAAGATTACAAGATCTTTCAGTTTCTTTCTTGTTTTCATAGATAGTTAAACTGCTATCTTATCATTATGGTGGGTGTTATTGTTTTCGCTAGTGTTGTTGGTTGTATCCTTATTTTGGACTGTGTGCGTAATTCTGGCTGTCTTTGTTGTCCATAAGTTTGACGATGGTAAGGAACACTAATTTTTTAATGCGACCTTTAACGTTATTTCGTTTTGTATGTGTCTTCTGTTAATACCATATAAAATCCCTTTAGAAAAATGTTGAAGGGATAAAATTATTAGGGTGCGTTTGGTTCACGGAATGCAGTGGGAATAAAAAATTATCAGGGAATAGGATTACTGGGAATGTTGTATTTTGTATTTGGTTGGTTTAGCAGGAATGTAAGATTACCGTGTTTGGTTAAATGAATAAAATATTATTGAATGTATATTTACCAAATTGTCCTTATTATATATTTGTATAATATTAAAAATTGTAAAATATTATTTTCTTTAAAAAATTAAATTCATAATATTTATATTTTTTTTTTTACAAAATTTAAAATATAAAAAAGGACATGTGATACTCTTCTTTCCTGTTCTCTTTGATTTATTTTTGCAGGTATGTAGGATGGCAGGGCAATTTGCAAAGCCAAGGTCAGACCCATTTCAGATTAAAGACGGAGTTAAGTTACCGAGTTATCGAGGAGATAATGTGAATGGCGATGCTTTTGATGAGAAATCTAGAGTGCCTGACCCTCAAAGATTGATTAGAGCTTATCATCAATCTGTTGGTAAAATACATGTACTGCATTGAAGATTTCATCATTGATCCCATGTGACACACTGTCCTAATTTAGCGGCAAACGTGCAAGACACTTGTGAATACACGTATTGCAGTGAAGATTTCAACATTGATCCCATATGTACACACTCGTATTATAATTATTTATAATATTATTAAAATTATCTATAATATTAATTATTAGTCAGTTTTTTATTCGTTTGTGTGATTATAAAGTAGTATATATTCGAAAGACACATAAATTATTTGAAAATAAACGTTCAAACATCTCTACAAATATCGTACTCGAACATATAACCTCTAGAAATAACAAATATAACTTAACAACTATTTAACAAATGTGTATATAAAAAAACTCAACTGACTAAAATACAAACACTTAAAAAATTGAGTAACTAAGAATACAGTTTAGGTTATAATAAAAATTGACCTAAGAATCGAAATGGAAAAATGTAGGCGTAATATATTTAGTAACTATCAGCCTATACGGATACGATATTAATTGGAAGTATGCGTTAGGTGTACTTGGATGCAACTCTCGAACAGAATTCCATGCCTGTTTTTTACTTTTAAATTTTTTATGCATACTCCTTGCCCTATTTAATCTCTGCCTCTGTCTACCAATTGCCATGGGGAAAAATAGAGTGGAGGTACACAGTAAGGATTACGTACACCCCCACCATCTCCCTTGTTGGACATGGAAGAGCTCAAGGACTGGTCATTTTACAGAGATGTCCATGCCGAGTTTGTTGCTACTCTTTTATTCCTTCACGTATTAATTGCCACTGTTATTGTATACAAAAGGCAAACAAGTCCCTGTGATGGTGTTGGTCCCCTCGGCGGCATCATCTTTGTTCTCGTCTACTGCACCGCCGGAATATCTGGTAACCTCAAAACATTATGTTAATTAACTCAAACAATTGCTTGGTTACATTGCTATTCTTCTCATCTTATATAATGAACAACGTTGGTTACTTTGATCGTTGTTAAACAGGTGGTCCCATTAATCCGGCAGTAATGATGGGGTTGTTTGTGGCGACGAAGGTTCCATTGGTTCGAGCCGTGGCCTACATGGTGGCTCAGTGTTTGAGAGTTATCTTGGTGTAGCCTTTTTCATTTTTAATGACAAAAAGGCAAGAAATCACACAATGTATTATCATAATGACAAATTGGAGCTGCTGTGGTTTTATTAGCAACATAAGCATTTTTTGGTTCTTTCCCTCAAAAAATGATTTCACCTGCTCCATTGTGTATGTTCCAAATTTGTCACATTTTCATCAAGCATTTCAACTCTGTTTTATCATAATGAACACAACGTAATCGAACTCCTTTCTGCACAAATGCAACAATGTTTCGAGTTCTTTCATCAATAATAGAACAAAGCTTTTCACAAATCATGTTTCAACCTAGAATTTGGACCATCAACAACTTTATATCGATAATAGATAAAGAAAAGAACAGATTCTCTTCCTCAGCAGCTTTGAAATGTAAAATATAAGAAAAATAAAAGTGGTAACTAGTACACACATGATATAGATATTGAATTAGCGTCAGTGTTTTAACATGTTTTTAAGCTTCTCTCTAATAGTTTGTAGAGTTCCATCTATTGTAGTGTCAAATGCATCCTTTTTGGTTCTCAATCCCAGTGAACTACCATGCCTTCTATATAGGGATCAACTCCACAATAGATTCTCTCATCTTCCTCACCTCACTCCTTGGAATCACCATTAACACATCCAAAATCTTCAACCTTTTAAAAACCACTTCCTCCTTGGGTATAAACACCGAGAACTCGGGATACTTGTCCTCCGGTAAATGCCATTGGTACTGCATTTTCGCAGATAATTCTTCGAAGAAAACAGGTATACAACCCGCGGTGATTGCATCAAAAGTTAATCTCCTAGTTGGAGTATCCCCTGGAGGCTGCAAACAAAAGGTTGCTTGTAACATAGGCTTCATGCATCTTATGGGATCATGCTCACATATCCCATTGGAGCAATCCACTATATCACATATTTTCGAGTAAATTCAATAACTTTCACTAGAGTTGGTGGTGTTCCTACTCATGCTACTGTTGCCATTATCACACTCTTTCCTTATACTCCTCCTGATATTCGGGGTGGCACCGATTCCTCCGCCGCCAGCGAAAATAATCAAAGAAGTCCTCCTGGACCTCTTCACGCGTTGAACCCAAGCCTTGAAGCAAGCCAAATTAGGAGGATGAAACGATGTGGGATAAGGCACAGCATGCACCTGCCAAGGCCAAGCTCTTCCATCGGGAAGCAAGATCGTGACATTGTAAAACTCGGGCAATTCGAGGAATGAAGTGCCCCATATAGGAGGATCATTAACTAACGGCTGAGAGAAATCCCAAGCAGGCCTAGTCATAACCAAGAAATATACGCTTTTTCCATATCTCGGGCGCATCTGACTGCAAAAACTCGAACAAATCCATCCTATGTTGGAAGCTAGAATTCACATCAGGGCCATACAAATACCTCAGCGAATCGACGGCGGCGTACTAAGGGAGAAAGACGGCGTCATGGTTTAGGCCAAGTAAGGACAAAAGTCATCGAACAGTGGATATTCGGAACAATTTCTGAGTAGATCGAGATTGAAGCTTGATGGGAGGGTCCTGATGTAGATCCAACGGTTGTTACAATCTTCTGTTGTTGTTGGGTTTTTGATTTGTTGGGAAGAAACTAAATTGATGAGGAATAGAAGGATGAAATGGGTCAAATAGGCCATGTAAAAACACATAAGATGGAAAAAGATTGAAAGGCTAACAACACATTTTGGGACTTTTGGTTCGATTGTAGAGAAGAAAGGCCTCAATTTATGGGGGGAAATGTAGAATTAAAAGGGTTGTTTTTTGTTTTTGTTTTTTTTGAAGTGTAGAATTAAAATTTAAGAACAATTTATAGAACTTTTTATCTTAATATTATAATTCTTTTCAGTTCTGTAACTTTTTCGGGGAAATAAAATTTACATACGTGTGTTTTAACAAGGTTTAGAGAGTTTTTTTATTTGACCCACCATTGTCGGTGGAAAGGACAATTGCCTGCATGTGCTACTCACTCTCCCCAAGGAATGCGCTGCTATTTTTTGGGATTGTCTCATGAATGACTACTAATATAAGGTTAATATATAATATTACTAGATGTATTAAAAGATATTTAATAAATTTGGTTTAGTGCTACTTATTATGTTGACAGACTAATAATATTTTAGGTAGAAAACATGAAAAATTATTAAAAAAAATTGATAACCGATAAACTTTGATTATCGGTAAGTATCGATGCATATATATAAGTGTCTATACTTATTTCACTATGAAAAACATTAATTTAAGGTTATCTTTTGAGTGAGTTTTAAAATATTAATTTAGTAATTATACGCGTCTAATGATTTATTTTTTATGTTACAGTATATATTATTATTAAATTAAAAACAATAAACATAGATATTACATATTTATTATTATATTTGATTAAAATTGTTAAATTTAAATTCTAAATAATATTTTATAAAATATCAAAACAATCAAATAATTTTTTGTGTAAATTAAATTATTAAATTAATATTGTAGGTGGAAAACATGAAACACTATTAAAAAATTTTGAAACATAAATTATATAACTTTCAAAAAAGTATCGATTCTTTTTACAAAAAGTATCTATACTTTTAACATATTAGGTAAATTTTACCGATTTTTTCATAATAAAACTAGTTTTGTCATTTTTTACCTGTTATATTGTAAAGTATCTATCCTTTTTATAAAAGGATCGATACTTTCAATATATCAGGTAAAGCGCTACTGGTTTTGTTATTTTTTTACCGATTTTGTTATTTTTTTTACCTGTTATATTGTAAAGTATCGATCCTTTTTATAAAAGGATCAATACTTTCAATATATTAGGTAAAGCGCTACCGATTTTGTTATTTTTTTACCGGTTTTGTTATTTTTTTACCGGTTTTACCAGAAATGTTAAAAAAACATTGATGTTTTAGGTAGAAATAATAATTTTTAGGTAATTTTTACTCGTTTTGTTATGCCCAACAATAACAAAACCGGTAAAAATAGACTTTTTAATAATAAAATTAGTAAACACAAATTATACAAATTGTTAAATTTAAATTCTAAATAATATTTTATAAAATATCAAAATAATTAAATATTTTTTTGTGTAAATGAAATTATTAAATTAATATTGTAGGTGGAAAACATGAAATACTATTAAAATTTTTTGAAACATAAATTACATAACTTTCAAAAAAGTATCAACCCTTTTTACAAAAAGTATTTATACTTTCAACATATCAGGTAAATTTTACCGGTTTTGTCATAATAAAACTGGTTTTGTCATATATTTACCTGTTATATTGTAAAGTATCTATCCTTTTTATAAAAGGATCGATATTTTCAATATGCCAGGTAAAGCGTTACCGGTTTTGTTATTTTTTACCGGTTTTATTATTTTTTTACATGTTATATTGTAAAGTATCGATACTTTTTATAAAAGGATCGATACTTTCAATATATTAGGTAAAGCGCTACCGGTTTTGTTATTTTTTTTACCGGTTTTGTTATTTTTTTACCTAATATATTGTAAAGTATCGATCTTTTTTATAAAAAGATCGATACTTTCAATATATTAGGTAAATCGCTACCGGTTTTGTTATTTTTTTTACTGGTTTTACCGAAAATGTTAAAAAACATTGATGTTTTAGGTATAAATAATAATTTTTAGGTATTTTTACGGATTTTTTATGCCCAACAATAACAAAATCGGTAAAAATAGACTTTTTAATAATAAAATTAGTAAACACAAATTATACAAATTAATTTTAATTTTTTAGTTTGTAAGGTGCCACAATATAACTAATGAAAAAAGGACACGGTATTTCTATTTCGATATTAGCTTTCTAATAATAAAATAAAAAATAAAAAATTATATACAATTACAATATAATTTTAAAAAATAATCATAATGAAGTGATGAAAAATAATCATAATTATAATATAACTATAAGCATCAAATACAATAAAATAATATTATTTATTAACAAAATAATAATATTATTTTTAAAATATTAGAATAATTTATTTAATATTATTTATGTCAATACTATTATTAAAATATTATATCTATAATTTTATAAATAAAAAATTATGATTATTATATTTTATTAAAATAAATTTACAATGTTACCGGTATAAATATACCGATTTTATGATAGAATAAGTCAATATAAGTATTACCTATTACATTATATAAGCACTGCCTAATATGTTATTGTGCTTGATAATGTTTCCAGTAATTAACCTATTTTATTATATAAGCGCTACCTATTACATTATATAAACGCTACCTAATATGTTATTGTTTATATAAGCGCTACCTATTACATTATATAAGCGCTACCTAATTTGTTATTTTACTTGATAATATTTCTGGTTGAATGATATATCATAACCGATCTAAATTTTAACTGGTCACACCATTTTTTAACCGACGCACAGCAGAACTACCCCTATTTTCTAGCTTTCATTGGGTTCTGTTTTACTTTTTCGGTGGATTTTATCTACCCTCCTTGTAATTTAATATTATCTCAGAAGATATCATTTTTAAAATGTTAAATTATGTGATATATTGTAAAAAATAGTAAAATTATTTTAGATATCAATGAAACGATATATTAATTAGTTTATATTATTAAATTTTTTATTTTATCAATTATAATATTTAATTTTGATCTTACATTTTAATTATATCGTCTCACTCTTAAATCACTAACAATACTATGATATGAGTATTCACTAATGATTGTTAAAGTGATATACCACACCAAACAACGTGGTTTTGACGGTACACAACGTGCTAAGAGGAAGTTTCTTCTCTAGCTTTATTTGAGAAGTAGTTAAGTTTTAGTCTGAGGCAAAGATAAATATTTAGATAGTAGATTTTATCTAAATTAGTTTCTAGTTCGTAAAACTAATTGAGAGGCATATCTCGTTTTTACTGACTATACAGTTAGGGTTGTAAATGAGACGAAATAGATCGTCAGCTAATTGAGATCGACTCGGTCAAGGCTCAATAAATACTCGGATCGAATAGACTCGAGCTCGACTTGAATTCTTAACGACCCAAAACAAGCTACTTAATACTCGACTCGAAAAGATCGTGAGCGACTCAAAAAGCTCGTGAGTAGCTCAAAAATATAATATATTAAGATTTTATTTTTTTTAAATAAATTATTAATAATATTAACATTAATATGTTGATTTTTTTTAAATACAATAAGGATTTCATGTATTTATGGTTCAGGTTCGATTTTGAGTTTCAGGATTTAATGTAGTTAAGTTTAAGATTTTTTTTCATTTTAAGCCTTTTCGAGCTGGTCACGACTTTCAATTCAGGATTTCGAGTTTGATTCGAGCTTACAAATTTTAAGCTCGCGAGTTTTCGAGTCGAGTCGAGTTTCATTTCAGAGTTTTCGAGTCGAGTCGAGCTCAACGATACTCGAACTCAACTCGACTTATTTACACCCCTATACATAGTGATCATTAACGTTGCATATGTAACTTATCGAAGTCATCAGTCGAAGGAGTAGTTGGGGGCCCCTTTTATCATTATAGGTTTAATAATTTTAACCAAAGATAATAATAAATAATCACTGTCCCAGCCTCTCCTGCTTCCATCTCTCAACTTCTGGGCCGATACACCTCGAGTCTGCCCCATCCTAGAACTGTTTGTAATTAGCTATTAGCTAAGGCATGTGTGCCTCATTTCCATTCAAAATAAAAACAAATAATAACCAAAAAATTTTGGGTAAAGTACGTAAAATAAGGCATTGATTTATTGAATCATCCGACAATTAAAAGTTAGGAAATGATCATATGATTATAAAATGTCGTTTTGTTGAGTCTTTTCACTATTAAAAGTAACAAAATGGTCATTCAAATATACATATGTTTCAAACTCGTCATTTTCCGTTAGTAAATTGATGATCGTCTAAGTTGGACATTAACATGCTGACTTGAATATGATAGTCGTTTGAGATTCTAAGATCATATTGTATTATATCATAGTCATTAGATTAAACATCCAGCTTGGACTAACGTCAATCATTTAATGAAAAAAGACGAATTTAAAATATATGAATAGTCGGATGACTGTTTTATAACTTTTAATAACTGAATGACTTAACAAAACATCTTATAGTTAAGAGGTTATTTTATAACTTTTAATTATCGACAAGCTCAACAAATCAACACTATATAATTGAAATGATTTCAGTATTCTAACCCTTTGGGCCAACAAACAAAGGAAACCCAAATTTCTTTTATTACGACTACACAAAACTGTTTTTTCACTAGAAGCACAAACCAGAAGAATCAGAGCATCAAAACACCATCCATTAGTATTCTCGACATTACATCCAGCATCACCAAGTAAGCCAGAGCCACCCTGATAGCATACATGAGCGTCCGCAAAAGCCCCGCCACGACGTGGTTGGTGACCTGTTTGATAAACCTAGTGTGGGAAAGTCGTTCCACCATCAATGAAAGAAGAAACACCCAAATTAACTCTAACAAATAAGAGTAGAAGCTTCGACCGGACCATCCTGGGAATATGTCCTCTGTATCTTTGCCCCAATACAACGTCATGTGTCCCCTCATTATGATCTTGGTTTTGCTTAGTTGCATGGCTCTTGCTGGACTTGTCGAAAGCAATATACATAAGAAGGGAATTGCAGACGAAATTAGCCGCCCATGATGGGTTGATTGTACTTGTAGAGGTTTCATTTTCTGTACTACCATCAGTCTTTGTACACTAGAAAGTGCTCCACTAAGTAATCATTGTTCAGCTTAAAGGAGAAAAATGGAGTGCACTAATCACTTTTAAAAGTAACACTAGAGATGAAATTTAAATGTATTTAGTGGCCCCGCACTTTCCTGTGTCGCTTTTGTGGGTGGGACAAAATATGAAAGCTCCGCTGTTCATAACCCAAAACTGAGTCCGTCTTTTCAAACTAAATCATCTGCTCCATGAACCCCTGATCGGTGCAATTTTCTTGCTTGCTACAGATCTGATATATTAATGAAACTGAAGTTTTGAATAATATGGATTATATTAAATTAAGGTGATGTATCAAAGGTGAGGGAAGACTGTTTTATTTCCTGCAATTTGTATATAAAATAGAGACATACACGTCTTGATCAACCACCTAATAACCTACCTAAACAGTTGTAGTTTTGTATGAAAACCGTCAACAAACAGGTCGTGATTTTGATGTCAAAATCAAAACAAGCGGACGGCTCAAACTAATTAAACAACTGCAATGGTATATCTAAAACAAGGTTATTAGCTGCCTACGTATATATATATATATATATATATGTCTCTCTCCTGCTTCTTGCCACCTTGAAGAAGGACAGATCCTTTTGCTTTAAAGTGGTTGAGGGCTGCATTTCGCCTTAGATGGTGAAGCTGTCAGATAGTGAACTCTATCAATGTTTGTAATGATGTGGTGGGGTTTGCACGGGCACCATGGAGGTACGCCCATGGGGGTTTGGCTGTTATATTTGTACTACACTTTAGGTATCTGTAACACCGACACATCTTCACCTCTAAAGACAAGAGAAAAGCTACTTTTGGGGTTATGATCAAGTGAAGAGGTCCAGCTGCGGTGTTGTTGACAGCCATTGAACTGTTAAAAGCTCATGAAACGGTACTAGTTCACTTCATGCACTGCTTGGCAACGGTTATAATCAAGATCCACTTATACTCGAACACGGTTCATTAAACATAACATAACACCAGAGACTTGCCTGCATGTTGTAGGCTTGTACCGCCGGTTGGGAGACTGAATTCTCCTTACACTTGTCTCCAAGATTTGACAGATTGAAACGAATCTGCATTTCACATTGCAGCCAAGAGCTTTGGGAAATGGTTGTGAAGATCAAAACCAATGAAATGAACAAGCTTTTGAATGCTAAGGACCATGACATCGGCAACACAATTTTACGCATCACAGCAGCTCAGTAGCAATTTCATGTAAGATTTCTCTATTTTATCATGTTTATAACACAAGCCTGAAGGTAACGGGTTTCTTTATCTTGGAAAATATACATGACCTGCAATTGTTTAACTTATCATCCAATTTTCTTGAAAGAGTTAATTACTGTTCTAAACATAATCTATAATATCGTAAACGGGGAAGAGTGAACATGTGAATTAGCAAAAAGATTACTCTTTTATTTTCTACATAGCAATGTTGACATCTTCACACAGTACTTTAATTACACAAACATAAGATTCACAGTCCGAAACTCTCATCTCCGACAAAGACAAAAGCCGCTTATTACGTTCAAACAGAGTAATCTGCGGTTATAACATCCAAGTTTAAGATTTTAGCCAGAAATATCAATAGCCTTAACGTCAGGCTTTTTCACTTCCATCTTCGGAACAGTGATGGTAAGCACACCTTTTTCCATGGCAGCTTTAATATTTAATATTAAAATAGATTTGAAACGTTTATACGTCTATGATGTTTAGTTTGTATGTGTGAATTTTAGTAAGTAAAATACAGTTATAAATATAGAATTTAGTTTTATGTTTTGATAACGTTATATTTTATTAGAGTACATATAAATTTTTATTTAAGCTGTTTGAATATGATACAATATTAAACTGTTTTGTTGTTGTCTAAAATCGAATATGATTTTAATGTTAATTTTTTTTTTGATTTTATGAGATTAAATTTTTTTAATGTTTGATGTTAAAAATGAGTGATTTTAAGAGAAATTAAAATTTTACCGATTTTCGAAATAAGAATTGTTTTTAAAAGTTTTATATGATATTTCTGTTCGATAATAAATACGAAAAATGAGTATTATAGGATATTAATATATTAAATTTATCTAAAAAAATATCAATCAAAATAAACTCAACCAATTATACTAATTTAATTTATTTTCACTTACAAATCGAAGAATATAAACGTCTAAGCATGATCAGTCTGGATTAATCAATGCTAAACCTTAAGAATGAAAAATACCTCAAATAGTAATATAGAAAATTTATACATTGAGCCAACTTGATATCTTAACACAAATTCTTACAATTCACAGCAATCCACATACTCGGGAAGTCTTTGTAGGATACAACTAAGAAAACGGAAAAATTGATGGTTTAATTACTATTTTTCTCTCTCTCCAATAAAATAAGTAGGAATATAATGTAACGAAATTTGAAGAAGAAGAAAACTCTTCTCCTACTTAAGCTCCTAAAAAGCCTGAGGAAAAGAAACCATCGCCTCAGGTTCTCTAATTTTCCTTCATGCATCACAAAAATCATTTTTTTTACTTTAACATCTAACTTCTGATGCTAAATTCTCTATAATCCTTGATATCAACGATCAGCAACAAGTTATGTGTTTCAATCCCATTATAGTTCAACTTCTTCTTTATTACATCTTCTGAAGAATTGGATTATCTTTATGAAAAAAAAACAACTTTTTTCTCTTTTTATCAAATTACCAGGAAAAAATTGTTTCTTTCTAATTAGAAGAATTATAATCAAAATCCAATGAGAAGTTTATTCACGATCGGCCTAATTGCAGCATGGTACTCCTCGAACATTGGGGTCTTGTTATTGAACAAGTTCTTGCTAAGCAATTACGGGTTCAAGTACCCGATTTTCCTCACGTTATGCCACATGTTGGCTTGTTCTTTGCTGAGCTACATCGCTGTTGAATGGCTCAAAATAGCTCCTCTGCAAAGGGTAAGGTCGCGGTTGCAGATGCTGAAGATATCCGCCTTGGGGATCATCTTTTGTTTATCCGTTGTCGGTGGGAACATTTCACTTAGATTCCTTCCGGTTTCGTTCAACCAGGCCGTGGGCGCCACCACGCCATTCTTCACGGCGGTTTTCGCGGTCGTGATGACCTACAAGAGAGAAGGTTGGGTTACGTATGTAACCCTTATCCCTGTTATTGCAGGTGTAATTATTGCCAGCGGGGTAAGCCTTTAAGATTTTGATCAATACTTGGATTTGTTTACGTAAATTTTCATAAGACCTGCCATTAACCGGTTGTTGATTTGGTTCTGGTGGAAATGCATGGATGAAGGGAGAACCATTGTTTCATCTGTTTGGATTTATAATGTGCATTGGTGCCACTGCTGCAAGGGCTCTTAAATCAGTGCTTCAAGGGATTTTGCTTTCTTCCGAAGGGTAAGGGACCTACATTGATGTGTTTACCATTCTTTTGAAATGCAGCCGACAATAGTAGTTTATTTTATTAGGGAAAAGCTCAACTCCATGAACTTGCTGATGAACATGGCACCTATAGCTGTCATAGTCCTTATCCCAGCAGCTATTTACATGGAACAAGGTGTGATTGGAATCACTGTTGCACTTGCAAGAGATGATTGGAAGTTCCTATTGTATCTCCTCTTCAATTCTGCCCTTGCATATTTTGTCAACTTGGCTAATTTCTTGGTCACCAAGCATACCAGTCCCTTGACTCTCCAGGTATGATTACTTTGCTGCAATTACGAGTAAGCGTAATCCTAAGCATGGTGGTTGTTTCAGGTGTTAGGAAATGCGAAAGGGGCGGTGGCTGTGGTTATATCGATCTTGATATTCAAAAACCCGGTATCAGTTGCAGGGATGCTCGGGTACTCTCTCACGGTAGCAGGGGTGGTTCTCTACACTGAAGCCAAGAAAGGCAATATGTAAAATAAGGGCATTTAGCAGGGAACACCAATTCCACCAAATGTTGTGCGTGTGTGTGTTTTAGTGTGGGATGAGGCTGTTGAAACAAGTATCAATTCAGGCTATGTTAAGTTGTCCCTCTTTTTGCAGAGATAACAAGTAGGAGAATTGCAGTTTTGTTGAACATACATGTCTTCTCTTCTTTTATGGAAAATTTGGCAGAATTTTCTTACTGGATTTACCTTTCCTTAGACCATCTTTCTCTCTCTCTCTCTCTCTCTCTCTCTCTCTCTCTCTCTCTCTCTCTCTCTCTCTCTCTCTCTCTATACAAACACAACACTAAATAAATAAAGCATGAACGAGAAAAGACATTATAAAAATTAACATAGTCCACGTGGACTACAATTTAATATTCTTATTGGGCTCTAAGTCAACTTGTGTATGTCCGGTGAGAGAGTTATACTATATAAGAATCTACAAATCTACCTATAATGTTTGTGAAGTTGTCAAAACTCTACCATGTAGAAAATAAAAGAGTGGTCTTGTTTATTCACAAAGTTTTTACATTTGTGCTTATTTTACTCCTTTCTGATGCACAGAGACCACTGCAGTTTTATAAGTGTACCATTCGGCCATGCCCAGAAAAACCACAGAATTAGCCACGCTTAGAGCAGCCAATACCTAAAAGAAGTAATCTTACATGAGTGAGATTAAGGTTGTCGGGTATAACGATGGTAACAAGCAGAGAGTAGCTTCCTTTAATCTGTTTTCTCTTTTGCTTGTTATAGGAGGATGAACAAAGTTTTTTTTTTTAATTTCATTTTAGAGATTGATTGGGACTTAATTGATATTGTGAATTTGAATATGCATAATCTTTTAAATTATGATTGTGTAAATCCGGGTAATTAAGGCATGATATTAAAGATATATATGAATTAAAATGCACATTGTGCTATAATTATACAACATTTTTCATTTATATTCCATTACATAATTCGATGCCAGAGGCATTCGATAAGAAACATTAGTCTTCTTGGCTTATCCTTTCTCTTCCCAAAATTCAAACAACACGAAAATGGCGACTTCAGCTGTAACAATCTCCTCTTCATTTTCCTTCTTCTCTTCCTCCCTTTTCCTCTCTTCTCCCTCCAAAAAGTCCCAACTTTCGTTTCCCTCTCTTCCAAATCCTCTTCTTCAAAACCCACTCTTCCCATTTCTTCCAAGCTTTCCACTCTCCCCATTTTATCCTTCACCGGCGAAAAAGTCGGCGAAACCAATTTCGACCTCAAGTCCGCTCCACCTGAAACCGCCTGAGCCGTCATTCACCGAGCAATCATCACCGACCTACAAAAAACAAGCGTCACGGCACCGCCTCCACTCTCACCCGCAGCGAAGTTCGTGGTGGCGGGAAAAAGCCCTACCCCCAGAAGAAAACCGGACGGGCACGTCGTGGGTCTATGCGTAGTCCGCTCCGTCCCGGAGGTGGTGTTATATTTGGACCTAAAACCAGAGACTGGTCCATTAAAATCAACAAGAAGGAGAAAAGGTCGGCGATTTCGACGGCATTGTCCAGTTCGACTGAGAACACGATAGTCGTGCAAGATTTCGGAGATGAATTCGAGAAGCCGAAGACCAAAGATTTCATCGAGGCGTTGAAGGGATGGGGATTGGACCCGAAGCAGAAATCTATGTTTTTGATGATGGATGTGCCGGAAAAAGTTGATAAATCAAGTCGGAATATCGGGACTTTGAGAATGTTGACGCCGAGGACTCATAATCTATTCGACATTTTGAATTGCGAGAATCTGGTGCTGACACTGGATACGGTGGACTATCTGAATGGAAGGTATGGAGAAGAGTACGAAGCCGATGCTGAGGAAGAAGAAGAAGCTGAAGGTAAATCTCTATTCAATTAATATTATTAGAGAATTGTTGTTAGTAATGGTGCTATCATTGTCATCTTTATATGAACTTTTAGGAGATGATGGGTGGGGTAGAAGAAGATGCATTTAGACATGTTTAGTTTCATTAGAATGTTATTTTAGAAGGACTCGCAATCGGAAATGCAATGCAGATGCTGTGTAGAAATTATCTCTGTAGGTAGTTTAAGTGTACATGCAAATCGTAAGATGCAAAGAGAGTATTAAGAATTTAAGATGCTTAAGAGCTAAGTTGGCGATGATGAATAAGGAATAATTGCTTGCCTGCATCAATGTTCCTTGATCAGTTTGTATTTGTTAGCCTGCATAGATGAGAGCTTGTGCTCGGAATTTTCCGTTTCATCCCTGAATCTATGGGTTCATATATTCCTGTAACCGAACAGAATGCTGCACTGTTCGGTAGAAAGTTCGATTAGTTAAGGAACGAATATGAACAATCTTGTTTGTTTAATTAAATGAACAAATCCGAACAAAGAGCTTGTAAGTTTATTCGTTCATTTATGTTCGTGAACATTAAGTAATCTGTTTGTTTACATTCACTAATTCATTCGTTTATATTCGTTTGATTAAATTTATATTTATGTTCGTTGATTTATATTTTTTAATATTTTTTGCTTGATTTAAAAGAAAGTTGCATTTTAGTTTTTTTTCGTTTATGGTTGTTTACGTTTGCTTGTGTTTATTTGCATTCGTTAACTATTTTAACAAATGAACACGAATAATCTACATTTATTAACATTTCTTGAACACAAACAAGAAATTTTATTTGTTTAGTTGTTTGTGTCAGTTATGTTTCTTGTGTTAATTTATTGACATTTTTAGACACAGACGAGAATGCCGATGTAGCGCAATGAGCTTTACTTTTTCCCTCGGTTAACCTACAAGCCATTTCGTATATGCTGAAGAAGTTCAATGCTTGGCCTAAATCAAACATTGTTGTAGGCTAGTGTGAGCACCATTTTTTAATCACACACATTTCTTGCCCATGCCCTTTAATCAAATCCCATCCTGTGCCCATGCCTCCACAGATTCCGATCCTGCTCCACGCCAAAGCTGCTGCCCATGCCCTCCAACACATCCACCAACAACAATTTTTTTTACATATGTAATGGGTTATAAAAACCCCAAATCAGTGTAATGGAGGGGGATTTTTTTATCAAGAACCGAATTTTCTCAGTAATAAAAAAAGAGTCAGATTATTTCTCAAGCAAAAGGTATTCTAGTTTTTTTCATTCTTGATACATTTGCTAAGTTATTAGAATGTAAAAAACATAGTTAAATTCGTAGTTTAGTTTTCTGTTTATGCAAATTTTACGATTAAAAAAAATAAATAAGAGTAGAGATTTAGAGTTAACCTTGCTGCCGCCGGAGTGTTTTGTTGAGACCGGAGCGTCGTCAGTCTAAGGCCCCACGGTGGGTGCCGCCGTTCTTGTTGAAGAGGGGGAAAGAGGAGCTAAAAAAATATTTTTAGGTTTGGTTTTGGATTTCACGGGCAGAAACGAAGCAGGGGGAGAATTTTAACTTGTTCTAATTTTTGGGTTAATCCCGCTAGGGTCCCTACCCCTTTAGCGTGATTTTGCGTTTTGGTCACTATATCGTGGGTTAATTTCCCACAGGTCCCTGTACTTTAGAAATTTTGTGTCCAGGTCACTAAGGTAGGGTCTAATTCAGTTTTTGGTCATCTGTTTTAGCCTGTTATGCGTTTTAGCCATCTGTCTAAGGAAAAATCATATGTAGGTTCCCCTGAGTTTAGTTTTTCGCATTTTGGTCACCTACAGTGGTTATTTTGTTTTTTTTCAATTTGATTGGGCTGATTCTATAATTTTTTTATTTTTATTTAATTTAGACTTGAAAATGAATGATTGTTATTTAGCCCCTATACTTTTAGTGTGTTTTAAAATTTTAGTCACTAACTTTTTTTTTATTTTGTTTCATTTTAGTTGTTTAATTTAAAATTTATTTTAATCTAGTCCTTATGTTTATGTTTAAGTTTATTTTATTTTTACTGTTTTTTATTATTTGTTGTTTTATTTTTTTAATTAAGTTTGTTATTTGTTTTGATTACTTCATAGTTTAAATTCTTAAATTTAATTTTAAATTAGATTAATGTTTGAATCAAACTT
Source organism: Hibiscus syriacus (assembly GCF_006381635.1). NCBI lineage: Eukaryota > Viridiplantae > Streptophyta > Magnoliopsida > Malvales > Malvaceae > Hibiscus > Hibiscus syriacus. The sequence continues at coordinate 50,914 of NW_024062429.1, forward strand.
AGAAATTAAGATTTCACATTAGTTTTAATTAGGGAGTAATTTGAGTCGAATTTTCACATAAGATGCTCGATTACTCGAATCGATTGCTCAACTTTTAAAATATATTAATAATTAATATTTTCTAAAAATTATTTTAGGTTTAATAATTTAGATAATAATTAGGTATTTAGTTTAGAATTAATCATTGACTTTAGAAATTTTCGATTTAGATCCCTAGACTTTTAAATCTTTTAGAACTTGATACTTTAGACTTTGACCATTTTAATCCCCGAACTTCAATTAGACTTTTAATATTGACATAATTAAATAGGTTAAATAGAGCCTCCATTTTAGCTTAGATTTCAAACTAGTCTTTTAATTTAGGGGATAATTCGAGTTAGCCCTCACGTAAACGCTCGAGGGGCCATCTCGGTTATTCGATTCAATAATTAATTAAAATCAAATAGGATAAATAGTAGAGCCTACATTTTTAGACTTGAGCCCCCTAGGTTTCTTAATTTTCATAATTTGACACTTTAAGCTAGAAAGCCTTAATTTACTTTTAGTTATGAATAAAATTTTGTTTGATTGCATTTTATTTTAACACTAAGGCGCTGTTCACTTATTTAAGTAATTAATAGTATATATCCCGCGATCACGCTTAGGGGATGACTACTGATGATTCCCTAAACAAGTCGACATCTTTTTCAAAACCGCATCATGTTTTCTAAAAACGAGGCAATGTTCGGTTATTAGGCACAATAGTTGATCTCCCGCATTTACGCTCGGGGGCAATGCTATCGGTCTCAATAAACGAATACCCTTTTCAACTTTGCATCCTTAATGATTTTTATATTAAATAAAGATTGAACTCAAAATTTTCGATTTTAAATATAGGATAATCAATTAGGTACCAAGTTTTGGATGCTTGTGGGGTGCTAATCCTTCCCCACGCGTAACCGACTCCCGAACCTGATTTCTGGATTTTCGTAGACCCCAAAACTCGATATTTTGATAAATATAAAATGTTGTATTAAAATCATCCAGTTTTTATGGTGCCTCGATCGCACCTTAAATAATTGGTGGCGACTCCTCACATTTGATAAATATTTTCAAAGAGAAAACCCCCGAGTCAATATCTGTCTTTTCCCTCCCGGGCGAAAAACGGTGTCGACAACTAGTTTTGGTGATCTATTGAGTGCATTATTATTTTTGCACATGTCTACTAAGTTGTATATCTATTTAGTTCATTAATGCTCTATTCGGTTGACCTTCTGTGATTTCTTTAACTTGAACTAACCATTGCTCTAAAACAGACACAATCTGTACCCAGCAAGATGTCAACTAATTTGATGTTTCAACCGTGTCAGGTAATTGAACACTACAAATCTTTGTTCGTCCGGTGTTTACAGTTGCCTGCATATCTTGTCTGAAAGAAAGCAAAACCGAGCAGATCATTAATGAATTCAATAAAACCATGATCCAAATGCGACCTTCAAAATGAATTCATAATTTAAAGAGAAAAAGTAAGTAGAGTGCATTAATGACATATTTAATTGACATATCCTTTCACTTCATATTTTCTAAGAACAATCATTTTGCCCGTGATTGCGTCATGTTTCTTCCTTTTTAATTTATCACAAAAATACATTGAACCAATCTACATCTAATTATCAAACATTGGTCATCCACTACCGTCCGATCCGTAATTTTAACCTCCTGAGGGGCACAGAATGTTATTCAGCCCATGGTATATGATAAGGACTAATTAATTAAGATACCAAGGTCCTACTCACGGGCCATATCTATTTTTCTTTCTGAAAGGTAGGGTAAATAGGATGAACCACGTGACTTCACACCCAGCACCCCTACAACAAGGCTATGGTAAACAAAGCCTTGGGATAGTGTAGGATAAAAGGTAAAAAGCCATGTTCTCTAGAAAAACAAGCAGATCGGACAGAAAATGAAAGGTTTTTTGGGTATATAATCGGGTCGAACATACATACATACATGCACCACAAGCTAAACTTCACCATTTCCTACTTTTAGCTTACATGCCTTCCTTTCTATCAAAGCCACCAACACGGATTCATGCACTGAATAAAAAGCTTATAAAGCTAACACCCAGTTGAGACATCAAAATATGGCAGACACACCCTCCTCACTAACAGGTATGATATCATTCAAAGGGATGAATTAATGGATTTGCCGATGGCTGAAGGAACTATCACGTGGTCGAACAATCGGGAAAAGGCAACTATATACTAATAATATGCTAAATATGTCATAAATCTACTATAGCTTGATTTTTACTATTGACTAATATATAATGTATTATAAAATGCATCGTTTTAATTTTAGGGATAAATTATACATTTAGTACCTAAATTATCAGTTTTGATTAGTTTTAATATCTAAAGTTTTATTTTTTTTCAAAATCATACCTAACATTTAGTTTCACAGGAAAGTTTTTAATGAGGCATATAGTTAAGGTTTGTTTTTTCTAATAAAATGCTATTATTGAGCAAAATTAAATAAATAAATAATTAACCTAAATACAACACTAATTATAACATAATCAATAATATAAAAAGGCAAAAGGGTAAGTTTTGTCCCTATAGTAGACCTAATTTATTACTTTCGTCTATATCGTATTTTCACATCAATTTAGTCATCGAAGTTGCTAAATTCCATCATTTTATACCTACCCCTAACTCAAAACCCTAAATTATAAACCTTAAACCCTACACTTTAACTTAAGGTTTATGCCAACATTGAGGATAAATTGATGCGAAAATACGATAGGGCGAAAATGATAAATTGAGTCTACTATAGGGACAAAAGTAACCCTTAAACTTATAAAAAAAAACACTTTTTTTCTCCTAAAGAAACCCATTATGTCAAATTCTTTCTTAAGAAACAAAGTTTATATATTGTGATACACTGGTTCTGAATTTATATAAAAATATCCTTGAACTTCTATCGAATATGTAATGTGTTATTGAATTTATTTTTTATATGTAAATAGAAGTCACTAATTTTATTAAAAAAATAAAATTACAGTGAAAGTTCACAATCATAATTAGAACATTTCCTATAACTACAGATACAAATTGAGCCAAGAAGAAACAATCAAGTAAGGCTCGTAAGGCGGTGAAGTTGGATGTGAGTTTTGCATCTCTTTCGAATTCAAATTTTAGTAATCGAAAGAGAGTAATGTTAAAGGAAGCAAATCTAGCTTGTGAGTTTGCGAAAAAACTTGGTTTTAGTATTGAGGGAGACGGACAAGAAGTGTTTGAACTTGCTAGATTGTAGTGATGTCTTGTTGGTGAGCGTTTGTAGTGTCGGTTTATACATTGGAGCCAGGCCCGGCCCTGAGGGTAGGCGAGGGGGGCGACCGCCTAGGGCCCAGATTTGGAGGGGTCTATTCTTATGATATAACATACATGTGTTTCACACACTTATGATTTACCATTTTAACGAGCTTATGATTTATCATGCTTGTTTCTGACATTTCAACGGGATTCAACGGAGGGGGCCAGGTTAGGAGGCCCAAGTTATTTTCCAATTTTCATTGATTTTCCAATCTGTTTCTGAATACGGCATGCTTTTGTCCGCTCCACTATACACTAGGGGCCGTTATATTTTATACCATGCTTGCACCCATTTTTTAGGGCCCTTATATTTTTTTGTCTAGGCCCCTTAAAATATTAGGACCGGCCCTGATTGGAGCTGTTATGATCAGCCTTTGGTGTGGGTTTTAGTTCGAATCAGTGATTGTTGTTGCCATGAAGTTCTTTCTCCAATGTTTTTTCGGTTCATTTGCTTAGGGAGTTGGGTTTGATGTTTGGTTGTGAGTCATCCAATGAGTTTCTAGTTGAGATAATTGGATCAAGTCTTTTTTGGTTTCTCAAGTTTTCTTGTGTGCTCGTGTTTTATATTTTCAAATAAAGTGTGGTCATTTTTTTGGAGATTGGGAGTTATGTCGGATGAGGATGCTTTAAATACGATTTTTGCTAGATTCTAGTAGGGCTTGGCTAGTTGTTTTTCAAATATGAGTATTGTCGTTGTACGTATGCTTATATCGTGTTTTGGTGTTTCATTTGCTTTAGGCATTATTTTCCTTGAGGTGTAATCGAATGATTGTTCTTGTTTTTTTTTCTTCTTTGAAGCAACAATTGACATTTTTTTGGCATTTGGCTAGTATTAATTTCCTAAATGAAATTTAATTTTATTGTGAAAAAATCATAGCCACAATTACTTGAAAAGATTGAAAGTCATAAAAAAAACTCAAATAAAATATAGATACAAAGTGACCTAACTATATTGGTAAATAAATCATAATAGAAGATCAAACTAAAGACCATTGATAATCGCAAATAAAAATAGAACGTCGTGAGAAAATTGTCCACAAACACAATATGTGTATCCAAATCCACTCTAAGGGTACAAAACATATAAGATCAACAAGATAACAAATATGTGACATCTAGATCAGTGGGGTAATGTCCAGGGGCAGAACTTCATGGGTCAAGGGGAGCCTTGGCGTCCGTCAATTATATTTTTAAGTATTAATTAATATTAAATATATATATATTAAAAAATTATATTTATGGAAATTAAAATCTCTGCTATAATAAATTCTTAATACCACCTCTGGTGATGTCAAATCTAACCCTTAAAGAATTAAATAAAAAAGAACGATCATATAACATATAGAAAAGATGTAAAACGTGTCGAAAGAAAGAAAAAATATATCATAAAAATAGAGAAAATCATAACATGAAACCAGAGTTATTAGAAATTAAAAAATAAAAATTAAAGATGTGACATGAAAAATAAATTGAAAGCAAGGAATATTAGCATTCGATAGTCAACCAACGTTTCTTTTTAAATTTATATCTATACTTTTTAATTTATTTTATTTATGATTATGAATCTATTAAGTGTTCTCAATAGTTTGACGAACGTTAGTTCTTTTTTTTTAGATTTTAGGTTCGAGCAATTACGTTTACAGGTGTGTGCGTTTTCAATGATTACGTAAGATTATGAATGTATACAACCTTATAATCAAACCAAATTATTAAAAAATAATTATATATAATTATAAAAACAAAATTTGTATATTGTTTTAATATTTATCCATTTAAATTTTATTTAATAATCTACTATTAATAAAAATAAAATCTTGATACGACTTAAACATGTACTGTCTTAGTATCAATCTATATTAGCCGTGTCAAAGTCATATTAATAATTAATCGCAATTATTTTCTTTTTTCTCAGCAAATATAATTCATTATTAGTAGAAATTAAAGGCTATAATACCTGCATAAAAGGAAAATGATAAAATTGTACGACTTGACAATACCAATTCACGTCATTACAAATAAACAAACAAAAACATATAACAATTTGATAGAATCACAAAATTAAGTATCTATAAATCAAAACTTATAAAAAATATGTTATTTTCAAGTCACCAAAATACTTTTATATTATATATATATATATTATTTTAATGTATAATTAGAGGTGTATAATCAAACAATCTGATTAAAAATATTAAAAATCTAAAGTTTGGAAATATAATTGTGTACGAGTTAATAATAGGTATATTATTTGGGTTTGAGAATATACTTAAGATAAATGAATTTAATATATTTATTGTTAGAGTTTGAGTCGAATTCAAAGTGACACAAATCAATTTGATTAAAATAGAAAACTTTATTAAAATATATTTATACTTTATTTAGTTTTCTTTTGTAATCAAGTATCTATCCCTATAAATAGATATTAAGGGTTAGAGTTAGATATCAATTTCTTTCACCAAAATCCTCTTGTATTTTCTTCCTTCATATTAGTGAAAATTTATCCTTTGCCCGTGGTTTTTCCTTTTTGGGGTTTCCACATAAATTCTGGTATTTTTTGTTTTTTCCTTTTCAATTGTATTTATTTGTTTTCCGATAATCATCGTTCCGATATTATAACATTTATATAAAGTGAATTAATTCGATCAGTGATATAAAAATTAACAAAAGATTATTTTAAGCACGAATCAAGTGACTTTAGTGATTAAGAAATTTTTGTTTTTGTTGAGGTTTTGGGTTCGAGCACTGAATATGAAGAAGTATGAGCGTTTAATGTCAAATGATTGAGAATTTTTAAACATATACTATCTTGTATTCACCCTAGACTAATAAAAATTACTTTAATAATATGTTTTAACTGATTCTCCCATTTAATTCAAAATTAAATTGCCTTGGTTCGTAACCAAAATTTATTTACTACTATTTACAACTAATTAGCGTTGAACAAAATAATAGATGGAGTAAAAAATTGAACCAAACCCAAAATCTGCTAAAACAAATAGAATTTGGATTTTTTTTATATTTTGGAGTTAATAACTAGAAATAGTTAATATTAGCTAGAAAACAAAAACAAAAATTGTTTGCCAACTTTGTCTCAAAGAAGATTGCTGTAACTAGAAATTTTAAGTTGGTTCTTTGCATTCACAAAATATATAAATAAACGATAAATAATGAAATGTAGAAACAGCAACGGCGTCCATGGCTGAAGCAGTAGCACCACGACATCCTCTTCCTCACGGAAGTGAAACACATGAAATTTGCCTGAGTTTCCCGTCCATGGTAAATTCCTATGGCATATGGGAAAGCCTGGCTTCTCCATCAGATATTTTTCAAGTATTCTTTACCTCTTTTAGAGATACAGATGCTCTTGATATTCGCAGTCACACATCTCATTTATGCCATCCTCAAGCCTCTTGGAATCACTTTCTTTGCCTCACAAATGTTTGTAAGTTGATTAATTACCTCTTTCCTTGCTATGTATATATATTTTCGGGTTAACATGCAAGCCAAGCAACCGGGACCCTAGGTTGTTTTGTGATGAATTTGTTTTGTGATTAATTTCTTTCGTGTGGACTAGGCCGGCATTATCTTGGGCCCTACAATAATGAAGAAAGCAGGAGGATTCACTGCCAAAGTGTATACTCAGGAAGTAGGTATTAAAATGCTTGATAATGTAGCGATCTTCGGTTTCGGCATGTTTTTGTTTCTGATGGGAGTGAAAATGGACGTCAAGATGGCATTTAGGACAACAAGGAGAGCCACAGTGATAGGCTTTGCCTCCGTTTTATGTCCTTTTTTGGTTGGTTTAATTGTTTACGAGGCCTACAAAAAACCTGATGAAACTATTGTGTTAAAAGTTGAACGCTTCTTGGGAATAACTGTTGAATCTTTAACAGCATTTTCGGTGGTCGCGTGCCTTCTCAGCGAGCTCAAGATTGTAAATTCAGAACTGGGGCGCCTGGCTCTATCGTCGGCAGCCATATGTGACTTGTGCAACTTAGTTATAATGTTCCTTATTACCTTCGCAAAAAATTGGATTTTGTTGCCGTCAATGGCGGTAAAGCAAGCAGGACTAATGGTTCTTTTCATCGTAGTTCTTTTTTGCGTGTTTCGTCCATTGATGTTTTGGATGATTAAACAAACACCGGAAGGAAGGCCGATAAATGAAGTACACATTACAATCATCTTGATGTTAGCTTTAGGGTGTGGCGTATTTACCCATTGGTACAATGAATCTCCTTTATTCGGTGTTTTTCTCTTTGGTTTTGCTGTCCCCGACGGACCGCCCATTGGATCTGCCCTGGTAGACAAGTTTGAGTGTTTCGCCAACGGTTTCTTTCTAGTGGTTTTCGTAACCACATCAACAATGAGAGTTGATCCAATGAAAGTGTTCACTCATGAGGCTGCAGTCGGATTTTCAATCATTTTTCCCATTCTGGCATTCATTACCAAGTTTATAACCTGTTTCGTAGCTTCATTTTGGAACACGACGACGTGGAGGGACTCATTGGCTTTTGCTCTCATCATGAGCAGCAAAGGCGTAATCGAGCTCTCCTATTTCACTAATTTCAGAGACGTTAAGGTCGGCACAAAACTAAAAATCTCAGTGATTTTGTTTCATTAAGCGCTAATTCTCTTTTTCATTTCTCCCCCAGGTGATCTCAGAGAAAACTTTTAGTAAGTTTTCCATTTTAATTCTAGTAAATGCAACTATAATCCCGATCCTGGTGAAGCACCTTTACGACCCCGTTTCCAGAAAACATGCGGTCCATCAGAAAAGAAGCATGGTGCACTTAAAACCCAATGCTGAACTCCGAATTCTCGCATGTATCCATACACCTGAACATGTCCAACCCTTGATAGACGTGCTCGATATCACCTGCCCTACAAAACAGAGTCCTAATTTTGTTTACGCCCTTCACCTCATCCAACTTGCTGGTCGTGACTCTCCGGTTTTTATAGCTCACCACAAAAATGGAGCGGTGGGTTCCTTTGAACACATTGTTGCTTTCAATCATTATGAGCAAAACAATTGGGGATTGGTCAAAGTAAATGCATTCACAGCAATCTCTCCGCCTAAACTCATGCACGAGGATATCTGCAATCTGGTCCTCGACAACCAAATATCCTTCCTACTTCTTCCATTCCATAGAAAGTGGTGTATTGAAGGTTCTGTTGAAGCTGAAAACAGTGTGATAAGGAACCTGAATCGCAACGTCCTGGATCGAGCCCCTTGCTCGATAGGGATTCTTGTTGACCGCGGGAGAAAACTGTCGTTGTCGAGGTCATCGTTTTACTCCATTGGCATGCTCTTCATAGGCGGCAAAGACGACCGGGAGGCTTTAACATTAGCTAAACGCATGGCCCGTGACCCTACCGTGAAGTTGACCGTCATCCATCTCCTTTCTGAAAAAGACCGCGGTAATGTCGACTGGGACATGATGCTTGATACTGAGATATTGAAAGGTGTCAAGCAAAATGAAGTTAGTAACATAATGTATATAGGAGAAGTTTCGAACAATGGACCGCAAACTGCGACTATCGTTCGATCGGTTATGGATGACTTTGACTTGATGATCGTCGGTAGACACTACGGGGTGGATTCGGTCCAAACAAAGGGTTTAACGGAATGGAGTGAATTCCCAGAATTAGGTATTATGGGAGACATCCTTTCATCCCCAGATTTAGTTAGTAGGGTATCTGTACTAATTGTGCAGCAACATCATGTTGTCGTAGGTAAACATTAGTTTTGCACAACAATACACATACATGTTCATCAACTTAAAAAATCCTATTCTCAAATCTCTCATTTTTCTAATACTTTGTCTCAAACAATACAATATAATTACCACAAAATTTTTAAGGTGATTATCATGGAAATTGAAGCTTGATTCATTGAAACTTTGGCTTTGCAAAATAATGACATTGGCAATATAACTTGAATTTGGCTTAACGAGGCATTAAATTTGTCTTTGCTGAGAGAGTGCTCTGATTAGCCTTAGCAGAGTCATTTCCAGCTTTATCAACTTCGATATTTTTAGTTCACAGAATAATACTTTATAAACTTCTTGTAAAAAAATCGAATATTCTCCCAATATAATCATATTTAAATAAAATGAAATCATAAAATGTTCTCAACATTCATAAATATTAAAAACACTATGGCAACCAAAAATTAAATAATTTTTTTGTAACGTTCACAAATAAAAAACCGTAAATAACATTCTTACAATATACATTGAAAAGTTTAACTAATTAAAATAAATTTTCATAAATATTTCCAAAAAAATCATAAATATATTATTATATATTGCAGAATACGGTCATCAGACAGAACAAAATTGCAACTAATAATTTGAGAAAATAAAAATAAAGATAAAGAAGACATAAATTTTACGTGAAAACCCCCTAAATAATATAGGGTAAAAACCACGTGCAAAGGTAAAAGAATTTCACTATGAGAAAATAGGAATTACAACTTCTCTAGATCTAACAATGAGAAAACAATGACAATTCTCTCTTGTTAAAAAGGAGAAAACAACTCTCAAGAAAACTCTCTAATTTCTCTAGTAATGGAAGAAAGTTGGAATGATTTGGGATGGTTTTGAAGTTAAAATGACTAGGGTATTTATAATTGAACTTAAGGACTAACCTTGTAAATAGTATACATTTTAGGGACTAAATGAATAATTTTTCTATGCCAAATTATCAAATAAATTGCAGCAGCAAATCTTGAATTTTTACTCTGCTATAATTCGGTGCATTAATGCACCGAAAATTACCTCACATTTTTTTACTTTTAATAATCTCCCACTTGAAGATTTCATTGTAACAATTATATCTTCAAATCATTCTTTCTACCTTATACTATTCATATTGCTTACGTCTCTAACAGGCCACAAGAGGATTAACACCAAGTAAATTTATCAGCATTGATCGCCCTTGTTATGAAATCTACTATGTTGTCTTTGGTATGAATTTTCTAGATATTTACCGTCCCTTCTTCCACCTTTTCACGAACGAAATGATAATTAACTCGTATGTGTTTTGTCCTTAAATGAAATATTGGATTCCTTGATAGATGCATGGCGCTCTAACTTTTTTAAAACAAAGAGATATACTCTTGATTTTGTCTGAGCTCATCCGATAGCATTTTCAACCAAATTGATTCTTTACTGGCTTGTGTAGCTACTACATATTCTGTCTTTGTTGTTAACGAAGCCACAACTGATAGCAGTTTTGAAACCCAACTTATAGCTTCACCAACAACTTTGAACACATATCTTGTAATAGATTTGTTTTTATCCAAATCCCCTGAATAGTCAGAATCGACATACATATTAATAAGAAAATTTGATCCTTCGTAACATAATGCAACATTTGAGGTCCATTTGATGTATCTTAGGGTCCTTTTCAATGCATTCCAATGCTCTTTTTCTGGATTCGCCATGTACGACTAATCACTCCCACTGCTTGTGCAATGTTTGGTCTTGTGCATATCATAGCGAACATTAAACTTCTCACTACTGATGCATATGGTACTCAAGACATCTTTATCCTCTCTTCTTTACTACTAGGACTCATACTGTAGGATAATTTGAAGTTAATAGGAAGAGGAGTAGAAATTGGCTTACAATCTTGCATGTTGAATCGTGATAAGATTTTTTAAGTAATTTTTTTGTGAAAGCCAAATCTTCCTATTACTTTTGTCACGATGAATTTACATCCCTAAAATCTTATTTATTGGTCCCAATTCCTTCATTTCAAATTCCCTAGCCAATTGTGCCTTCAAATCTTTAATATGATCTTTGTTGGGGGCCTGCAAGCAACATGTCATCCACATACAAAAACAATATAACAAAATCGTTATCACCAAATCTCTTGAAATACCTACAAGGGTCTGCATTAAGTCTATTGTATCCAAGGCACAAAATGAATGAATCGAATCTCTTATACCAATAAATCGGTGCCTACTATAGACCGTACATATATTTGTTCAACTTACAAACCAAGTTCTTCTTTTCTATTTCTTCAAAACTTTCATGCTGGAGCATGTAAATCTATTCTTCAATATCTTCATGAAGAAAAGTTGTTTTAACATCTAGTTACTCTAGATGTAAGTTCAATATATCACACATCGCCAAGACTACCTAAACTTTTGTTAGGCGAACCATAGGAGAAAAGATTTCATTGAAATCAATACATTCTTTTTGAGCATATCTTTTGACCACCAGTCTTGCACGATACCTCTCCACTTGATCATCAGAATTTTGTTTGATTTTGAAGACCCATTTGTTACCAATTGGCTTCCTTCCTTATGGTAGTGGCACAAGGTCCCATGTATTATTTTTATAAAGGGCTTTAATTTCTTCTTGTATCATCGTCATCCACGGTAAAACATCTGGACTATTTATTGCCTCTTGGATTATTGATGACTCATCGTCTTTTGTTAAAAGATAGTATGCAATATTTCCTTTTATAACATAATTTGAGTGCCAATTGAGACATCTTTTCACACGATCTGATTGACAAATAGTTGGAGATTCAGAACTCTCTAGTTTTTTTTCATCATGTGCTACTTCAGAAGAATCTCCTTTTTCAAACTCCTTTTCAACTTGTATATGTGTAGTCTCTGGCTTTTCTCTTTCAGTGCTATCATCTTCTTCTTTTCTTTTTAGTTTATCTTGTACAAAGATAGCATCCCTACTGATAATCACTTTGTGGGCAGTGGGATCCCACAAGCGATACCCATTACTCCAATAGCATACCTGAAGACTTTGCGCTTCTTGGATTTTGGATCAAACTTTTAAATTTATTGGGCATTGTACATCACGTACACGATACTTCCAAATACATGGAGGTTTGAATAATCAACTGGTTTACCATTTGTAATACCCCTAACCCATACCTGACCCAGATATAAATCTGAGGTGTCACATTTGACTTTTCAAAACTTGACTCTTATAAAAATCAGGAAAATATAAACTTTTATTAAAATAAAAGTTGTTAATTTGCACAAGTTAAACCAAAATAATACAAAATTAACCAGAGCATTCGTAATTCACAAATTTTTTACATGTCAACACACTTGATACAATAAAATACATACTTTGTCAATTACTTCTGATATGATCTTCTAGTAGGGTATGATGTCCTTGCAACTCCTAATTCTGATCTTCTTGTTTCTTGGTGCTTACGTGTAAACAACTTACACCCTAAGTCACATACTAGTGAGGCATAAAATGAACATGTACTGCTATTATTCTATCATAATATTCCAATTTGCATATAATTACTAAACTATCACATATATGTTCATAACATGAAAAAATGGAACTTAACTTCTTATGAGAGTTTCAGTTTAATTTATCTTTGATTGTCCATATACATTATTGAGAACAGAAGGTACATGAGTACACTGAGGTTGTACATGAATGTTGTCACCACAGTTCGAATAAATTCCCACTAGGGGCACTGAATATTTGTCCCGAAGGACCACTATATCCCGAAGGACCACAAATAATCCCTCGACTCTTGGCATGCCAATTATACCTACAGATCTCATATCATATAACATGGACTTAATTATGAGTATCTGTCACATTTGCAAATCACTTCTATCTTTCTCATATAAATACATCACATGCAAATATATGATCCTTTATCTTTTCATACATAAGTTAGAATTATCCTTTGAAGATGTCATTCATCACATATAATATCATATTAAAACATGAATAAATTATGCATGTAATCAATATAACCATAATAGTTATATATATGCATTTACATGAATATGAAATCATGAATTCAACTATAGGAGATATATTTATCACAAGTCTTATCTCCATACAACTCTATCTAGGGTATGTACTCACCTTAGCCTTGCTTGACTTGAATCGATTCTAGAACTTCTCTATCTCTCAACCGTTTTTAATTATTTGATTGCTCCAGAACAGAGTTACGTTCACTATATACATAATCATACATTGATACATATCAGATTCCAATTAGTATACTCTAATCTTTAATTTCTTAGATTAAAGGAAAGGCGAAATTCATTTTCTATTTAAAGTAGGTATCGGTACCCCCTATAGGGTATCGATACTTCCCCTATATAAGGTATCGATATCATGCCTAGGTATCAATACTCATATTGCATTCTATAATTTTTCATTCAAAGGTAGTATCGATACATTCCTTAAGGTATCGGTACCCTTGGTATCGATATTGTTCTTCAGGTATCGATACCCCTTGAATATCTTTCTTAATTTTACTCTTGAAGTATTGGTACGTGTTGAATGGGTACCGATACCCTTTGGCCAGAAATCACTTTTTATGCCCAAAAATTACTTTATTTTAGCTTAATTGCTTCATATTTCATCATCTTTCATATTATTAACTCGCATACACATGCTAAACTCACTTTCTACTCATTCAATACATACTTAACTTAAAAATCCACTTCTCTACATAATCATACTCAATTTTCAACATGTTCTAAATCCAATTCTAACACTTCATACTCCTTAATTCCACTAATGACAAGTCAAATTTAGTCTTGAAATCTAATTAATACCTTCCTATCAAGATTTCACTTATTTCTCTCTTTTCTTTAATCCCACATAACTCTCTTATCTTTGAATTTTAAGGTAACTTAAGCTTTCCTTAAGCTTAAGTATAATCTAAAGAGCAAAACCCAACTTAAATTTCAACTAAAAATCAACTAATAAGAAATCTCACATTTTCCTTGAGTCTTCACGTATGAAGAAAAGAGAAGAATAAGAGAACTCTAGAAGCTTAGATTTTTGCTTCCTACCATTTCCAAGTGGGTTAATATATAACTATAACATAATTTAATTATTTCATTACAAATGACCATCTTGTCCTTTTATTCCTCATTCCTTGCAATTCAATCCTACACAACATTTCCCATACAAGTCCTTAAACTATTCAATTATTCTACTTTAATCACCAAATTCTAAAATTTAATAATTTAGTCACTAACCCGATATTGAGGATATTACAAATCTCCCCCTTAAGAAAATTCGTCCTTGAATTTTTATTGTACAAAGAGATGGGGGTACTAATTCCTCATGTCCTCTTCACGCTCTCACATTGCTTCCTCTACCTTGTGATTCTTCCACAAGACTTTGACCAATGGAATAGACTTGTTCCTTAGTTGCTTAACCTTGTGAGCTAAAATTTGAATTAGTTCTTCTTTATAACTAAAATCCAGTTGAACCTCGATCTCTTCTGGCGTCACGATATGTGAGGGATCAGATCTATACTTCCGAAGCATTGAAACATGAAATACATCATGTATCTTTTCCATTTCAGGTGGCAAAGCTAATTGATATATCATTGGTCCCACCCTCTTAACAATCTCATAGGGTCCAATAAACCTAGGACTAAGTTTTCCCCTACATCCAAACCTCAAAAACTTCTTCCAATAAGATACTTTTAAAATATTGTGTCTCCAACTTGATATTCTACCTCCTTCCTCTTTAGATCCACATATGATTTCTGTCTATCAACTACTGCTTTGAGATTACTCTGAATTACTTGGACATTTTCTTCCACTTCCTAAATCAACTAAGGACCGATGACTTCTCTATCTTTAAGATCGAACCAATTCAAGGGTGTACAATATCTCATTCCATAAAGTGCTTCGTAGGGGGCCATTTTGATGTTTGATTAGTAACTATTGTTGTAAGAGAACTCAACAAGTGGTAAATATCTTTCCCACGATCCTTTGAACTCAATAACACAAGCTCTCAGCATATCTTCCAGAATTTGGATAGTCCGCTCAGACTGTCCATCTGTCTGATGATGAAACGTTGTGCTAAATTTCAGTCGAGTGCCTAACTCTCTATGCAAGGTCTTCCAGAATAGGGGGCCATTTTGATGTTTGATTAGTAACTATTGTTGTAAGAGAACTCAACAAGTGGTAAATATCTTTCCCACGATCCTTTGAACTCAATAACACAAGCTCTCAGCATATCTTCCAGAATTTGGATAGTCCGCTCAGACTGTCCATCTGTCTGATGATGAAACGTTGTGCTAAATTTCAGTCGAGTGCCTAACTCTCTATGCAAGGTCTTCCAGAATCTCGAAGTAAATCGAGGGTATCGATCAGAAACTATGGAAACAGACACTCCATGCAATCTAATAATTTCTTTGATGTATAACTCAACATATTTGTCCATAGAAAAATCAGTTCTTACTGAGATGAAATGGGCTGACTTAGTCAATATACCTATGATTACCCATATTGAATCTCTTTTGTTCGAAGTTAAAGGTAACTCTGTCACCAAATCAATCGTTATATTCTCCTATTTTCACTGAGGAATAGACATTGGTTGTAACAGTCCTGACGGAACCTGATGCTCAGCTTTGACTTGCTGGCAAGTCAAACATTTATATACAAATTCCGTAATATTTCTCTTTATTCTTGACCACCAATATCGACTCTTGAGGTCCATATACATTTTGTTTCCTCCAGGATGAATCGTCAATGGAATACAATGAGCTTATGTTAACAATTCATTCTTTAACTCATCATCATCCAGAATTACCACTCTCTCTCGGTAATACAAGTTCCCATCAGACTTGATCTCATAATATTTTATCTCCTCCTTTTCTACTTATTGCAACTTCCTTAAACATTTTTCATCTTTACTTTGTAATTCCTTAATTCGATCTAGCCATGATGGCTTGAGAGTCAATTCCGCACATAATGCACCATCTCCATTTAATGATAGTATGGCATCTAAAGCTCGCAAGGCTGCAAACGTCTTCCGACTTAAGCATCCGCTACCACATTTGTTTTTCCCGGATGGAAATCAATTACCACATCCTAATCCTTGAGAAATTCCACCCACATTCTCTGTCTTAAATTCAATTCTTTCTGAGTCATCAAGTACTTTAAACTCTTATGATCAATATATAAGTAGCAAAGTTCACCATACAAGTAGTGACATCAAATCTTAAGAGCGAACACTACTGCAACCATCTCCAGATCATGTGTCGGATAATTCTTCTCATGTGGTTTTAACTGTCTCGATGCATAAGCTACTACCTTCCTTCTTGCATCAACACACATCCCAAACAATTATGGGACATATCACTATATACTACATAGTTCTTGCCATATTCGGGTTGAACTAAGACTGAAGCTTCGGTTAAAATCTTCTTTAACATTTCAAAACTCTCTTGGCATTCTGGAGTCCAAACAAATTTTACCTCTTTCCTCAATAACTTAGTTAGGGGTAAAGCTATCATCGAAAAGTTTTTAACAAACGGTCGATAATAACCGGCTAACCCCAGAAAACTACTAACTTCTGACACATTCTTTGGAACTTCCCACTCCAGAATAGCTTTAATCTTTTGAGGATCCACTCAAATTCCTTATGCAAAAATTACATGCCCAAGGAGTATCACTCCGTTCAACAATAATTCACATTTAGAGAGTTTAGCATAAAGCTTCTTATCTCGTAAAATCTACAAAACTATCTTCAAATGCATACTATGCTCCTCTTTCGAATTCGAATATACCAATATATCGTCAATGAATACCACTACGAACTGGTCCAAATAGGGTTAAAATATTTTGTTCATCAAGTCCATGATAGCATCAGGTGCATTGGTTACTCCGAATGACATCACAATGAATTCATAATGTCTATATCTCGTTCGAAAGGTTATCTTCGAAATATCTTTCTCCTGAATCTTCAATTGATGATAACCGAAACATAAATCAATCTTCGAGAACACTGAAGCTCCCTTTAACTAACTAACAAATTATCAATTCGGGGGAGGGGATATTTGTTCTTGATAGTTACCTTGTTAAGCTGCCTATAGTCAATGCAGAGACGTATTGAACAATATTTCTTCTTGACAAACAAAAATGGAGCTCCCCAAGGCGATATACTTGGTCTAATAAACCCTTTGTCCAACAGTTCTTGTAATTGAATCTTTAATTCTTGTAATTCTTTGGGGTCATTCTATATGGTGTCATTGCAATGGGTGTTATTCACGGTATTATCTCAATCTGAAATTACACCTCTCTATCCGGAGGTAAACCTGGCAACTCTGCAGGAAATACATCGGAGAACTCTCTGACTATAGGAATTTCTTCAATCCCTCTCTCCTTGGTTCTAACATCCATCACATTAGCAATGAACCCCTGACATCCCTGTAGCAATAACTTCTTTATCGTCGCCACTGAGATTACATATGCCAATGGATTTCATCTTTCACTAAATACAATAACTTTCACACCTTCTGAACTTCTTAATGTTACCCTTTTCAGTCTACAATCAACATTAGCGTGGAAGTTCATCACGCTTTTATTCTGCTAGTAGATTTTTAATTATATTCTTTTATTAAAATACTATGAATAGTTGGTTTATAAATCAAAATGATACAATATTTTTAATTATAGATTCAAATCACAATACACAATAATAGTTTACTTATAATATAAAAAGTATTTAGACAGTGTATAACAAAAATTAGGCAAAAGGGTATGTAAGGCATTCCTACTTAAAATATAAACTAATGAGCCCATCTTATTTTTTTTATCTAATGTTACCCTCAAACTTAGAAACAAGTCTAATATGACCCTTTGATCAAAGGTTTTCGTCGTTGACCGTTATTGTGCTGACATGACAATTCATGGTGGCTGATGATGTGATAGATGAGCTAAATTGGATTCTTTAGTCGAGTTTGAGGGTCAAATTAGTTTTTTTTATTCAATGACTTATTTGATTTTTTAGAAAAAATATTTTTAATTTTTAATTTAAACTATACAAATTTAGAAAAAAGGTAAATATTAAAAATAAAAATTAAATTACTAAAAAATAATGTTAAATGATTAATTCAATTTAGAGATGAATTCTAATGTGAATTTTTATTTTATTCAACATTATAATTATATGGTTGTTTTCATACATATCAATTTTAATGTGAATTTTATTTTACTTTCATTTTGTAGAGATGAATTTTTATTCCTTGAAAAATTTAAAAAAAAATATTAGGGATAATAAAAAAATCTCAAACACGTGGTTTCATATTTAAAGAAATTTATTTTCCTTACATTCACTAAAATATTCTTTTTTAATTGTATAACTATTTTTCTAATATTTTTAATTATATATTTTACGAATTTTTTTACATAAATTTTAATTTTATAACTTTTAAATGTAATTTTTGTAAGAATTTATAATATTTATTTAGTTCAATTTAAAAAAATTAGTGAAATGGAATTAGAAAGACATTTAGAGTTTAAGACAACTAGAGATAAATGTATAAAATAAAATTTGTATAGATGAATGGACAAGTTAATGTTTATATAAATAAAAATCAAATTAAATTTGAGGTAAAATAAAATAATATATTTTTAATTTTGATATTTAATTTTTTGAATAAATTTTATTTTAAATTAGAAAATCTTTATTTTTTCCTAAAAAATTAAATAAACCCTTAATTCTTTTAAAAAACAATTTGACCTGAAACTTTAATGTACGAGTATTTACCGACGTTTTTTGAACAACCGCCATTAAAAATGCCGCTAAAAACTCATTTTGATGTAGTGTTTGATTCTTGGCCCGTTGCTGAGTATATGCTTTATCCTTCATCTACTAATTCCAGCTGGTACTTTGATTCTTTGATCGCTCAAGATGGCAATTGGGATGTCCCTGCTCTCACCTCTCTATTCCATCCAAACGTAATTCCCCATATTCTCTGTATTAATCCCCCATTAGCTTCTCTCGGGGAAGATGTTTGTGCGTGGAAATAGGATCATCTTTACAACTTCAGTGCCCGCAGTGTGCTTACGAGAAACTCACAGATAACCTTTGGGAAACTGTTAATGCCAACTGGGAGATGATTTAGAAGCTTCCAATTCCCCATCGGATTCGAGCCTTCCTCTGGCTCGTCTTGAAGAATCGCCTCTTGACGAACTGTGAGCGTTGTAGGCGGGGTTTGATCAGTGACCCTCTTTGCCCTTTGTGCAACTCCCATGCAGAAACCCCTCTTCACGTTCTTCGTGAATGCCAGTCTGTTCGTAATTTGTAATTAAATTAGTTGAAAGACTCATTGTAACCTTTTTGAAATATAATGACTTATCTTGTATAACAGTTTAGGGTACTTATAAAGGTAATATCTTTTTGAAATATTTTTTAGTCATTAATAATGTACAATATTTGTAGATACAATTATTTGAACTCAATATCTTTAAGAAAAACAATAATATATTTAATTACCGAGAGCACCGGATGGATTTACCCTTATGTAAACTTATAAAAGGTAATGAATGATCTATTTTAAAACTTATTAACAATAAAATGACATATGGTGCAATTTACTTAACTAAAATAATTTTTTTTTCAAAAGACACCTTTTCTAATTGGTTTCATATTCAAATGATACTTGATATCATTTAAATAGTTCCCAATTCATGTTTTTATGTATGTAGAAAATTCTCAATAAAGATTCGCTCATCAAAATTAAATACACAATAAAAATAAATCCGAATTAATCCTGAGCAATAAGGAGGGGAAAAAAGAGATAGGTTTGGTTAAAAATCGTTTCACTATCGATTAAACCGAAAATAAATGCAACACCGTCAAAATTTCAAATTCATATAAAAGGAAAACATCAAAGACAATTAAATAATCATCACATAAACTAAAACCACAAAAAAAATCAATTCGTCAAAGAAGTTGTAGATAAACTTCTACTATATTTCAAGCTGCATTTGTATTCATTTGGGTCTGATTTGGGTATTTGATTATTGAGTTTAAGAATTAATTCGGTCTTTAATTTTTTTAATAGAATGAAAACTTATAGATTTGTGCTTAAAATTTACATTTAGTATTTATTAATTTGGTTAATTATTAGTTTTAAACTGAATTAAATAATAATAAATTTTGTTAAAACGTCCATATTTGGGTTGAAATAAAAATCGAATCAAACTAAAAACTAGACTGTTAAAATTTATATTTTTAAAGAAATCTTTTGACGTTAATGACTAGCATTACCTAGAAAAAAATTTGTTTACCAACTTTCTCTCAAAGAAAATTGCTGTAACTGAAATTTTAAGTTAGCATTTTCATTATTTGTATTTTGAAAACATATAAATAAAGAATGAAAACAGGGACAGCGGAAGCACCATCACCACCACCGCATCCTCTTCCTTACGAGAATGAAACAGTTGAAGTTTGCATGACTTTTAGCCAAGGGCAAATTCCGCCGGTATTTGGGAAAACCGGACTTCTCCATCGAAATTTTTTAGGTATTCGTTACCGCTTCTGGAGATAGAGATGCTGGTGGTGTTCTTCGTCGCACATCTCATATATGCCATCCTCAAGCCTCTTGGAGAATCTATGTTCAGGTATAAGGCTTGCAGTGGTTGTCCCCCTCTCATCACTTGGTTACCTTTGATAAATAGCCTAATCTTGGTGCGATCGCGGGGGGCAGCCACAAAAAATCCAGAAAAATCAGAAAAATCCCCTCAAGAGCACAACAACCAAAAAAATCCACAGAGAGCACAAAGCAAAAAAAAAAAAAAAACCTTTGCATCACCAACAGAGAAAAACCAAAACAAATTTCTCTCTGTTTATGAGTGAACCACCAGCCAAAAGAAAGACACAAAACAGAAAAGGTCTCACCTTTCCCATCCGAAAAGGTTCGTCACCATCTCCCCTTGTCCAGACGCCGTTGAGCTGCCGAGGGTAAGACCTCGAGTCTTCTAGCGTCTCGTTGTTTGGTCTCGGTTAGTTTTCGTTAGGGATATAAGCCTTAGGGGATTTGAAGGTTTCGTTTCGTCTGGGTTTGATTTTTCTTAGGCAGTGGTTTTAGTTTTAAGGTCCGGGTGCGAAGAGGAGAAGAGAGAAAGATGGTTGAGGCCTCCTAGGCTCCTCATCGGAGCTCTGAGTGGCGGTCGTCTCGGTGGCTGCATGGTTTAGTCGGGGGGGGGAGAAAGGAAAAGGAAGGAAATGGGTATAGAGAGAGAAGGGAGAATCGGGTGGGAGGAAAGAAAAAAACACATAATGGGGCTAGGTTACTTTTTTGCCCAAAATAACATATTTATAGTGCCATCAAAACGGCGGCGTTTCGAGAGCTAGGGTATCCCGTGCTTTGGGGAAAAGGGATAATTTTGTGTGAAAACTCTTTATTCTTAATTTTATGTTGTTTTCGCATTTAGCCTGTAATTTGTTACTTTATAATCTAATCCTGCAGCATGCTTGTTTAATTTACTGGCCAATTTAGACTTTGTATGCTTTGTTTTGGTACTTGCTGTTTTCATCCTTCATGGCACTAATGAATACATATGAGTATGGATATACATAGCATGGATTATTTGCAATAGATTTTGTTTTGTTTACAGTTATTGATGTTCACATTTTTTAAATGTATGTGGTATGCGCATGTTCTTGTATATACCTATGTATCTAATCATTAGACCTTAATTTCGGCCTTAACATTCTCGTGCACATAGCAAGCAAAACAAGATAAATATCTTATTTTAATTATTACATGAATTAGCATGATAACTATTTATCACATGTTATGTTAAAATGACCATAATAGATACATAAGTTTAACCATTTTAAAGTATTGAGAATCAATTAGCATGTTTATAAAGCATATATATATTCGTATTCGCATGTGCATTTATTCTTTTAATATATTATTTTAGGTTCAAACATTTATTCGAGTATGTGACAATTTTTAGTTAATTTGCATGATGTTCTCATAAGCATTACTTGACCACATCAAATAATTTGACTAAGGGTAATACATTTTCGTTTTAAAATTGATGTGAGGTGATTGTCTTAATTTATGAGAAGGTTACTTCCGACAATTTTAAAACGAAAATGAATCCCGTTAAGTGAAACCCTAAAATTTAACCAAACCTAAAATTTGTGAACGAGAGAAAAAGAAGTGTTAATCTATTTAAATTCTTCAAGAAAAGATCGTTAGAACTTACCTAAGGCCCGATCTCGATGTCTTTAAATAATCGAATATTCTTCTTTCTAAAAGGACTGGTAAGTTTTAATTTAATTTGTTTAATTACGTACATTTGATTATTGTAATGAAATTGTAATATTTCTTTATTTCGATTGGAGTAAGAATTGATTGTCATTGACAAAAAGAAATTAGGTAAATATGGCGGCGCACGATTGTGGTTTTCTCTGGGTGTACGTTAGCTGGGCTAATGGAAACTGAGATTTCCGTTGTGTCTCCGGTGAACCGATTGTTTTCTTCTCCGATTGTCTCTTCAGTCTACACCATTTTCTATAATAGTTTTACTCGAGATTCTGATGGATTGGCGTAAATTGTTCTCGTGTTCAGCTGGGAAACAGTTAGAGTACTTTCCCCCAAAATCGCGAGAGGGGATTCCGACAGTTCAACCTCCGCCTGAAGTATTTGAAGCTGGAATAGCATAATGGAAACTTTCATTAGTGGGGCAATTTCTTGGGTTTACTCTGCAGGGTTCACTGTCTCATTAATATTACCAGTTTTGTGAGAAGCTTTTTCCTTTCCAAGATTGTCGGATGGAAGCTTTGGTCGTTTGCACATTTTATCACTTACGGTGTCATTCCGGTAGAACAAAGGCTTCTTTGGGTGGGCTACGTAGAACTTATTTGGGTCACGATTCTCTCAAATTATTCAAACGAAAGATCGGAAGCAAGGATCTCCGAGGCGGCACGATCACTCCGTTTTGGCTCGTTGGTTTTCCAACAGAGCACGACCATCTGTTTGCAAAAGAGAAGAGGATTTTCATCTAATGCAGTGATATCTCTTTGCTAGAGGAGCCATCTGAACTCACTACAGGAAGCTTCTGCCGTGAAAATCAAATAAACCCCATGGTTTTGAACCTTGGGTAAATTCACCATATGGTCCTTCATCTATAGGTTCATTTTTTCATTTATTTTATTACTTTTTTATGTTATTTTATTTTTTTCCCTTTTGATTTATTTAATGCTTTTTATTTTCTTTATTTTCTTATTTTATTCTTATTATTATTATTCCTTCCTTTTATTTATTTAATATTTATTATTCTTTATCTAATATTTTTGACTTTTTAGGGATATTTTCAATCAATCAAAGGTAATTAATTCAAATTGAATTTTAAGTTTTAATTTAAATTTTAATTTTCGCAATTAAGACAACCGACAAATTAATTGGTACCGAAAGGGCGGTTCAAGTGTGCTAATCCTTCCTTGACCGTAATCGACTCCCGAACCCGACACATTTCTGGTAAAACGTAGATCAAGTAAGATGGTGTCCGACCCACCTAAATTCGTTTTAAAATGGTCGGTGGCGACTCCAATTCGTTTAATCAAAGTCGAAGCCCAATTACGGGGCCCAACCGAAAGACGATTACGACAAGTATTAGTGAACGTATTTGAAAGACGTTGGGAAATGAATGCACTTGGGCAATATATATTCTTCAAACCTTTGTCGACAGCTACATATAATTTCATGCTGTCGTGAACAACAATTTAACTTAAATCAAACCATGAATTCAGATCGGAAATACAACGCTACGTATAATTAAATATGAATTCGGCTGTCGTATCTTTCATTTGAAAATGTATTTTACGATGCCCGGGATATGAATGTTCATGAAGTAATCATCCCAGTCGATGCATTTGGGGTCGAAGTAGAACATATCGTTCTCCTCTAGGCTCGATCTTGCTGCCATTCGTAACTTCTCGGTGTTTATATCATCGAATCTGCAATTGTTTTTAAGATGATTAAATTTATAGATAGGATTTAAAAAAAACCAGAAGAATACATATCTATATACGTACATCGCATCGAAGAACAAGTATGGTCTGTAAATGTCTACCATTCGTGTCACGAAGTTGATCTTCCTACTGAGATCTCCGTACACACCTTGAAAGAAATGGCAAAATGCTGTGTTTGCTAGTTCCAATCCCTACCAAACACACTCACAAGAGAAAATGATGATGAAGATGGTTGATGACGATAATATTTGTTACGTTCGTGATCGCGATAAACCTTTAAAGGAAGCAAGTATCGAAGAGCCATGTATCGATGGAAGCTGGCCATGCTATCCATGACCCGAATCTTGCCGACGATAACGGGCTTTCCGTTTTTGTTGATCCAGGGTTTCTTGGAGAAGTATCGGTAGCCCAAGTCTTGGAGATCGCCGTATTTCACCGGGTTTCTCATTGATGAACCCACTTGATAGATAGTCTCCGATGGTTGGTTCGATTCATTAGCTATCATGGCTACAATCATGGCATTCACCACCATGTCCGCTGGTATATGGTTTATTGAAATTAATTAAATATCATCATATAGTCTGAGCCAATTGAATTAAATTCTGAATTATTTTACGAATGGAGGATAATTTCAAACTCACTAGATCAACAACCGAGTCCAGATCTCCGAGGAAGAATGTCAACTTCCCCTGAGCATAACCGATTGCGAGACTGTCGATTGTTCTGGTTATAATCGAAAAAGAGTTTTAATGTTTAAAACTTAGAACCATGATGATAATTCATTACTAGTATTTAAAGAAGGGTTTAAAATTAAGGATGTTAGGTTACCTAAAACCCTCAGCCCAACCCGGGAATGGTTCTTTGAAGGTGCTGGTGATGATGGTTGGTCGTATGACGACGGTCGACAAAGTCCCCTTCACCTCTCCGACCAGCATCTCTCCCATCGCCTTCGTAAATACATACGTGTTGGGCCATCCGTACAATCTTGCCCTGAGTTCAGTATCCATAAAGAGGAAAATCTTCCATTTATATGTCTGAATTTAATCCTATTCGATTCTATGTTATCGACGCAAACTTATACCTTTGAATGCCCAAATCTTTCATGGCTCGACTGATCTCCGTGTCCGAAGCTCCTTGAGCTCTCAGTTCATTCAATTTCTGTTCAATAATTTTCTTCTCGACATCAACATCTAAGCCTGAGACACCATTAAGTGTCTCTCCCATGCTGTAAGGATTTTCGAGTATCAGTCCTGCCCTTTCCCCTGACACATAAGCTGCGAAACCAACCGTCGATTATTAATTACCTTGACCCAAAACATTAAATACAATCTTTAATTACATAAAAATGTACAATAATCATATAAAATAAAACTTATATTTTATTGGAAAAGAGAAAGATGTTGACCAACCAGTGGATATATGAACCAATACTTTCAGTTTGACACATTTTTTGGCGAAGTCTGCAACAAATTTAGCTCCAAATGTGTTGAGGCCAAAAGACACGTCATATCTACATGAATTATATCAAATAGTTATAAAATTATCATTACATTCTATGGAACTGTTACAATTGCTATATTATTGTAGTGATCATATTATAATAATTAGATAAATTTAATGATAAATTTATAACTTTTGAAAGTGAAAAACAAAAAAGATCACTTAAATATAGTTAAGTGACCTCTGGTTTATATATATATATATATATATTACCTTTCATCGAAGTTGGTTGTTGCAGCTAGGTTAACCACAACATCAACTTCATTCAAGATCTCTTGCAGCAAAGTAGAATCTTTAATGCCCAAATCTTCATGGGAGATGTCTCCGGGGACTAGGGTTATTTTCTCCGATATAAAAGAACCGAAATTTTTCCCGCATTTTTCTTTCAGAACTCTGAACAGATCCTTCCCTATGATCTGGAAAAAACATCGACTTATGTTACTCGGATTTAAATGTCGAGTTCCAAATACGAATATATGTACTCGAATTTTTTTTATATACATGTACCTCATTGTGCAAACGGTGTACGGCAGATTTATGATCAGCTGCTCGTAAAAGAAGGTATAGCTTCTTAACACTGGGTTGAACTCTTAGTATTTTCTCCACCAAAACTGCAAGCAAAATTCATTACAAAACATGCATGTATGTCTTGGAAACTTCAGTTAAAAATAGTGTTCTTACTCTTTGCCAAAAACCCTGCAGCACCGATGACTAAAATGGACTTGCTGTCGAGAAACTGAAGACCACTCCCTAATTCCATTGCGAATGATGGCTGAAAATAAACCTAGAAGAACAAGTGCTTTCACTTTTGTCTAAATGAAGACACGGTTGGTGTAAGAGGAAATCTAACGGGGCTTGTGGTTCTTATATAGAGGCCAAATCACTTATACCACGATTTTATATTAAGGGACAAATTTTTAAAATTTTAGGAACAGACGTATTTATAAAATTTAAAAATATATAATAATTTTAAATATTTAGGTGTGATTATCTTATCCGCCCACTCTGTCCATCTCCATAGGTGGACTGGGAGATGGATGACGGGGAGTGGAAAAAGTGGAGTACTCGTTAGTGGTTGGGAGTATGCCTGGCCTTCGTTATTTAATTCCTCGAAAAATCCTGGCCTTTATAACTTAGAAATCCAAGGGAAAATCTTACATAAATGCTAATATGGAAATGATTTCAATTTCAAAATTTATTCAAGTATTACTTCAGTTAATATCAATATTTTTAATTTTTTTAAAATTTAAGAGAGGGAATAACTTAAAAATATTGTATCAAGAATATGGTGAAATAATTTTTTAAAATTTAAGAGAGGGAATAACTTAAAAATATTGTTCTTTGGTTTTAGGGTTTCGGAGGAGGAGGAGACCTACAAAAACCAGGAAAGTTGAAGATCGGCCAATTAAGACCCAACAATTTTCAACCCTAAAAAAGACAGTATAAAAAAATTTGATACAATTACATGGATGCAACGTGAAAATATGAACTTGTCAAACATGTTAAAGTGTACATAAAATATCTATATAATATAAACAAGATTATAAACAAAAAAATCCTTAAATAATATTTTTTTGTAATAAAACTGGATACAAAAAGGCAGTGGGAGTTTGTGCGGAGGTGACCTAACTTTTCACATGTATTACTGTTGAGTGCAAATATTTTTCTCCTGCTCTTTCTATATTGCTGATCCACCCTTAACTTAAAACATTTGAGTTGGGTTCTTCTATGGATTGATGTTTGAAATCATTTAGAATAGGTCAGGTTTACGTTATGATAAATTCAATTATTAATATATAGTCATAATTATATTTATTTTTAGGGTAAATACATCAAATATCATTGAATTTCGTTTATAGCACTGAACTTTGATTTTCGTTTCAATTATATCACTGAACCGTTAAATCCTTAACGACACGATGACATGGCTGACGGTTGTCGACGTGGCTAATGACTGTCGACACAGACACCTCACTAAAACAATGTTGTTTTATTGTTTTGATCAGAGTGTTAACGATTTAGTGGCCAAGTCGTACAATTGAAACGAAAATCAAAGTTTAATGTTATAATTGACAAAATTGAAAGTTCAATGATATAAATGATACAACGTTTAAAGTTTAGTGATATCTGATGTAGTTTACCCTTATCTTTTTTATCAATGTTGACAAATGACATTGCTTACTTTTCATTGTAAATAACAGTATTTATTTATTTTTCATTTATTTTACTCGAGTTAATAGAATTTAAAAATAATCATAAAATTCAAGATTTTGATTGTATTTTTTTGTTCGGTAAAAGTTAACATCATGCAAAAGATCCCATCAATTCAATATTGCTAGCGGTTGGTAGGTGTATTGCCGTATTAATTATACAGACATACATACACACACATATATAATACCTCAATTATTATTTTATTCGTTTTGGTTACATAATTATTTTTATTTCGAAATCATAACTAATTACGTTTTGGTTTTATTTTGGTTACTCACTGTTAAAAAATAACGACGATATTAATGTGTCATTGTAAGGTAATGTCACGACATTACTGAAAAAATTAAAAATATATCATATCAATAATTCTGTTAAAGTTTTTAACAACGGGTGACCACAATGAAATCAAAGTGTAACATTAAATATGATTTTAAAAAAATAATAGTTTAGTGGTTAAACAAATCAAAATGATAGTTAGAGTACTAAATATGTTGAATAAAGTACACAAATGGTCTCATGACTATAATGCGCTAGTTTGTTGAGTCACCCCCTATTAAAAGTTATGAAATTATCCTTTGACTATAGGACATTGCTTTGTTCAATCTCTTGACTATTAAAAGTCACAAAATGATCATCCACCTATTCATATATTCCAAACTCATCATTTTTTTAATTAAAATTTGACAATAATATAAGCTAGACGTTAACTTACTGATTGTGATATAATAAAATTTTATCCCGAAATCTCAAACGAGTATCATATCTCAATCAACATGTTAAACAACAAGCTCAGACTGCCATCAATTTTTGCAACAAAAAAAAAGAGGATGCGTTTAGGACATATAAATAGTTGAGTGACCATTTTCTAACTTTTAATAGTTGAGGGACTCAATAAAGAAATACCCTTTAGTTGGGAGATCATTTTGTAACTTTTAATTGTAACACCCTAGACCCGATTGGGCCTAAAATGCAATATTGGGCTACCGAGGCAACCCCTGATTTTCAAAATTTATACATTTTTTCTTTAACCATGCAGAATGGTACCATAATTAAAACATAAATATAGTTATAAAAATCATTTTACAAAATCGGAGCTCCGTGACACAATTTAAAATCAACAATACAAACTCTGAGTTTAATAAACTGAAATACATTAAAAAGGTTTTTTAATACATATGCTTACTAAGTTACAAAACAGTACTCTGAAGGAGATGTTGGAAGTCTTGTTGCGATGGTGCTCCACGAACTACTCATGCTACTAACCTGCCAACGGAAAACATATGAAGGCTGAGCTTACAAAGCCTAATAGTATAATCGCTAATCTATAGCAACATAAGAATTCATAAACCCCAAGCATGTTGAAGATATGGTACTAAGCATTATGTACATGCATGTTCAAGATCAAGTGATACCTACTTAAGGCTTAGTTGTTCTATCTCTGAGGTGGAGTCTGTAACACTAATGTTTGAATCTGCTGCGCGTTATCTAAATGCGATTCTAGCTCTGTTGTGCATTATATGAATACAATGTTGACTATGTTGTAACTCATACACTAGCTGAGGTAGGCATCATGGTGCGACTGAGGGGCTACATCTCAAAGCTCACACACCACTCTGTCCTACCAGATACTAATATATGATACACAACAACAAACAAATAAACTATGGCATGCATCATGGTGCGACAAAGGGATTTTGTCATCTCGGAGCTCACACCCCTCTAACCTACCGGGTAG
Organism: Hibiscus syriacus; assembly: GCF_006381635.1. NCBI lineage: Eukaryota > Viridiplantae > Streptophyta > Magnoliopsida > Malvales > Malvaceae > Hibiscus > Hibiscus syriacus. The sequence continues at coordinate 80,478 of NW_024062429.1, forward strand.
AAATTCGAAATTCTGTTGCCAGAAACTTACACTCGCCAACTTACTCCGTCGAGTCTTGGGGCATATGGCACCCAGCTGTCAAAGGAAGTATCGTAGCACTGACTGACAAACAAGACAATCACCCAACTCTTAAAGTAACTCTGGTGTCCTGACTGTTTCCCGAGTGTCACATAAAGGCTAGTTTTATGCCACCCTAATTGCTATTATTTCTAGATGTTACTGTTATTGTTTCTGATTCTATGTATGATATTGAGTTATTACTAATTATCTATACTCATATGGTTATACGCTAATATGGGATATTTTAGTCATTCTTTGACTCTGGGGAAGTCTCCACACGATTCAAGACTTCACGGCGACTACAGTGTTTACTACCTATTGGCTAGGGTTCTGATTAACCTAGTATTTGACTCAGGTTATACTCTAGGTAGCGATGCTCTAATCGTTAATCATACGCTTTTCCTCTATTCGCCCTTAAATTAAAGGAATAATTGTACGACTAAATTCCTCGATCGTTCTTTCGATATATGACACTACAATCTCAAGATCTAATTACTTAGACGTACCTCTCGTTGGTAGACCCTACTCATTGATCCTCTATTCTTATATTTCTGTTACGTGCTTAATGAAGGTACTTGGACGTATTATGCATGTTATGGTTACTCTGGCTATAACCCACTCCTACGAGTGTCTCTTAGCCCTTTTGGCCATTTATGTCTCTCATGGACTAACCTTTATTCTTACGGACCATCTCAAGCTCTTATGAACCCTAATCGAGTCGAATCTGGTCATTTAAGGTGGGTAGTATCGATACTCTAGCCGTAATATCGATACCCTAAGGTCAAGTATCGATACCCTATGAGTATCAGTACCAAAAATGTATTATGTTACAAATTTGGCGCCTTAGTATCGATACCCTGAGTATCGATACTGCAAGAGCAGTAACGATACTTACCTGGCAGTATTGATACTCTTTGTTTGAAATCCCTAATTTTAGCCCAATTTAACCAACAGTATCGATACTCAAACTCTAAAATAGGTATTTTAGGCTCAAGAATCACCTAAAAATCACCATAAACGTCTTGGGTTAGTTTCTAAACTTGTTTTGAAGCTTTAGTAGATTATTTAAGGTCGCAATGTGTCTTAAAACATATTTTTAACAACTAAAACGTGATTTAGTTGAGAAATCTAAGATGAACCCTAAAATATTTTAGGGTTAAAAATACACTACCTTGCTGATTGAAACCCGAAATTGAGCTCCTTTAGCTATAAATCATCCCTCACTTTGACTTGGATGATAAAACCCTCAATTTTCTCTTGCAAACAAAGAACCCATGACTTGAATGGTTAAATCCATGTTGCTTGAGGGGTTAAGAACGAAATTGAAGAACTAGAAAATGGTTCAAAGGACTCAACTTTGGCTTGAGGAGGAAGAAGGAAGAAATGAAAAAATGGGAGAAAGAAAATGAAATGGGAGATATTTATAAAAGCTCTTATCTTTAAAATGGGAGAATTACACTGCTAGTCCTTTTCTCACTATGCAAAATCCCCTCGTAATGGCTAATTGGGCCCAAAACCTACCCAATTAAGCCCAATGACTTGAATTATAAATTTTGCGGGGTTCACTTATCTCTCGGCTAAACCCGAAACTACTAGCTTGTAATTAAGGCGTTCTCTTTTGTGTACTTTATCTTTTATTATTTTAGTATTAAAATTATTGACATAAAAGATTTATAACCTGTTATGCGTTTATTGATGTTATTTTTAATAAAATGAGATAAAATAAATAAATATCAAAATGAGAAAATGAGTAAAACTCGAGAGTCAAACCGTGAACTAAACTTAAAAACTAAAATTCTTTTACACATCTGATTAATGAAGGGTATTTGCATATATTATAGTTGGATACATTAATTAAAAATAACTAAAGAATATTATAATGTATGATCAGCCGTGGGGAATTTTATTAGAGAATAAATTAAAAATACATGCTGTTCAAAAACAAAAGAAGGCAAACAGTTGCTAACCTTAAACATACTAAAAATAAAGAGGGAAGAGAAATAAAAAAACGTAAAAACACTCGAAACGCAGAAACATATCAACAAAACCGTCTTTATAATTAAACAGTAATTATTGAAAATAATAAAATTGTAATTGATGGGGTATAACATGACCTTGCCCATAAATTAAACTCAATCCACTATTTAAAAACTATTGTCTAGAGGCTAAATGATAGCTTGGAATATATACAGGCCTAGGTGTGAGTAAAATAAGTAAAAAATTCGATTTTTTCAACTCGGCTTAATTTGGAAAAATGTGACTTGAATTAACTTCAAGTTTTAATTTCATAAACTTACTCGACTCGAAAATACTTGACTCAAATTAACTTCGAGTTATAATTTCATAAACCTAACTCCACTCGAAAAAATTTCAAGTTCATGTTGTGTTATAAAATACAACTCAAATAATAACTCGAATCTTTTAGTAATTAGTGGATTGATTTTCAAGTTTGAGTCAAGTTTCTCGTTGTATGGTATATGTATGTCACATATGAAATATATATATATAATCATTTAAATTCAAATCAAATAGTATCATAATATTATAAATATGTACAATTAAATTTAAATAGAAAATTGAAAACTTGACTGGACTCGACTAAAAAAATTCAAATCAAGTTTGTTATCAAATAAGACTCGTCAACTCGAATAACTCAAAATTTTTTAACTCGACTCGACCGAACACTCACCTCTAACAAGCCTTCCCATCTACAAGTGTCCCTTGTGACACACCATAGGGTCCTAAATTTTGGGGGTCTCATACTTTAAAAAAAGTCACAAATATAGAGTGTCTTAGTTTCATATGTTTGGTAACTTTTTTATTTTGTAATAAATAATCGTAATATGATAAATTTTTATATTTTATAATTTTATTTTATTATAAAATATTTTAGAAACTTCATTTTAAAAAGTAGTGCTTGAATTACACATTTAGGATGGGGCTGAATGTAAATAGCCATTATGTGTAGGGTGGATGCTGAGAAAGCTAAGCACTGTTGCTTTCCTGGAAAATAAATAGGAATCAGTTGTGGTTGGTTCAGTTGACATGCAGACGTAGTCTCAGTGTCTCACACCTAAAACAGCTGGTTCCACATGACATATTATACTTAATTTATGCATGTTGGATCACGAGTCGTTTTATATTAATTTAGAAATTGGAAAAACGAAACCATTTTTCACCCATTTCCCCCTATTATTCAAACAAAGCTGCATGAACTCCAGAGAAGAGCATGGATTTGCGATCGAGTAGGGGGCGAAATTTTAGATATTTTCACGTAGAATTCGGTGTATAGTAGAAAAACATTTAAAAGATTTTTAAAAAAAAAGTGGTAGTGTGGTACTGCAGACCAATGAATACACAGTCATTAAATATATTTTAGGTCTGTTCAATGCTCAGAGCATTACTTGTTTGACTGGACATATATTAGTGAATTCCAAAACCTTAAAATTACTTTATTTTGAAAAGAAAATACCATATTTGCTTAGGGTAGGCAAAATGAAATTCATGGAAGAAATGGTGCACCAAAGAATGAAATAATCATTAATCGATAGACTTTGAACTTTGTAATTGAAATATCATGGAACAACTGTTTGCACCTTGCCTTGCAAGCACCGGCAAAATCATTTGGATAAAATTTTCTTAATTGTTTTTGCTGAATTGTTACCTTGTAAGATTTCTCCAAGGAGAAAATTAAATATATAGTTTATCAGGTGACAAAAATCATAAAAATAAAGTAAAGAGAGAGTTGAAGATTGTACCAACATTTATTTAGTCGTGTGGGTAAATTAATCACGAATTTATGGGTCGAACCCATAAATTAATTGCTAGTAGTATGTGGCATCATACGCTCATAAATACAAATACATTGTATTCGCGTGAATGTACATAAATATAAAGTGTGCGTATCTTATATGTATGTATACTAGCTTTAATTTCATCGATTGAGTTTGATTCTGTTGACATTATTGTTGATATATTATATAGGAAAATATGAGATTAAGTCGCTTAAATATTTAACTTTTTCAATTTATGTGCGGGAGGAATCCATTTTTGTATTATGAACTTTAGTACTCATATATTTTAATAAAATATCAAATTAAACCTTAACATCAATTTCAAATATATTTACCCACTGCACATGTTGACTTGAAGCATTATAATACATAGTACATGTAATATAATTAGGAGAGCAATATCGTGGTGTTTTGGTAGGATAAAGCACCAACAGTTTAACCATCAAAAGATGAACAAACAAAATAAGAAAACCATTAATTAAAAATATACAGTATCAGTTAGTATAATAGGATAAAGCTTAAGTATTTTAAATAAAACCAAGAGTTTTAATTTTAATATTATAATTAAAAAGGCCGGTCTATAATAAAGCTTTACAATACAATATCTAAATTAATTTTTGAATAAATTGAATTTTAGTAATTATTCACCCCATAATAAGAAATTGTTTAACAAAAATAGGAAAGTTAAGTTGGATCTTCATACATGGCCATGACCTGCATATCTGGATTTTCTCAAGCGAGCTTTTTCTTTCTTTCAAATTTCAACAAACTTTTAGCAAAATAATATTAATAATAAGAAAGAGTTGAAGCTGAAAATAGGTTAGATTAATTAAGTTTGATTACGTCAGATCTGAAATAGAAAGGTTAGTAATTTACCATCTTAAAAAATATAAGCTTATATGTATATCATAATAAATTCTCATAATTTTTAAATACGGTACCACATATAATAAGGAATAATGATTCCAAAATAATAATAAAAAATATCATATAATTTTACGTGAAAAATTTTTAAAAAAAAAATCACAGGTGAGACGAAAAATCTTACTATAATCCGTGATAAATTACAATAAAATATGTACGAGAGTACATAAAATTTTATATCCCTAATTAAATATATATAATTACCAATGTATTGGTTTAAGTGATAAACCGTTTGATATCGTTTCAAGCATATTTTGAGTTTAAGTCTTTGTGCATATAGAAAATTCTTGCTGGGAGACTCACCCAATAAAACCAAGAGTGTGACCCGAATCAGTCTTGATTAATCAAAGCGAAACCTTGAGAACCGGGAGAAAAATAAAAAAATACGTATTTATATAATTATAAAGGGCTTTAGATAACGTCGTTCTCATGAGATACATGGCGAACTTGGAGAAATCGAGTTAGGAACACGATCAATTAGCCAGAACAAAGAAAATTAAAACATCAGCGACCGGTGAAGCTCCTGTTGCTATGGATGATGTGGTAACGGGTGATGTGTCTAGATCTTCTAAGTCGGAGGCGGAGAAGATGTCTTATAAAAACATGATGCTGGGTAAAAGTATGATTAATGGGTTCCATGATGGTGATGAGTTCGGACCCTTAGAAGAGAATGATGGCTTGATCTCAGTTTCTACAAAAGAGTATTGTCCGACGATTTGTACCTCGGCAAAATTCAGAGCAAGCCTACATATTTAGTGGACCAATTGTCTCATTTTGAAGCTTTTAGGGAGGTCGATCGGTTATCGGGTTCTTAACGAGCGTATTAGGAGAATGTGGATGCCCAAGGTGGAGTATGAATTAATTGATGTGTGAGATGGCTATTTCCTTGTTAAGTTTTCCTCCTCTGACGATCTTCGTTTTGCATTGGAAGAGGGACCATGGATCATCTATGGTCACTATCTTACGGTTCGTAAATGGTTCCCGGAGTTTCATCCCTTAACGATGATGATCGATTCAACTGTTGTTGGGTTCCATTTCCCATGTCTTCCGGTCTAATACTACAACGACCGTGTTCTTTTTGCTATGGGAAACTCTCTAGGTCGTGCTTTAAAGGTTGACATGAATACAAGTTTCTCCTCTAAAGGGCGATTTGCATGAGTGTGTGTGTGGAAATAGATTTTGGAAAACCTTTGGTGCCGAAGTTTGAGGTGGATGGTTGATGGTACCAGATCGAATACAAAGGTCTACCTTTGATATGTTTCAAGTGTGGAATGTTTGGCCACAAAGATTGTTCGTTCATATCGACTTCTTCGAGTATAGACCCAGTTTATGTGGACGTTGCTCCGGCTAGTGATACTGGAGGGGAGGCTTGTAAAACGGTTGACAAGAATGCATCTACGATAGTCGCCGATGAGGATGTGCCATCGGCTTTCTGGCCTTGGATGATGGGAAAGTGCTTAATCAAGGGAAAAATAATGGGGGGATCCATATTTTCCCCATTAGTTGATATCTCCAATGGTATGGAACAGAGTCAATTGTATCGATTTCTCAGGATTGTGCCCTCCCGAATGGCAAGGAGAATATTGAGGCGATGAGACAGGTTACACGTGGCTGGCGCGAAAATTTCATTGTTGGTATATAAGAAAACCCCATTAATTGTTTTTTTAAGAGTACCCTTAGCACATTTGTTAAAAAAATTCTCCTCAAATTATACACGTAGGACTAACTCGCGTACTACCAAGCGCGATGACAGATCTCACTTTTTACAGGACACAAGGTACGACACATTTTTTAGAGGACACAATTTAATATGGTTGTTTAATACATCATTTTTCGCAGAACGCAAGGTCCCCAAGATATAGAACCGTCCCGGGAAATTTATAGTGAATAGTATTCAACACACCTCGCGTTTTCCAAAGAGCGAGGTATTTAGTTTTCTAGCAACCCACAAGTGCTTATAGGCATGTTCGGGTATTTAATATCGAAATTTTCGTAATTTATAAGATTCTTCGCATAGTATTGGAATTTATCTTCCAAATTAGGCCAATATAAAAACATACGAGATATTGTAAGCGGGTTAAAAATCGCATTGAAAATGATACCAAAGCTTGTTTTGTGCAAGAATAAGAAGATACAAAATTGTGTTCAAAATGGATCCAATGCTTGGTTTTGTGCATACAAAACAAGCTAAAAGGCTTGATAGGCATAGCTAGTATCAACACATACGAGACGTTTTAAGCTTTGTAATAATCATGTTGAAAATTGTTCGAAACAAAAGTAGTACAATAAAAAAACACAATAAGTTTGAGGGAACGAGTGGAGGTGTGTCATCTGTGGGTTTGATGCCTTAAGTAGAGGATACCACCAGAAGAGGATGTCTTCTTAGAAACATCATGGGTTTGATGGAGAGTGAATCGAGCTTAAAAATGAAAATTGAAAGTCATGCCCACCACTTTCAGATCCACGTCACGAGCGATAAGTCGAAGATGCCACCAGAAGAGGATGCCTTCTTAGAAACAATTAGTTTCCCAAGAAGGTCAGGATTTTAAGAAATAAAAAGTTTCCCGAGAAGCCCTCCGTAGTAAATGCAAGGTAAAAAGCTCATAAGACGAGTAGAGGTGTGTCATTTGTCAAATCAACATCCCGAGTGATAAGTAAAGGTCCTAAAGGATGCAACCAAAAGAGGACGCCTTCGTAAAGTCTCCCAAGAAAGTTGGGTTACTCATGTTTAATCGACTTTACAAATACACCGTAAGAAAGACAAGTTGCAAAAGAGGCCACCCGAAGAGGATGTTTAATCTTCAAGGGTAATGGTTGCCTCCCCACAAGATGGTTTGCGACATCTTCAAGGGTAATAGTCGTCTCCGCAAAAGGAAAATGAAATGTGTGCATCTCTGGTCTCCATCGTTCTAGCAACATGTTTATCAATGGAGGATGCAACTTTGTACCACCAATTATAGTGTCAACGTAATCAAAACTGTCTTCGTGCAAATATGGACTATTATCGGCATCAGAGCTCGAGAAGCGGTTGATATAACATGTCAACGAACATTTATATCCTTCAAATAAATAAATAAATTCAAAATAATAATAAATAATTCAAAATAAATTATTAAAGGAATAAATAAATTATTCAAAATAAATAAATAATTTAAAATAAATAAATAATACCTCCGGATTTGTCCACCAATAATCGCATGCATGTGGAAGATCAACCCTCAGCAATCCCGCCATATTATTATTAGAGAGAATTTTTTTTTAATAAAGGTGTGAGAAATTTCAGGAGGGCCACCGAAGCGAGGTAAAAGTATCTTGCATTCTATGAAGTGCGAGGGTTTGAGAATCTTTTCAAATTTTAAATTTCAAATCTTCTGCGAACGATAATTTGCCAAAATCTTGGGGGCCTCAGTAATCCCGCCATATTAAATTGTGTCCTCTGAAAGTGCATCCACGTTGCACGTACCTCGCGTCCTGTAAAAAGCGAGACCTGTCCTCACCCTTGATAGGACATGAGTTAGTCCTACGTGTGCAGTTTTAAGGATATTTTTCTAATAAATCTGCTAAGGAGTGGTTTTAGAAAAAATAATTAATGGTGTTTTTTATATAATAATACCGTTATAAAGACATAATAACTCGAAAACCTCTGTACTCGCTACAAATCTCATTTTTTTTCTCTTTAGATTTATTTCTTCGTCAAACGAGTCATATTATAAAATTTTAGAATCGGACTAAAAAATATAGATTAGATAATAATTGATAAACTAATATTTGCCTTTTGCTTCTGGGATTTTGTTGACAAGAGGAAGAAACACGTCTCATGGGAAAAGACCAATCAAAAGTCAAATTAAGCATACTTTATGTTTGTCAAAAACGTGACGATTGGTGTCCTGTAATCTTAAGTCCATTTCTTCTAATTTTGGTTATAATTTATCAATAGAATAGATAATTTTTTATTTCTTCAAAAAAACAGCCAAACACGAATCTAACCATTTTCCATGGCGTCAATCGAGACCAAGACACTTAATGTTTAGGGTTTAGAGTTTAGGTTAATAGTTCAACTTGAAGATTGGTTCATTAATAGGCTAAAAGATTTTGGACAAAAAATGTGCTTACTAAGTTATGGTTAGGTTTCGTCTTAAGTGTTCATATTAGAGTTTTATCGAGTATAATTAGTGCGTATGAAGATAATGGTTGCGATGATTTTGTGATTCATCTATTTTAATTTGGACGAAGAATTGTATATCGCTATGAGTAAAGGTCTATGTGCGATGAGTCTTTAAAGAGTAAAAATGATTGTTTTGATACTGTAAAACGACATAATACGAGAGAGTCAAAACAATAAGAGAAAAATTAGAAAGGAAAAATGACCTTTTTGTTCTTAAAGTTGCAATCTTAAGAGTAAGGTGAATGAAATGAACTGTTATAGAACTTCAATGAATCCCGGTGGCATATTATTTATTGCATGTGTAATATATACATGTAATAAATAACATAAAACCTCAAATGTCTATGTTTGAGTTTTATCATGAGTATATATCATGTGTAAATTTTCAATTTATATTGATTTTAATTTTAATTTCAATATGTATGCATTTCTCTTAGAATACATTTCATTTATTTGTTTATTAATTTGATAATGATTGATTTTAGTTTTGGTTATATGAATGCATTGATTGTATTTATTATTTTATTTATACATTGTACTAATTAATTTTAATTGTAGTTATATATATGTATTGCTTGTTATTATATTTTTTTAAGAAAGAGGCGTTCAACAAAAAAAAAACATTAATTAAAATAAAATTCATATTTTAATTCCAATAATTCGAGTTGAGATCCAATCTAATTTGGTCTAGTTATTTCTCAATATATATATATATATATAATTGATTAAGTTAAGATGATTATAAAGTAATATATTTTATAAATATTTTCAATCATTTGACAATGAGCACTCAATCATCGTTGCTACAATCGTTAGTGCTCGAACCCAAAACCTCTATAAATAATAAAAATTCTATTAGTCATTAAAATAATATAGTTCGTGTTATTTATTTTATATTTGTATCATATAAACAATAAATGACATTATAGTGTAAATTTTTTAGCGGTTGATCTTTACCAACTCCTTACATACCGACAATAAATTATTTTTTTAAAGTTTTGTAAGGAATGAAAAGTTATATCAAGAGTTCAAGAATATAAATTTTAAAAATAATAATCTGAAAAGATATTAATAGATTTAGATAAAATTTAATATCTACCAACTAAACTTGATTCGATCCAGATCAAGTTGTTTTCTTGGGTAACAAGCTTAGTTCATCCTTCATATTGGTGAAGGAATAGAGGCATTGGGTAAACAACAAGTATCTGATTGTCTTAAATAAGAATATGAACACAATTGTGTCCAAACCTAATACTTCAACATACCTAACATCATTGAGTTGGAAGCACTGTCATTTTTATCATAAAATTTTATATTAAATTGAATTGAATCTAATCTAATCTAATCTAAATCAGCTTTTTAATTAGGCCTCTATAACGAATTCGTATAAATATTTTTAAACTCGGGTTAAGTCGATGCTGGACATGGAAAAACCTTAATCTAAAAAAGGAAAATCCAATAACCAAAACTTCAGAATAGGAACACTTGTAAAGAAGGATTCTAATAATATCAAACTCGACTGTACAGAGGTTAATTATTTCTATCCAGAAAAACTCTCAACTAGTGAAATTCTACAGTTAAATGCACAGAGAAGATTAAAAAAAATGAAGAAGAAAAAAAAGATACATCAGATAGTCCAGTTTCAAGCATCAATCCGAAAATGCTCAAATATCAACCATTTGTTAGTATTTTGCATTAATGAGAATGTCAACTTCATGAACCAAGAACGTCTTCACTTATCGGGGCTCCATTTACTTGATCAGTTGATTCAATGCCAAGCCAGGATTCTTGGCATCTGAAGCCATTGCAGTTGGTGGTAGTCCGAGAAAACATGCACAAATCGAAACTCATCTGCTTTTCTACGAACACATGAGAACGTATAGTTTGTCAATTATGATAGTGTCCTGATAACCAAGAGAAAATATATGCACCGAATACCTTGCTAGAGATATGCAAGTAACAAAAGGGGAAGAGCACCAACACGTGAGACTCATGTCAAAGAGATACGCATGCCGAGTCGCCAAAACAACGAGAGGAAAACCAGATTTTGATAACTTGGCGGATATTACTTTTATTGTGCCTGAAAATAGTTTAAAAAGTGTTTATAAGTTTAACATCCCAAATGAACAAGACATTATAATTTGTCAATCAAGTACCACGATTACGAAACAATTCTTCTAAGACCCAATGAAGAAGGCTCGAAATATATCAAGTACTTGTACCTTTTGTAGACGACTTGTGGTCCAATGTGATTAGAGATTCCAATGAATCATGAAGGAGACAATCCCTGTTGAAGATATCCCATAAATATAAAGATCCTTTCCTCGAGATCAATAATTTTTCCAGCTCTCATCACAATCTATTAAAGTTGCTGCAGATCCCATCATCATGGTCGGTACAGAGCGTCTTCCACACTTTGTATAAACCTTAAAAAACATAAGCAAAAAGGACTAAAGCACATTTGCCAGACAAATTACAGACTCTCATCATACTATTAATTGCTATTTTCCGGAACACACATTAGGAGGATAATGAAACATAAATTCTACCTGCCTAGAATAAAGTGTTCTTTCTTACCTGTAGACACCCATCTTCACATCCAACAGCCCACTAGTTCGCATTTCCAGCCAAAACAGAGGCTTTTCGTGAGATACAAGCAGACCAAAGTGTTTGAGCCCCTCTTGTGCCCACGATTTCTGTGTCCTTCGTCATATATGCATTTCCCACGCCAACAATGTCATTCACAGCATGTTCCCTTGGACAAGCTTCCAGGCAAACTGGAGTCATATCGTCCCCTTCTTTCTTGTCAGATACCCTAATTGAAAAATATTTGGTAGAACTAACTGTGGAACCGGAAGGCTGCATGATTACGGGCGGTTCTACAATGATGCTATGATCTTACCCGGCAGTAACTTTCTCAATAACCAGACTGTCAGTAACAGTAGCCCAAGCAGTGACCCCTGAGCATTCCTTTAAATCAAAACTTCTGCCAACAGTCTCCCTGATAGGAGCTTCTCTTAAACTACCATCAGTTGGAACTATGCCGTTATCATTTTTTCTGGGATCGGAAGATGCAATGGGAAAACTAATGCTTGAGATTAGGCACTGCCACAAATATTCTCCTGCTCGATAGGAGCACCAACAGATTGAGGAATGATTCTCTTTCTAGTTTCTACCATCAGCTCTTCTGTATTCTCTTTGTTTCACAGGACTAGAAACCCGGGCAGGTGTCACCGTTTTATTTAATCCATCACTAGAAGAAAGTCCGCTCGTCTTTCTATCATTATTCTTAGGCTTGGAACTTTTGTTTGGCACCCCTAACCCAAGAGAGGACTTTACAGGTTTCTGGTTCTGCTGAAAATCCAAAGCTACTTTCTTGCTAGCGGTTTGCTTGGTTGAAGAAGCTCCAAGCAATAATCGTGTCTGGCTCTTCGCCAAATTTGCCCGTCAACCTCTGACATCAGCATAACGACTTCTCTTTAACTCATCAAGTTCAACGTCACTTTGCTTGTGGCGAAGTTCTTTCACTTCAAAATGGAATGTAGCCACAGTTCCATCCAATGAACAAGCAAAGAGAGAATAGCCATCGGGGCTACTGTTAATGAAAATAGATTACAATTAATATATATCTTCACTGAAATGAAAACTTTCACCAGGATAAATCAGTAACACTTTGAGCAAAGAAATGCTTGGTTACAACTAGTGGCTGAGGACATGCAGTAGTCCAAACAATTACAGTGCAGTCCTGACTCCCGATTGCAATGACATTGTATGACTGTGATCTCCCCCCCCCCCCCCGATCTTAGCAGCTCCATTTGCCCAACCAACGGTAGTGGCTTTCGCTTCCTGCGAATTGGTGGAATTCCTTGTGAACATCGAGTGATTAAACTTCATCGCAATAACTGGTGCATTGTGGCCTAAGAAATCAAATGTGGCAGCTCGTTCCCCTCTCTCAAGAACAGGTGCAGAATGCCTTGGCTTTTGGTATCCAAGAGTGGTCGTTATGAAATAACAGAGGATTTCCTACAATCATGCAGTTATCCAAATCATTTGATTTTTAAATTTCTCTCTTTACTTTTTGAATTTTCACCATTTGTTTTATTGTTTAGATTTACTTCACTTTTGAAGGAGTTTGGTACGCTTTTGTTATGTATATAAACTGCTATGCAGTAATCAATAAGATCAAATCAATTTTCATTCTTCTATCATGGTATCAAAGCATTAATTTTTTTTACTATAAACGTCACTAACTCTACATCTATTATCCAAAATACCAACGAACCTCATACTACCTTGATTGCAATCAATGTTGCAGCCCAAACCCCATTAAAACTCACATCCACCAATTATGTTTCGTGGAAACTACAACTATCTTAGAAAATTTTGGTGATGACTACAAAGAATCGGTTCGTGCAGTCCAAGCCAGAGACAACCAATTTCCTTTGAAGAATTATATTTAAAACTTCTCAATTTTGAAGCATCCCTGTAGAACACCAAAAGTAACGAGTATGTTCAATACAGGTTAGAAAGGTTCTTCAAAGATTATATCTTCATACATACACCCGGATATATGTCAAACACGAGGGTTAGATATGAATATGTAAAGTAAATGAAAAATCAAAGCAAATATATGGAAGATGTAGACCAAAATCCAATCTTAGGCAATGTTTTATCACTTACCCGCCAATGACCAAGGCAACTCCAGAGTGCAGCAAACTCTGCAGGCCCTGAAATTGAAAATTTTAGCAACAATCATTTGATTAGATACCATATATATATTTGATGTTTCTACTTTCTATGATATAAATGACATAATAAATAAATAAACAAATAAAAATACTATGTTACGTAATTGAAATGAAAGGGATCAGACTCGATTTTGAATGTTGAAGTCAAAACCCGAACAACTATTTAAACAATGTCTAATTTCTTGTCCAAACTCAATTTACTAGAACATGGTAAGTTCCCAACTTTGATGAGTAACTTGACTATTTCCCGATTAACAACTAAGAACCAGAAGGAATCATTGGCTTATTTAGGGATATATCACGAAAATTTTTTAAGGAAATGTTAATAGGATAAAATTATTTAGGGAATTGTGTTGTTTTTTTATCATAATTATCAAAGTCGTCCTCGGATGTCGACAAACTTCGATAAAGTTGTCCTCCCATGCATCTTAAGGAAAAAACTTGCACATCATGCGTTCCTTTTTGGGCACACAGTCCCAAAGTCATTCAATTTAATCCCTATCTATTTTTTCGTTCATTTAATCCAAAGAAGCTGCCGACGACTTTAGCTTCCATTTTTTTTAAACACAAGAGAGGATGACTTTGAAAACTATAATAGAAATCAACCTAAATCCTTAAATAATTTTGGATCATCATCGTTTCCTTTTTTTTTCCATAATACTTCCCTATATTAATCAAGATAATTGAAAAAGCAAACTCTTGAATGCAAAAAGTAGTGGCCATTATTTAATTGAATGGGTCCATAAAAGGGGAAAAATCATTAGTTTGCAACTTTGCAATCATCACATGAGTATTACTATCCAAAAATGCCTTATCCCAATTCAAACTTGAATCTAATAGCTTAACAATTAAGCAAACAAAACACTATGAAAGTTCAATCAACAGAGCCATTAAATCTTGGATTCAAGTCTCATTTATGCAGATAAGTTCTTCAAGTTCTTGCTGAAATTATAGCAATAATGAAGCAAATAAAGGAATTAAATTACCAATTCTGAGGGCATCATAAGGATTCTTGAACAAGAACATGAGCAACCTTATAGTCCTAAGATTAAACCTCTGGTAACCCGAAGACAGTGCCTGCTGCAACTCATGTTCATCGATGAATCCACCTCTATCCTTATCCACCATTTGAAACGCTCTCACAACATCCGGCGGTGTTCCCGCTGGAAACCCACCCCTCTGCCCGTAACTTGAAGACGGACTAGAAACCGGAGCCTGCGGCTGCCCGTAGTAGCTCTGGTAATGTTGTTGCTGCGGCGGCTGGTGGTAGGACTCTGGAGGCAGCTCTGGTGCTGACGGGGCCGTGGAATGAGATGAATTGTATCTTGAAAATACCATTGATTTCAAAATTTCAAAGACAAATCGCTCTTTTCTTGGATTTTTCCCCCGCTGTAGTTATCTGATAAATTGAAAATAGAAGCTCTATGTCGATATCTTTGTGTAGATTTTCGGTCCTTTGCGGCGGCTTGGTTTGTGATCTCTGCTATTTATAACTCTTTTTTTTTATATATTGATTTAAATTTTGTTAATTTTCGTTTCTTTTACACGATATTAATCATTTTCTTAATTAAAAACGCTTTGCAAATTAGAAGTTAAAACTATAATTTGATAACATCAAATGATGCTATACCTCATAAGGATAGGTTTAAGGTTTAGAGTAACGATGAATATTACAATTTACTTATAACGTGCAAATCATATTAAAACAAAACAAAAACCAAACGTTTAAGTATGAAGTTAAAAAAATTAAAAGTTTAAATAGAAAAAAAAAATTAATAATTGAGATATTAAATAAATAATTTACCATTTTTAATGGTTACTATTCCTTATAAATTAGGTAATGATAAATCTATATAAATTAGGCGTAAAATAAAAGTATTCATTTGTTTGATAAATATTATGCTCTTAAACAAAAAGAGATGTTATATTGATAATTTATGAAACTAAAATTCCATGTAACAAAATCAAAACTAAATGTTGATTTATAACAATACACATTTGATCAAACCGGGACTAGACTAGGGAAATCACCTCTAAACACGAAAATATGAATATCAACAAGGTCATACAGATCCAACATGTTAAACTCAGACGCAAATATTTTTGAAAACCAACCACAGCTTGAAAACTACGCAATTTAGCTGAAAAATCAACAATCTATGGATGCTACAAGCTGAAATAATACATTCTAATACCAGAAAAATCAATATGGCCGATATCGCCTGCCGCTATCGCTGCCACAGTGTTTTCCTCTGCTGCTTGAACTGCCACCACCTCGACTATGTCTCTGATGTACAGGCGGGCTTTGAGGTTGTTGCGCTCCCGGTTGTTGCCTGCATTATTAGTCACGGGTTAAAAGGACCTATCTGGCTTTGCATGGAAAGAAAATAAAGTTACTGAACTTACAGAACATATCCAATCCGACCATCGGGTAGAAGCATCGGCATCATTGACATGCCGGTAGTCGTTGCTCCCCTTCCATAGATTAAGGGCTGTAAATTTTTTATATCAGATTTTCTTTCACTAGACTGCTTGACTTCAAAATCAACACGGAAAATTTAATGTCATTCAAGCAGCCATCGGCACTTGAAAAAGGAAGAAAATTAGTACATTTTAACATAAAACCGAAAACAAACGAGAGAGACAGGCATCCCGAACTGCGGTTTTAACATGTAGAGGAACTTTTAGCCATAGATTATAGTGTCAAAGGTGCTCATGGTCGTGGGGATATCCCCGATATTCCGACTAGGTAAAATGAAGAGATAGAAAGAAAATGAAGATATGGAAGTTGCTTAACACGATCCTATACATGCACAGACAAATATCTCACCTGTGGAAGGCCCGCAACACCGTATCCTGGACCTAAAGCACCATAGGCACCCCCAACCAGTCCATACCCAACCTGAGGTGGATAACTAGGGAGAAAACCCGAATTCTGAGAATTTGACCCCCCCCGATGTCTTTTGATCTGCTTGTGGCTTTGCAAAAGAACATTCCACAACTTGACCTAAGAAAACAGGACAATTAACATTCGGAATTACATCCACTAAACAAAAATATAAAATGGATAAGAACTCAATAATCACCATCCAAGTCATATCTTTCTGTTTTCTTGATTGCTTTCATGGCACTAGATTTCTCTGCAAAGTGAACAAAACCAATTCTATTTCTCTCTTGTCCAGGTTTTGCGGGAGGCAGAACAACTTTGGTGATCTTTCCATGATGTTCAAATAGCTTCTTTAACTGATCTTGTGTCACGTCTTTTGGCAAATTCTTTACGTAAACCACCTTAACCTACATAAAATAGGTTTAAATTAACGAATACAAATTACAGTAAGGAACATACCAACATTCCTCATTTTGGGAGAACCAACAGATAAGAGCGTAAGAAATAGATTAATAAACCATCCAAAGAGACATGCATGAAAGAGAGCAACTTAATGATACCTGAGAAGCAGCAGAAGACTCGGAATTCTTAGGATCAGCCCAGCTCACAGTAGGAGCATTATCACCGAGCCTGAATTCCGGGTTCATCATCTTCTGCCTTGAATACTCTGCACATGCATTATTATAGTACTCAACAAAAGCAAATCCCCTGTTATTACTTGAGTTCTTTATATCCTGTGGGCAAAAAGGCAAATACACAAGATGATGTTACCACTGAACAGCCCCCAGAGGTCACAAGTATCAATCACCTGAACTACTAGGGACCAGAACACAAATACACAAGGCCATTGAACTAACCTTTACTAATTCCAAACCAGTAACTCCAGGCCCAACCTTTGACACAACGTTCCTCAGGTATTCCTCGCCCCAGCTTCTTGGAATATTACCAATAAACAATCGATGCTTTGATTGGGAATTAGAACACCTAATTTTTTTACCCTGAGAAAGAGAAAGAAGCTGAAAAGTTACTCAGCAACCAAAGAAATATAACTGAGACGACCAAATATAAGAACAAAGAATGTTTTTGTTTGAAACAAAGAGAAAATGGAGATGGGTACACAAATAATCTGTAAGTTGCCTTTCAGCAACATTTTTTAGTTTGGATAATATTAACATATGAGTGATGCAAAAGAAGACTTGTCACCTTAAATTCCACATTATTTAGTTCATCCATGGCATTATTGGCCAATGCTACCCTTCTAAAAGTCACAAAAGCAAAGCCCTTGTTTTCACTTGAATTTTTACCTTTCATAATCCGAACCTATCATCATAAAGTATGATGCATCAGTGTTGAATCTCAAAAAAGGGAAAATAGTTTCTCACATTCAGCAAAAAAAAAAAGTACCTCAGTAACCTCTCCAACAGATTCACAAAAGCCTTTCAAATCCTCCTGAGAAACATCATGTGGAATGCCTCCAATATATACTTCAGAACCATGAGGAGGACGAGCAAGAAGCTCAGCACGTGTTTTCTTTTCATCCTCGTCAAATTCCCCATCGGCATTTTCAACATCCTGATCTTCTTCTTCCATCTCTTCTTCTATTTCCTCCTCCTCCTCTACCTCCACTTCTTCATACTCCACCTCTTCTTCCATGGTCTCCTCTGGATCATTAACTTCTTTGAGATCAACCCTCTCATCAGACTCAACAGGTTGTTCGGGCTCATTTCGCCTCGGCATCTTATGTATCTATTTAAACAAGCTTGCAAAGCAATTCTGAAGAAGGCACAGAGGCCAGAAGAATTCAAGGGAAGAAGTACACACATATTGAAAGGAGGAAACAAAATGATGGCCACAAGGGTTTTCAGATATGTATCTCAATTGAAACCTGTGTGACGAGATAATGACTCAAAAGGGGGTTGTAAGGTTAAAGCCTTTTTCACCAAAGGAATAATTAAGCAGTATATTTTTAAAGAGAATGGAAAAAGATATTTCTGAATGATAATTAAGAAGCTTATGAAGTGGTGCAAGTTATCAAGGGATGAACTTGCTCAAAATCAGAACAAGAGTCAGAAGACCGCTGAGAAAAAAGAAGAAGAAAATATTGACATGTTTAAGCTTAAGCCAACTTCATTCAAAATGTAATGCGAAGAACCAAAACAAAACTACAACATAAAATCAAGCACGACTTATTCAGATATAAAAGATGAAGAAAGAAGTGAAATTATTATGGAAAATGAAAATCAAGCAGCATAACCTAATCAAATACCAGTTCCAAACTAAATAGGTACCAAGATTCATACAGATATCATAGTTTGTTCGGAAGACAAATAAATTGATCGACAATCAATAAAACAAGTTTTTACATTAGTCTACTATTCCTACCATTGTTATTCAGCCTTCATAGTTCATACAATTATACATTTTTTCATTAAAAATTATGTAAGGCTTCTGACACTCGATTAACTAATCGTCTTAACATGCCGACAAGGCAGCCAAATACTCATATTCAATACATTCATAATTCAATAATAATAGAGATTATACTCCATTCAACAAGTTCAGAATCAATATTTTTTTACCTTACATTATCAGAGAAAAATAATAACTAAAAGTTCTTAGAGCAATAAGAAAAAAAAAAATAGAACCCCGCCAAAATCTAGCAATCCATCTTTGGTATAGTAATTAAGAACTGATCCTAAACACACTTTTTTTCTACAGCAAAGACTGACAGTTCTTTGCAGAGAACTTATTACATTTTTTCAGCAACCCTCTGCAGCAAATGAATGCATAGCCTCAACTAGGAAGCTTTTTCTCCTGCCAAAAATACCCAGTTCACTTCTTGCACCTAATATGCACCATTCCCTTCATTTAAGAAAAATTATTTACCAACCAAGCCATCAAGTAATCTAGAACTCTTTACCCTCCAACTAAAAGTTCAAAATTATGAAACCCACACTGAAGTTAAAAAAATACTGATTTCAAATCAGCACTCGATAAATGAAATAAGAAGAAAAAACGAAATGAAAGTATAGTTTTTGTCTCGAGAAACAAGCAAAAAAACTGGAACTTTTAAATCATAGGTTTTGAGAGAGAAAGAAAATACCCAAGTTCAAGCTGTAGGGAAAGAATCTAACAAGCTTTGACAGCCGACACAGAAAGTGGCTAAGCTTTACAGAGTGAAGCTTGGAGGTAAAACTGCAGAAAGGAAACGCTTTCCTTTCCTTTCCTTTCTTTTCTTTTTTTCCTCGAGAAACAAGCAAAATATGGGTCGAAGCTTGAGTGAAGAACAAGAGAAAAAAAATACAGAAGAACAAGCCCTAAAACTGTTATTGAAGACAGGTTGTATTTTTCTTACATTTTCTTTTTAGGCAAAACCATGAACGAATGAAATGAATTTGATGCATATATTTTTATTGTTAAATGATTTTAGTTAGTTTTTTTTATTATTATTGATAAAAAGACACATATCTCTGAATTTTTTAAAAAATATTAATGTCACCTTTATTCTGTTTTTGGGTTTTTTGACTAGTATTTTCTATAGTTGATCAACGTTTCGTTAACTCCTGTTATTATAAATCAATAACTTATACTATTTATCATTCAACTATTTTCTTTTCTTCTATTTGGCTACTAAACTCTAGATTTCTTCTATCCTACTTGTCTCTCTACAAATCCTTCCTTTTGATCTCATCTGCTACAAATTCTCTCTACTAGTTTCTTGAGAGAGAAAATCACAAAAAACAATGGTTGCTACATTTGGTGCTATTCTAAATGGGTAATGCTCATCGTTTCTTTATGGAGGAAAGAAGAGCCAAGCTCTTTTGGGTGCTAAAGTCTTCCCCTCTCCTACCGGTGGAGCTAGGAAGTTTGTCGTTGTGGCGGTCGTCGCTGCACCTAAAAAGTCTTGGATCCCCGCCGTCAAAGGTGGTGGCAACTTCATTGATTCCGAATGACTCAATAGATCTGTTGAACCACTTTTTATAATATTTTGATATAACAATTTAAAACAAAATATTTTTGAACTTGATTTGAATTTTTTCAAAGTTTTCAAAGTTTTCAAAAATAATTCAAAGTCCATTAAAAATGAATTTGAGCACAAAATTGATTTTCCACGTACGTAGTACCGATACTGTTTTTACAGTATCGATATTATATGAACAATACTGATACTATTCATATGGTACCGATACCCTAGTAAGAGAAGTATAAATACTCTCAAGATAGTATCGATACTACTAGCATTGCTCAAATTACAGAATGCAAAAATGGTACTGATACCCAAAGGGGTACCGATACTACTTTTCATAGTAGTATCGATATCATAGGCTTAGTATTGATACTGTCAGGCCCAACGACTAGTAACCGCTAGTTTTATTTAAAAATAACAAAGGTAGTACTGATACTCCCTATAAGAGTATCGATACCCTCTGTATTGGCAGTTTTATTTTGCAGAGAAAACATCTCCAACGGCTCCAAATCACTCCCAACGGATATAAACGACCACAAACTCATTCCAACATATAAATACAAGTTCAAGGCACTTGAAAAATGATTAGAACATCTATCCAAGCATTCAAACACAAGAGAAGAGTTTTTCACTCTTTATTTCTATTCTCTTGTAAATATTTTGTTCTTGTGAGCTTTAATTCTTTGTAAACACCCTACCTTTTAAAGGTTTTATTTGTTTAAATATTTTTCTTGTAAAGGAGTTTTGGTTATAGGTGAGCCTTTGAAAAGCTAGGGAGTCTTGTAAAGGTTATCTCTTTGTCCTTGAAAAAGAAAGAACAAATTAGTGAATTTGTTGGAAAATCCTTAGTGAGGAGCTAAGGTAGTGGAGGTAGACTTAGTTGAGAAGTCGAACCACTATAAATCATTGTGCCAATTTTTCTGTCTTTTATTCTCCTTACTCCCTAAACAATTTTTTGTCAATTCACCCCCTTGTGCAATTTTCGGTTGTCCAAATTGAGCTTTGAAAATCGCAACAATTGGTATTAGAATTTGACTCATTAGAAGGTTTAACAACTTGAGACGATCCTTGAAGAAGCTCTATCAAGTCTCAAAGCAACCGAGAAGATAATTTCTACCTCCGGCTCATTCTACATGGAAGACTCTCAACCGATCAACAAACTTCCACATTTCAATGGAGCCAACTACCGTTATTGGAAGAATTAATGAAGTTATTCATCCAATTCAATGATCTTGATGCATGGAAGATGATCGGGAACATCTACTCTTCTCCAAAGAAGAAGAAGGACTGGAGTGCCCAAGAACGGATGAAAGCTCAACAAAATGAAAAAGGTTATGCACATGTTGTTTTGTGCATTTGGTCCTGATATCTATGAAGGAGTTTCTTCTTGTTCGAATGCCAATGAGCTTTGGAATAAGCTCGAGGAAATCCATGGAGACAAGAAAGAAGAACCAACAAAGATGGTGTCTTTAATGGTTCACGAAGAGCCTAAGGTATATTCTAACTCAAATGAATCAAATTTTTATTCTTTTAATGAGTTACAAGATGCATACAATGAATTATTTTCGAAGTTTGAGACCATGAACTCTAAAATACAAGAAATTGATTTCTAAATTTAAAGTTGAAAATGATTTTCTTTTGAAAGTTAAAATGGATTTTGAAAATCAAAATGAAATTTTGAAAAATGATTTAGAGCTTTCAAAAAATAAAAATTGAAAGTTTTGAAGAATAAAAAAATTGATTTAAAAGTTAAGCTTGAATGCTTAACAAAAGAAAAAGAAATCATTTTAAATAATTCATCTAGTTTAATAATGAGAAAATGCTCACATTGTCATTATCATGGTCACAATAAACATATTTGTCCTTTGAAGAAATGAAAATCTTTTAAAATTAGACAAGAATGGGTTCCAAAAGGAACAAGGGGCATTGAAACTAACGTTCAAGGATCCAAAGCAATTTGGATACCAAAATCTACTTAAATGTCTCTTGTATGTGTGTGGGAGCAATTGTGATGAAAATGAAGATATTCAAATGCTCTAGCCACACTTGAAAAGGAATATGTAACCTCTAAGCTTAAAGCTTTTGTTTTTGATTAATTGGTTATTCATTTAGATTTATGCATGCATGAGTTTTGATTTTAAATGATTTCATGTTTTCTATCTCATGTATGTTGAAAATATGTTATGATGAACACTTTAAAGTTTTAATGATTTTTCATAATTTTTAGTTCATCATAATGAATTTTGATCAAAATTGATTTAAAATGTAAATGATATCTCTCTAACAATTGATATCAAAATCTTTTTAATGCATAACATTTTTTGGATAACTTTATGCATATGCACTTAATTTCAACAATTGTATTGCATAAAGTATATTAGACTTGGATATATTGAATTCCATGTGCTACTAACATGTTTATTCATCTTTGTTGAATTTAATTTCTTTTAATGGCATGCTCTTTAAAGTCAAATTCTGTTTGGAATGCATTTTTTTTAGGGGAAAGCTTTGATTTTTTTAAATATTTTTAATATCAAATTTACCACTTACTCTCCAATATTATTTTTGAACTTTAAAGTTGATTTTTTTATAACAAAAAGGGGGAAAATATGAGTTTGAAAAATCCAATTTCTCAATGAAAAATGGGAGATGAACATTTTCCAATAATTGATATTTTTTCATTAAATATTTTATTAAGGGGGAGTTTTGCCAAAAATAATTTTGAAAATGGTTTGTTATATCAAAAAAGTGAGAGATTATTGAATCACTTTTTATAATATTTTGATATAACAATTTAAGCCAAAATATTTTTTTTACTTAAATTAAATTTATTTAAAATTTTCAAAAAATAATTCAAAATCTATTAAAAGTGAATTTGAGCACAAAATTGATTTTCAACATACGTAGTACTGATACTGTAACAATATCGGTACTATATGAACAATATTGATATTGTTCATGTGGTACCGATACCATAGGTAAGAGAAAGTATCGATACTCTCAAGGTAGTATTGATACTACTAGCATTGGTCAAATTTCAGAATGCAAAAATGATACCGATACCCAAAGGGGTACCTATACTACTTTACATAGTAGTATCGATACCGTCAGTCCCAACAACTAGTAATGGGTAGTTTTATTTAAAAATAAAAAAGGTAGTACTGATACTCCCTATAGGAGTACTGATACCTTCTGTACTGAGCAGTTTTATTTTGCAATGAAAACATCCTCAACGGCTCCAAATCACTCTTAACGGTTAGAAACGATCACAAACTCATTCCAACATATAAATACAAGTTCAAAGCACTTGAAGAAGGGTTAGAACACATATTCAAGCATTCAAACACAAGAGAAGAGCTTTTCACTCTCTATTTCTATTATCTTGTAAATATTTTATTCTTGTTAGCTTTAATTCTTTGTAAATACCTTACCTTTTAGATGTTTTATTTGTTTATATCTTTTCCTTGTAAAGGGGTTTTGGTTATAGTCGAGCCTTTAAAAAGTTAGGTAGTATTGTAAATGTTATCTTTTGTAATTGAAATAGAAAGAACAAATTACTGAACTTGTTGGAAAATCCTTAGCGAGGAGCTAAGGTAGTGGAAATAGACTTAGTTGAGAAGTCGAATCACTATAAATCGTTATGTCAATTTTTCTATCTTTTATTCTCCTTACTCCCTAAATAAATTTTTGTCAATTCACCCCTTGAGCAATTTTCGGTTGTTCAAATTGAGCTTCGAAAATCCCAATAGGATCGTATGTTCTTTTTTTTTATTATTTTGTATTTCTTGTTCGCTTGCTTAACTAAACTAAAGTTTCTCTTCTTTTTTTCCAGGATCCCCGGAGACTACGGATTCGACCCGCTTAGTCTCGGCATGGACCCAACATTCCTCAAATGGTATCGAGAAGCTGAGCTGATCCACGAACGTTGGGCCATGGCTGCACTCCTCGGAATCTTCATCGGCCAAGCCTGGAGTGGCATTCCATGGTTCGAAGCCGGAGCTGATCCGGCTGCCATAGCCCCATTCTCCTTCGTTTCAGTCCTCGGAACCCATCTCATCCTCATAGGTTGGGTCGAAAGCAAGCGTTGGGTTGATTTCTTCAACCTCGAATCACAATGTTGTTGTTTATTAAGTTGATGATGAGTTTTCCCAATAGTTCAAAACTCTAAGTAAACTGTAATCTAATCTCGTTGATTACTTACAGATTTTCTGTCTACTAATGTATTATTATTTCCATGGAATTTCTCACGGCTAATATTCATGGGAAAAAAGATATTTGTTGATTTCTGATGGAATTGACAAATAGTAATTTATCCTTGAAACAAAAGTGTCCAGAAGTGTAGTTTACCCTTAAAATAAAATGGGTTAACTACAGGCTTAGTCCCTGAGGTCTCTAAAGTTTCCGAGATAGAAAATTTTTAGAGTTTAGTGACCAAAACAAAAGAGAAGAAAATGATTAAATGATGAATTATGTAATTTACCCAACTTATAATAGCATGAATTAATGGCTCCGTTTGTCAATGACTAAAAATGTTATTCAAATGATTACATTAGCTTCCTTTTTCAAGTCGAAGGGCCACATTAATCCAAAAAAATAGGACGAGGTCACGTTAAGATTTTTTTGTTGTTGAAAAATTCAAGTGCCTCGAGTGCCTTTTTTACTTTTTATTTATTTATTTATTTCAAACGCCCTGCACTTTTTTTTAAAATAGTACCCTTTTTTAGATACAAGTATATGTAGAAATAAAAAAAACATAAACAATAAATTTAAGAATTGAAATCATAATTACAATTATATGTGATAAAACACATTCAAAGTCATTCATAAATACAAGTAAACATTACAGTAGAAACGAATTAAAATAGAGCTGAAGCTAAAGCAGAAAAATCTGAACAAAATCTACATAAAATGGGAGAAAAACATGAGACATCAACATTGCCATTGTGTCAAAGACATGGTGAATGTTATCTGGATAACACTAAAGCAGTTCCGGAAAGAGTGGGAGGAGGTCCAGTTCCATTTTACCCTTTTGTCCATCTTTTCAGTTCAAAACTACGAAGATAACCTTATCCTACTTTATGCAGAAAGTTCGGATTATTAATTATATTTTGGATTCCAAAGGGCCTTTTGGGGATTAAAAAATGACAAGAACGAATCAAGTATGGAGCTGTCTAATTATGGACATAAGCATCAAATAAAAACGAAAAACGGAGTTCCATTATATACATTTATATGTACATATATTCATTATTCATATGTATGCATGCAAAGCTACATATAATATACGAATAAGAAAGAGGTGATCAAGAGGATTAGAACCAAATAACCGGAGCCAATGCAATTAATGGTATCGCTGCTAGATACACGGTGGTGTTGAGTCTGTTGACGATGACGGTTAGCACCGGCCGAATACACAGGTATCAGTGCTCCGCCCCGTTTATTGGATAACTTTGTCTTTCCACCACCAGCATCACCTGTACCACCGTATTCTCCTCCTCCGCTTCCACTCCTTTGTACAGCTTTGATTTCATGTTTGCCTACTAGATTAACTGACAGTGACAATTTACTCGACACGTTCGGTTCTATACCAATATTGCTTCCAATACCTGAATAATTAGCATTATATTTACTCAGATTTTATTAAAATATAAATTTTTTTTTTAATATAAGATTGTGCGAAATATAAACATATAAAATCAATAAGTTAAATGAAAATCTTCAACAGAAAGTTTCCATTGAATCATCAGCAGAAAATCGAAGAGTTGGCCAATCGAAAAAGGAAGAGCAAAGAGAGCAGTACCTTAAACAACAATGGGATTTTGAGGAACTGCAAGAACAAGAGAAGGCTGAAGAGAGAGCAGCGAAAAGATCAACAATTGCGGGTACTTGGAAGTGATCGCTTTAGATTTCGAGCTTGTTTCCATCATCAATCTGCCTCCGAAAGTGAAAGGTTCTGGATTTTAGCTTCGGGTATATTGCTCTCGGGCTTATCCGTTTCATCAAAATCTAAGTCGGTTCGATGTTTTAATTCGTATAATATTATGGAGAATAATACTTGGGGTAAACTGATCATTAAATTTTTAAGGCACTTGTATCGGTTACCAAACTTTTCAAACTTGTAGCAAGGCCACTAAATTTTTAATTCGCTTTTATCATTGTCACTATGGTCAACCATCATTAATAAATATATTGATATGGTGCATTAGAGTTATCTTCTTCCTCAATAAACTATAAATTTCTTACTAATTGATCCCTTTTGTCAAAGTCGTTATGGTATGACATTATTCTAATTGTCGTCGTTAAACGAAAAATCTATCAAAAAATTTATTTTTAAATGACTTTAAGTATCAAATTAATATTTTTTAATGTTTTTTAATGACCGACGACAATAATCACCATTAAAACAATTAAAAGTTTAATAACTATATTATAAGTTTTAAAATTTATGACCAAAATACAAACAGTCCATTTAAAAAGTAGTTTACCTGATATTTGTTATATATATATATATATGTCTAAAGCGTTTTCCATTCGTGATTCATGTCCACTCTCTGGTGCCAGTCATTGTCAAAGTAAGAGATGATACTCGGCAGATCACGTTCCGATATTATTATGACTGTTATTGATAGAAAGAGATTCACCATTAGTGGGAAATTATATTAATTATATGTTTTTTTTTTTTTTTATGATTTATATTTTTGGTAATTTAACTATCATATCTTATGTTTTATAAGAGCTACATCTAATAAGAGGAGCCGAGATAAATTATTAATATTTTGAAGGGCGAGAGTTAAATTTTGTAAATACTTTAGACTAAAAATACACTAATTTCTTAAAGGAGCTGAATACGAAAATGTTCAATTTATGATGGAATAAATATCAATTCTTAAATGATAAAAAATTACCATCAACATGAAAATTGTGATTGTAGATTCATCCTTCATTTCTTACCGTAACTCAAATGTAATATTCCAGGTCGGTTAAAACTACGAAAAGGACTCATAAAGAGCAGTCATCACCAAGTAACCAAATGCAATACCATCAAAAGATTGCTAGAATAGAATGTGCCAGAGTTTACAGCCTTCTTCCTCTTCTACCGATGGGGATCGGAGTAACATCCTCGGAGAAAATAGAATAACAGTGAAAGGCTTTGACAATAATGTGCCAAGCATGGCTGTTTTTCAGCATTTTAAAGTACTTTCAAGTAGTTGTTTATAAGAAAAGGCCTTACCAATACGGCCGATTTTCATTCCAGATCGAGCAAGTGCCCTGAGAGCGGACTGAGCACCAGGAGTTCTTGGTTTTGTTCCCTCCTGTAGCACGTAACTTGATGTGAAGTGCTGTGATTCCAAGTTCCTGCTCAGCATGGAAGTTTGAAATTCATCAACATAAATACAGAAGTAGCGTACTACTGTATCTTCTATATAAGACCTTGCATCTCTGGGAAACATCTTGTGCTGCAAGCATAGCCGCATAAGGTGAAGATTCATCCCTGTCAGCTTTCACCTTCATACCTCCTAGATTTTTTCAAGAACTTCCAAACTTAATCATTAGGGAAAAGAAAAATCAAAGTGTTAGGCCATGTTATTCCCACCATTCATTTCCCTTGAAAAACACAAATCCAAAAGCTATGCCTATCACGTGGATGGATACGAGTAGCCTCTGAATATATAGAAAAGGTTGAAAAACAAACATAGACATGCTAGACGCATACTTTATAAACACTTCCAATTATCACCTAGCTTTATTAGGAGGGGACCATTGTTGCCACTCCCCACCCATTTTCAAACATTACTGCAAGTACGAACACAAAGAAACAAAAGAAAGAAGATAAAATTGGCAACTAAATGATACCTGTAATACGAACCATTGTTTCTCTTCCCGACAAATCAGTCACATGCTGGCATTGTCATAATACCAAAAGAAAAAGAAACCAATTAAAAGCATTGCTAAAAAGATGACATCAAAATAGCAAGCAATGCATGCTACTAAGTAAAAGAATTCACTTCTACAGAATGAAAGACCTTATAACTTACAATGAAAGTGTCATTAAACGATGCAAAAATGTGAGAAACACCGAAAACTTGCTCTCCTTCTCTTATAGCAGGTCCAAGGGTCGAAGTCTCTTCCTTTGGCTCCCTAACCTTTCTCCTCGACTATAAAATCATCAAAATGAAGAATTTATGTGAAGTATAAATAGAAGTAAATCCACAATATCCGTATAAAGAAGCAGGCGAGAGTTTACTATATATATATATATATGAATGTTCCAAAATCTACTTAATAAGAATTATTTACAAATTAAGATTTATACAAATATAAAATATCTTAAATAGAATACACATACATACATACACGAATTGTCAAGTCAACAT
Source organism: Hibiscus syriacus (assembly GCF_006381635.1). NCBI lineage: Eukaryota > Viridiplantae > Streptophyta > Magnoliopsida > Malvales > Malvaceae > Hibiscus > Hibiscus syriacus. Next base: position 109,398 of record NW_024062429.1, read on the forward strand.
TTAGGCATTATAATTCTCATACTAAATAGGACCATGATACACACAATATCATATATGAAATGCAAAATAATAAACTTGCAAACAACAATTAACAGCGAAATCAAGTGTTTGTTTCGATTAAAATAAAAGCCATCACGACAAAGAATGAAATATCCACTAGCTCCTCCCTTTTTCGTTCTTTTTTCCCGGATATCAAACTGATCGCGATAAGCTAAAAATTGACATAAAAAAGCCACAGTTCTCCCGCCTGCTCGCTCGTTTTCTCGGAAGCAAAACAGATATTTCTAAGCAAGTTCAAATGCATCAAAATGTTTGTCCAGATCTTATTCAAATAGTTTCGAATATATCAAATAAATTCCAAAAAAATACATCTAAAATATTAAATAATCTAACGGATTTGCTTACCATGGTTCGAAGATGGCAGAAGATGTGAAGAGTGGAGGAGTGGGCTTTCAAACGACGAAGAATACGAGCAAACCTTGAAGCTTTGTCTTTTATATACAAACGGAAGGGGCTAGGGCTTTAGGGTGGGAAATTACAGAATTTCACGATTTTCGTCCTTGTGTTTTTATTTTATTTCTTTTAAATGGTTTTGTATAGTCAAAACTTTTCGGATAATATTCTGGAAAAAATTAATTCACGAGATAAAGCACTCCCAAGATTAATTGCTCAAATAAGGTGAAATCCACAGTGTTGACCGTAGGTCGCCATGCCTTTCGGGCGACCTACTAGGTCGCCATGTCTTCCCGGCGAGCTACAAGAGATTGTATGTGCCATGCACGTCCCAACACGCTGGGCATCCGAGGCCATCCGAACGAGCTATGCGAGGGCAACCGAGCGAGCTATGCGAGGGAATCCGAGGGAAGCTGAGCGAGGGTAGGTCGCCCTGAGTGCATGGCGACCAACAAGGTCGCCCGGGGGCATGGCGACTTACAAGGTCGCCCGGAGGGCATGTCGACCTATGTGTTGGGACGTGCATGTGCCATGCAACACGTTCATTCTCTCTGTTTGAGCAAGGGTAGGTCGCCCGGAGTGCATGGCGACCTAGGGTCAACACTGTGGATTTCACCCTATTTGAGTAATTAATCTTGGGAGTGCATTAGCTCGTGAATTAATTTCTTTCAGAACATTATCTCGAAAGTTTTGCCTTTTGTATTATCTATTTGATATTTTATTTATTTTTATCATTTAATTATTTTTTGACAAAATTATATTTAATGATTCAATTTTTAAACTTTTAATGAAAAAGTGATGTAAAATAATATATTAATAGCTTTAGTTCTTTAAAGTTATGTATTCTATTAAATTTTTCTTAATTCAATAAATTTTTTATACTTAAAATATGTTAAATTGATCTTCATTTTAATTTAAATTAATTTAATAAATTTAATCATTAATAGCCTCATCTTATTTGATGAAAATTATATTTTTTTTGGAAAAACATGTATGTTGAGCCTTTGAACTTTAAGAAAAAAATACAAATGTGACATTCAAATTATTTTTATACTTACTATGATTATTTATGACATAAAAAAAGTCAACGTGACTCTTTGACTAATATTTTCAATCAACGTTTTCATGACTTTACGCTGAAAAAGCTTTAGCATCAAGAAAATATACGCTGCCTACTTTATGTACTATTTATTGAACCTAGGGCTTAACTCGAAAACGTTAAAGAAATAGATATGGATTTGGCAGCTGTGAACCATGACAAAGCTTCTCCATCTCCGTCGCCTATGGAGAGGGAGCAAAGGGGAACCAGATCTCACTACCGTTATCCGTCGGATCTACGCCCTCTTCAGCGCAAACAGACTGCATTAAATCATTTAACCATTAAATCAAACATAATTATTAGTAATATGTTCACAAATATATTATTTATATAAAATAGTTAGTGGTGAAAATGACGCAACATATTACTATAGAAGTTGATATGAATATAAAGTTACGCACGAAGGCAAATGAAATCATTCATGCCAACACAGTTATTGACACATTAATCTCTAGAGAAATCCTGCGAAATATATGGGTCACAGAATCGAGACATCAAGGAATAAATATATGTATATATATAGACGTAGAGGGAGAGAGGGTGCGTGATTTTTGTCAGGTTCTTTTAAGAGCAAAAGCTGAAAGGATGAGTATAAACAAGACTGTTGACAGAAAGGTAGCCAATTGGTGTTTGAGTTCCCGTTATGAGCCTAGTAAATAATCGACACTGAAGCTGAAGCCGCTGATATAGTTAAACCCGCCATCGGCCTGCACAAATCATACAATTTCAAATATGAACGATTATGCAATTAGCGTGAGAAAGAGATATAGAGTGTGTTGATTTTACAGCGTCAAAGATCACAAGGAGCAGCCTCGGCGTTGTTGCAAGTGGACGAATGATGCAGATTATGGAGAACGGCAACGAAAGGAGAAGATAACCGGCAACTATGGAATTTGCTATCACTAAAAACCTGTAAAATTAATTCCATTAGTATATATCAGACATGAAAAATATGACTTTCAAAGACGATCATGTGAGGTAAAAAAGGGAGATACACCAAAGTTGGAAGATCATCGTATTGAGCTTGGAACTGTAAGAACTGAGTGAAAAAAGGGAGAGTCTGATCGGCAATCCCCACCGTTATGGCGGCACCCATGGTGGCTGCCATGGCACAGAGCCGTAGAATGAAGTCACCGAAAGCAATCCCTTTTTTCACTCCCCGTCTCGGAGCGACAGCTTTCGAAGTGGTCGACAATGGGGCTTTTCCTTTGGACTTGGACTTCGTCTCCGGGATGTTGATTGATGTTGAACTGGCCTCCATCAGAGAGAGAGAGATTGTTGAGCAATAAGAACAATGAGAAAGATGTCTTGTTTTGTTTAAAGATTTGATGTGAATATCGTTGGTACGATGTATTGCTTATATAGGGATCAAGTCGAACACCCATGCTCTTATTCGAATCTTTAGTAAGATGATTTTTTTTATTTAGTGGTTCACTTAACAAGGAGATTTGGTGCAATGATTTTAGTTCGTACATTGGAGTTGTTACCCCCACTGATGTTAACTTGCACCATTTCTATCAACTTCATGCGAAAATTAAGGACCTCAGTTAGAGGAAGATGGGAGTAGTTGTTTGCTTTCTTATTGGTTCCAAGGGATCATACAAACAAATACATAACCGGAATAACATGGCAAATATAAGTTTATAACCCATTATACAATCTATTAATTTTTTCGTTAATGTTTTCCGTCTTCAACACGTTCGATCTAACTCAACCAAAATATCAATTAAACTTTTTGTCACAACATTATTCATATATAAACTTTCACATTAATACCGATATTAGCATTATTAACTATCATAACAACAACATTAAAATTAACATCAATTAAAAAGTGAAATTAATACAATTAAATGAGTTCAAGTATACAAGTTATGCAATTAAAATGACCCCTTGAATCTTAAAATCTTAAAATAAATAGTATATCCATTAATGTGACTTAAACCAATCGGTTTGTGACCGAATTACCCATCACATAATCGACTGCCGTACTAACTGAAATCAACAAAATCGAAGATGTTGATTAAGTTGGTTTATAACAATGTGTGCTCGCCCTTAAGTACAAACTCAAGATTGTCGAATGCAGCACAAAAGAAAAAGTAAAGACGAAAAGTAGTTATTTTTTTTATAGGAATTGTAAATGAGTTCAAGTATACAAGTTATGCAATTAAAATGACCCCTTGAATCTTAAAATCTTAAAATAAATAGTATATCCATTAATGTGACTTAAACTAATCGGTTTGTGACCGAATTACCCATCACATAATCGACTGTCGTACTAACTGAAATCAACAAAATCGAAGATGTTGATAAAGTTGGTTTATAACAATGTGTGCTCGCCCTTAAGTACAGACTCAAGATTGTCGAATGCAGCACAAAGGAAAAGTAAAGACGAAAAGTAGTTATTTTTTTTTATAGGAATTGTAAATGAGTTCAAGTATACAAGTTATGCAATTAAAATGACCCCTTGAATCTTAAAATCTTAAAATAAATAGTATATCTATTAATGTGACTTAAACCAATCGGTTCGTGACCTAATTACCCATCACATAATCGACTGTCGTACTAACTGAAATCAACAAAATCGAAGATGTTGATTAAGTTGGTTTATAACAATGTGTGCTCGCCCTTAAGTACAGACTCAAGATTGTCGAATGCAGCACAAAGGAAAAAGTAAAGACGAAAAGTAGTTATTTTTTTTATAGGAATTATAGGCCTCATTAAAAACCTCCTTATTGATTAAAGGATCTTGTAAAAAAGCTCCTTAATCAGCAGAAGGAGAAAAAGAGTGCCTTAAGATTTCATTAACCATAAGAAACATAAGAATACAACCAGGTCGCCACCCCCAACATAAGCAAACAACCAAAAACAACCGAAAAAACCCTACACGACAACACTAACACAGCTAAAACCTTCTAAGCTACAACAACAGTCACAAAAATGACTGACCATCCTTAGCACCTGAACATAGCCCGAAAACCAACACAAAAACAAACCATAAGTCGAATATCATAGCTGACTCAATCCATAAAAGATAAAATCAAAAACAAAATCCTGAACTTCCGCACGAACAGATAACCAGAAACAGCATCTCCATAAAAGACAAAATCAAAAACAAAATCATGAACTTCCACACGAACAGAGAACAAGAATCAGCTTCCGCCTTAACGCCTCTTCTTGCTCGACTTGTCGACAGAAACCATCCGAATTACCAACTTCATACAGATAAAAAGAAAAGAATCACCTGAAAGTTCCAAAACATCCACTGCCTTAACCTTCCTCAGAGGACTCATGCTTCGACTTTAACGAGGCTACCTTTTTTGAGCCGCAAATTTCACTTAAATTTCTTAGCGAACTAAAAATTGCATTCCTCTCCTCCACAACTCTTTGTTTCTGACGCCCATCCAACATAGAAACACGTCCATCCAACATGGGGGAATGAAAAGTATATTCCTCAGAAGCACGTGCAGGCTCACACCTTTTCCTACTGTCTTCTTCTGCCCCTCTCTTATTGTGAACCAACACTTTCTCGTGTACCCCACTAACACTCTCCAAAGCCTGAAAATTACCACCACTTTGATAGACATGCTCCTGCACAGCTGCCCCACTAACCAAATCCACCTTCTTGGTCTCCGAGAACCTTTTAGAATTGAATAAAAACTTAGACTGACGTAAGCCACCATTTCTATTAGAAGACAAACGCCTACCACTAACATTAAGAAACGTGTGCTGCTCAACTTGCGAATGCACATTATCGACTCTAGAATCACACACATCCAAACCTGAGGCCACGTGTATCCCACTAGCTCCCTCCAAAATATTAAGGTATCCACTCCTCTGGCCAATCGTAGATGCCCCATAACAAACTGTCGGGTTAGCACAAATCGACAGCTTATGCCCATGCACATTATCATCGATAACATCACACAGTTCCACCTCAGACCCCACTTGCTCCCCCTAACTACCTCCAAAGAAATAAAAGTGCCACTCTTCTGGCTATCAGACCCATACGCAGCTACCCCATTACTGACTATCGAGGACACAGCTTTAACATCCCATACCTCACCTAAACCACACAAACCGCCCCCAGTATGTGTGCCATCAATAGACTCTCGATTTTCTAGCTGAACTTCCTTAATATTAGTGGAATCATAATTAACTCGTGAAAACGTTCCAGCACATACCGCCAACTCGGAAGACTTTACTGGCGAGACACCATCGAAGTCCCCCTCCGTGGGTAACGGTGAAGCAACTGCCGTTTCCGATACAAACGAATCCTCCCAAACAGAATCAGGGCTAAAGCAAGGTTCAATCTCGGAAACAAATACTGAAAAAGACTGATCCCCAACTTTCAAAACACAGGATTCTTCCACACGAACTTTACAGTTCGTAGAAAGGTAGTTATTCAAACCCTAGAAACAAATAATATATCCTAAATCCACGCACTTACAGAGTACAAAGATGATCTTCAACAACGTGATGCCACTCATTCATCCAATATTAAGTATCTAGGTGAGGTCCAGGCAGTTGTAAAATATACAGATATTTCTGGAATGTTGAGCCCTGTAGACATTATGCTTACACATATACCTCGAAACCTTGAACTCGAAAAACAGATGAGCCTACTGGGGACAAACTTGCATAAATAATCTTCGAGGTTCATATATTATTGGAAATTTAAACGAGTAAGACTTCTGTGCTCAGGATCTGCATGATGGTAGAGTGATGCCTCCGCAGCAAGCAGCAATTATTATGTAGAGTAACAGAACAATCAAGGACGTCAGCATGGCCCTGTTTGTACATGAATGCGTATAATTTCCTTGAGTGGCATTTAACATGCACCGAAGATATGAGCCATTTACATTTCTAACATAAAATAAAGATGGTTCGAGTAATTAAGTTAAGATGTTAGAATGATTTTCTATTCTCATGCTTGGATGATAAACTGCAAGCTAAAAGGAAAATCAGACGAGTCTTTTGTGTTAGCACTCAACGAAAATGGTGAAACGTGATCATTCAACTGACATTATTTGGAAAACCCTTTAAAGATAATCAAAGATAAATGTGACATTTTCCTCGGTTTGTCCCATGAGACTTGTACGCAGTATACATTCTAGTATTCAAAGCTTGACCATTTTGATCAAACCAATTGAGCAAGAATACAACAACATCAGTGGCAAAAACAATACTATAGGTTCCTTACTTCACATGGGAAGCCATTATTCATGCTTTTGCTCCATGATTATAGATAACAGAGAATTCATAATTTGTACATATGTCTATATTTTCTGTAAAGTATAAAAGGAAGATGGAATGGAAGTACTTACAATAGTTTGGCATTTTTCATCCATAGAGCTTGACGAAGGCGTTCAGACTTTTCTTGAAGTGAAACGCACCATCTTGCATTGTTGCCGTTTTGTCCACAAGAAGCTCAATCCTGTCACCTCTCTCAAGTATCTTCTCAATGTTTTCCACCATAATTGTACGTATCTGAAAATTAAATACAATCACAAATTCAGAGCACACTGATCACTTGTATTGCTTAGACACAATGAACACAATGATGGCAATACCAGACAATAACAAGCAGAAACATTTTCAGGATAGATGAAGATAGATTGGCAGTTTTTTCCATGGCCGAACTAGTCATCACACTAGTACATTGTTTATGAGGAAAACTTCCATATTCAGGGTTATAGGTTTGAATATCGAGGACAATACACATTGTCAAGTGACAACTATGGCCTAAGAAGTAGATAGTCAGAAATAGGAACATACTAGACTTAGCAAAAAAGAGGAAGTTGATTTGCAACCAATATACACATTTACAAATCCAAATATATACATAAACGAAAGTAGAAAATAAAACCCCAAACAGATAAAGAGAAAATGAAGTTCCAGCTGATACAAGATACTTGCCTCACTCACTTCACCTCTAACACGATTGAGAGTATCTGCACTTGGACTACTGGAAAAAAACTCCATTTGTTGATGCAACACGCGTGAGAACTCATCATTCATTGCATATGCTGGCGCATAATGAGCCACTTTGCCGTAGTTTTTCATGAACCTCATGTGAATATCCTCCAAGTACGAAAATGGAACTCTTCCTGCATTGAAGCACCATAATTAATAGTGAGTCCTAAACATAATCATCTGTATCATTTTTTGGGTGTAAATCCAACGTAACCATATTGGACTTTGGATAAATCCTATGAAGCCGAGAGTTTTTTAATTTAAGGCAAACCCACCCAACAAGTGCGATTCTCAAAGTTCAAACTTGTATTCTCACCCTCAAGAGGATGAGGCAAAGATATTCTTTTACATCATAGAAAGTGGGGAAATACCCTATCCCGCAAGGAGAAAGATGTTGAATCTCAACTAATTTATACATAAACTAAGCATATCCTTCCCATAATTTATAAAGCAAACAAAACCATATCGAAATCTCCAAATTCATCCTCCTAAACATAGCAACAAAGCAATTGAAAATCAATGCTAAAGTAAATGGAAAGTATATTCACAATTCTACAACAAAGGCAGATCTAAGTACTAGAAATTAAAATAAAGCACGCATTTCAAGTGACAGTCTTCAAATCCTAAATGAAATAATCATCTCTTCGACTACTTCAAATTCGTCATCCTAAAAATTTGAACTCCTAACAAAGCTAAAATTTATATAAATTCAGAAATAAATAAAGTCAAAGAAACGTACTTCCAAATGTATCATTAGCCATACAGAGGAAAGTGAGGCCATCCGATCTCAGTATATGGAAGATATAACGATCCTGCGATAAGCAGAGTCTTGAATCGGCCTCTTCCGGAAGTTTATCGAGGATCCGTCGTGCCACCGCACCGGTGTTTCCCGTCACGGCGCTGAACTCCGCCAGGACCACCGTGCCTCGAGCTACCAACGCATAAAGAATCGCCATGGAGAGACTTCTACCTTATTTAGTTGCTCGTTCTTACTGGCTTTGAATCTAATTGGATGGCGGGGGAGGGATCGAGGAGCTATTTTGAAGCGTGATTTCTGGGGGAATGGGATTAGGCTCAAAAATTTGTCGGGTGAATCTACCAAACAGGGAATTTTCGCCAGCCGGACTTAAAAAACTAAGCAAAAATAAGATACTAATAAAATCCATTGAAAAAACCGAAATTGACTTAAATCAAGTGTTTTTAAAATTGGTTAATTAGTTTGATATATTAATTCAAAAAAATAACAACTCATAATAAGTTAATTTCTTTAACTGTAAATCAAATTTTATCAATTTAATGAATTAAATCAGTTAAAATTGAGGTGTTTATTGTGGATCGGTTGAGACTGGATCTATATATACCAAGTAGTAATATTATATATAGTTATTTAAATATGATCTAATTAAAAATATAATTTTTGAAATTTTATAATTTATTTAATCTATAATTTAATTATTTGTTTATAAACCAAAAATGCATTATTTTATTTAATATTTAATAACTTATATGATTATCGGTTGAACTTAATTTAATTATTATTATATCATCATCGATATAATAACTTTATATAAATTACATAATATACTTATAATTTTTTTTACAGAAAGCCGCTAGTTTTATTAAAAATAAAAAATATCCAAAATTATAACGAATATTTACAAGCATAACCGTAAACGTAAACTAAACTAAACTATAATTAGAACATTTTCTTATAATCATTGACACAAAAACTAGTCACCTAGATCACAAAGACAAAAAAATAAAATAAAATATTAAAAAATCTAATCAATGCTCGAACAAAATAAAGATATGAACAAATATGTTTGCATCGGCAAACAAATCACAAAAGATGATGGAGCTACTGAAGACCACCTACAAATTGCAAATCATAGTCGAGTGACGTGAGAAAAATATCAACGAACGCAAAACACATATCCAAATCAATCTGATGGTCCAAAGCAGAAAAGATTATCAGGACAACAAATAAGCGACATCATGATCAGTCATAACAATGTCAAATCCAACCCTGATAAAAAAAATAAACGGAAAAAAACAAAATATCGTAAGCTATCAAAATATAGAAGAAAAAAAACGTGTCACAAATGTGAATATAAATGTGTCATAAAGGTAACGAATATGTCACAAATATATAATTATTCTTATTAAAAAATATTAAAAATAGACAACCGACGGACGACAATCAACATCAAAATCGGTGCCGTCATTAATTAAATAAAATTAAAGAAGAAAAAATTAAAAAAAATAGATTGACCAGTAAAACTGAAAAAAAGGGAGAAAGAATATACTTGTAAAAATTAAATATATTATCATTTTCCAATATATATTGTGCAAGATTAAGAAACCTCTCTTTGGCATCAATAGAATATTTTACTATCACATTCCTTGGTGTACAAATGGAGCGTGGGGGTCTTCTAGCTATTGCACTGCATAATGTTCTCTAACTACTTTTAGTAGCTAATATTTACAAAGTAAATAAAGGTGGTGATAGAGTGAGGTTCATTTTGGGTCTCTACTATTAGAGACGTTCACCTTCATCCTATGGCGTCGTTGTTCGGCCTTTGGGAGATTTTTTATTTTTTATTTACTTTTTTGCCTTTTTTATTATATTTTATAATAAATTTATTGAAGACTCAATGTATATTCTGTTAATATTATTTTTGTGAGAATATTTTAAGTTTTTCTCTCATCTTTATAATATTTTTGAACTTAAAATGGGGTATGCTATTTGAAGTTGGTTATTATGATTATTATTTTTATCATAATATGTTCATGTTCACCACACAAAATTATTGAAATAGAAAAAAATGATAGTTGTGGTCATATATAATACGTCATTTTAAATTTTTACAAGTAATTGTAATTTACAATCGCTAAAGATGATATCATAATATAAAAAGAAGAGATATAAAAGTTCGAATATTTAGAAGAGTTCTTTAAATCATATGACGTTAATGATTTTGTGAATAATAAAAAGTAAAATCTGTAAATAAATTATCGTGTAATTGATAACCTATTTAGATAGATTATTTTGTAGTTAGATAGGCTTAATTTTACAAGTTTTTCTTGATAGCAAATTCCATACTTAGCGGTTCTCTTCTATTTTCATTGCCATCCTCCATAATCTGCATGATCATTCGTCCAGTTGCAACAACGCCGAGGCTTCTCATTGTGATCCTTGATGCTGTAAAATCAACACTCTTTATATCCATATGTCGGACGTAGGATTTTTATCTTAAAGAGAGAATTTTAAAAAATTTAGAAAAAGATAGATTTAATAAGTTTTAAAAGACAAAAACATATTTTTAATAAAAAATATATAACAATTTTAAATTTTAAGGTATAACTATCCACTTGTCTCTCTCGATTCATCACGGAAACTCAAACACCAATTGGTTACCTTTCCGTCAACAGTTTGGTGATTTTTTTCAGGCAGTGAGCGGAGCTGCCGTGGGTTCTTCATGGTTGCCACCCTCCTCTTGTTTATACTTATGTAACTCATCCTTTCAGCTTTTGCTTTTAAAAGAACGTGAAAAAAATCGCAGACCCGCTCTCCCTCTTCGTATATATTTATTTCCGCTCTCCCTCTTCGTATATATTTATTTGCAGATGTATGATGCCCCGAAATAGGAATAAAATCTGACCAAATCGTAAGTTTAGTAAATAATTTTTTTTAAAAAAAAAAATTAGTGATTAAAATTGTAATTTATCCATTCAAAATGTATATAAAAAAAAGCTTGCGTAAGAAGTTGATCCGGTTAGTATCATTTCCCACCGTTAATTCCTTCTTTCTTACTTTATCTATATGAAATGGAGTAATTATTGTTTTCACCTCCTTTTCTCCTAAAGGTCGAAATCTCCGTCCAAATCTAGTTAGGGTTTATCAGTTTAATTTTTTAAGGAAAAAAAAAAGAATCCAAGATGTCGCACCTGCAATTCGGGAAATTAATGCCCAACCTGGACCAACAAAGCACGAAACTCCTCAATTTAACGGTCCTCCGTCGCATCGATCCTTTCGTAGAGGAAATTCTCATCACCGCTACTCATGTTGCCTTCTATGAGTTCAACATCGACCTTAGCCAATGGGTAATTCCTTCATTTCTTATTATTTATAAAGCCTTCTTTTTAATCTCTAAACACTCAACTTTTGCTTCTTTTTTTGTTGATTATTTAGAGCCGAAAAGACGTTGAAGGATCTCTCTTTGTCGTTAAGAGGTAACTTTGGTTTTTCCTTTAATAATCTGTACATTTTCTTTTGTTTTTTGTTTTTTCAAATTGAAGTTATTTATTTCCGTTTCATAATTCAGGAATACGCAAACTAGGTTTCAGTTTATTGTGATGAATAGACGCAATACCGGTTAGTTCCATGCTGTTCTTGATCTTCTTGTATCAATGCTTAGTAATTGTGTGCTTTGAACTTAAACCGGAACAGAAAATGCCTGATTCATAAATAATCAATCTTTTTTACACAATTTGGTGAGAATGAAGATTAAACTAAGAAGCAGTCTTTTAAGCTTTAATAAAGTTTTGCTTATTTTAGTACTAATAAGCTTCAACGCCCCTTCGATAAACAGATAATTTGGTGGAAAATCTCTTGGGAGATTTTGAGTATGAAGTTCAGGATAAATATCTGTTATACCGCAAGCTTCTCAGGAAATAAATGGTATCTGTTTATGATGCTGGTGAACTCGAGGAGGTGGCAAATCTTTTCAGCAGGTACTGATTGTTTTTGTCATTTGTTTTGCTTTGACAAAAGACAAATGTACATAAGTCTTTTCTCTGTGCCTAATTCCGGTCATTGGTGGTTTGATGTGTATGTGGTTGATTTTGTGCGTGTTTGTATGATGAAATTTTTTTGATATTTTTACCGCTTATTTGTGCCATTTTATGTGTTTTGGCATCTTCAGGATCCTAAATGCGTACTCAAAGGTGCCCCAGAAGTCAAAGGTAACATCAGCAAAAGGGTAAGCATTATGGTCCCCACTTTTTCTATTGCTTACACTATGTTTCTCGTTTTCCTAAAATTAGCATTATGCTTAGTTATCAGCGTATACATCACCAAATTGAATTATCTCCTTGTGCCTTATAATTTGAATTTGAGTTTTGCAGTCAAACTTGCAGTTTCCAAGCATTTGAAATCACGATAATTTTGAGTTTTGCAGTCAAACTTGCAGTTTCCAAGCATTTGAAATCACTTCATTAGTTTTGATGTGTTACCTTTTTTTCAATTTGGTACTTTTCTTTCGCTGTATCCATCACCACTCTTAAGAGTTTTTTTTCTTCTAAATTGCCTTAAGTCAACTATAATGGTGGACTCCTGAACCTTTCATTTTTCTTCTACCAAATGGGTGCTGGATTATTATGATTTTTCAGGACTGCATCTTGCTTTGGTTTAGTATAGGAGAAAATCCTGTTTTTGAGATGCCCAATTTTCAAGCTTTCTTTTCAAACGAGTAAAATCTTAACTGTAATGAATGGTTAATGTTCGAATTGTGATGCCATTATATATGCTTTGTAAACTTCCACGATATTCTGGGTTTCACTGCTTTTTTCAACTTTCCAAGTAACAGTAATAATCATAAATTCAATGAGTTTGAAGAACTGGAGGCTGTCTCAACAATGGCCATCATGGATGGTCCCTTGGAGCCATCATGGATGGTCCCTTGGAGCCATCATCGTCAACTGCATCCAATGCTGCAGTTGTCCCCAATGATCCTGCCTTCGTGAATTTCTTCAGTGTATGCAATTTCCTAGTCAATGTTTCCTTAGTGTTCTTTTTTCCAGTGCATTTTGATTCTTCCCTATGATTGCATACAATATGTTCCTCTGCATAAGTGCATATAGAACATTGTGTCACCCTATGACTATAATTTTGTTTTGTTGGTTGCTTTGTTGTAAAGTGTGCTCTATCATGACAGATTGTTCTTAGTTAATTAGGGTTTTTCCTCTGTGCTTTAACCGCAATGATATATTCTGTAGTTAAGCATCCTAGTATAGCACACCAAATCTAATTGTTTAATTGATCATATGTTTATTCACTAAGATAAATGAACGAACGCTGATAGTTTCCTTTTATTTTGCGCCCGTTTTGTCTTTTTAGATATTGCATAGGGACAACATTTATTATGGGTGGCTATATTTTAGTCCTATTACATGTTGCAGACAGCTATGACCATTGGAAGTGCTTCAAATAGAGTGAATTACGGACAACCTTACCAATGTTCTGCTGCAATGCCTGCAACGCCTGCAACTTCTAGCCCAGCAATTGTCGCTTCCCCTACAGTGCCAATACTACCATATCCTCTATCATCTTCTAGTCCGTTGATGCCACTACATGAATCGGGAAGCAATCATAATAATCTTGTAAAGCCCTCAACATTCTTTTTGCATCCTTCCACTTCTCCACAGATTGTGCGACCCGTCTCTACATTTTCACCAACTGCTCCTCTACTTAACCCTCCTCTGAGTCTACCACGCCTGTACGGTGCACCGTTGCTTCAACCTTTTCCACCACCCGCTCCTTCACCATCACTCACTCCTGCACCTGTTCCCACTGAAAACTATGGGTTATCTATCAGCCGAGAAAAAGTCCGGGAGGCTCTTTTGGCTCTCGTTCAGGTTAGTTTTACATCCATCTGCAATGCTCCACTACTCATTTTCCCCCATGCATCTAACCAGCACTGCATATGTTTCAGGACAATCAATTCATCGACAAGGTCCACCGGGCACTGCTAAATGCACATAATTCCTGACTACGAAATCGAGAATACGGGTACTATAGTTTTTTGGGCTCTATAGTTTTGTTTTTCGGTCTATTGTTTAGGAGGTTTTGGTCTTCTTCTGATTTAGTCACCATTTACTTGATGTTGAAAACACAAACTCTAGCAATTTGTCTTCCTCGATGGATTTGGTTGGTTGGTAGAGTTTATAGGGTTAGTGTAAACTGACTGCTTTTACATATTTGTGCGACCAGATCTTTGATTGGTGATTACTATTCATATGGGTCAATAAAAACTAGTACAGATTGTATTCGATACCAACTGAAGCAAAATCCAATTTGGTTTTGATATAGGTATAAAATCGATATAATTTAAATTTATATTTATGGGTATGATATCGACAGTCATGATTCATGCCACATGAGCAGAGCATCTCTAGTTACTCTTGAAATAAAAATAGCATCAAACATCAATAGAATATGATGTGGGATGGATCTACCTCGCAATTTCTTTATGGGTAGACTAGTTCTTTTGGGTCGAGTGTCTTTGTATTCTATTTTTGAAAAGTAATATATTTAGTAAGGAGGTTGGAGAAAGTTCAAAAGCAAGGATAAAGGAAAAAATGTCTCCTAGTTGAATTTGAGAAAGGCTTTAGCAGCAAGGGGAAATCAGGTAACACACTCACAACTTCCTCATACCAGTTGTGGATCATTAGAAATGAGTTATAGCTAGAAAGTTGAGTTTGAAGCATGCTAAGCAAGTTGTCATGGTAGATTCTTATTAAAGTTATTTTAGCATGTTTAAAGCCTTATTTATGACCCTTATGATTCACA
Organism: Hibiscus syriacus; assembly: GCF_006381635.1. NCBI lineage: Eukaryota > Viridiplantae > Streptophyta > Magnoliopsida > Malvales > Malvaceae > Hibiscus > Hibiscus syriacus. The sequence goes on from NW_024062429.1 coordinate 124,496, forward strand.
TAAGACTTAATAACAATTGGGAAGCCTCAAGGTAGAAAAATTAGGGAGTTTAAGAAACTAATTTGTGCCTAAATAGGGCATGTTTAAGGGCGAGTGTCAATACTGCAAGAAGTAATACCGATATTGTTCATGTTTCAGGCATAAAATCAAGTGTTGTTAAAGAGCAGTATCAATACCCTTAAAGGATTATCGATATTGAGGGTTCAGTATCGAGACCGAAGGGCTTGGTATCGAGATCGAGATTCCAGAGTACCATATTGGTATTAGTACTCTAGGGAGTATTGATACCCAAGGTCCCAATATCGATACTTTTATATTAGTATCGATACTCTCCCTTTTCTTTCAAGGCAAATCAGCACTGGGGTATCGATACCTTAGGTAGGGTATCGATACTTAAGAGAGATTGATACTGTAAGGCCAATATCGATACCAAGGTTATGTTATGGGCTTCAAATCGAGATGAATTATAGAGGCAAGTGAGGTTTCCCAAAAGCTCTTAATTTCTTCCAAATAAGACTACAAGTGAGCAGTAATAATGCTTATTTCAAACGTAGAAACGAGATAAAGTAGGGTGAAATAAGACTAACCTCTTTTGAATGCTCGGGAAACGATCAAGACATCCTAGTTCCTTTAGAAAAGCTAGTAAAATCGAGATGAATTATAGAGGCAAGTGAGGTTTCCCAAAAGCTCTTAATTTCTTCCAAATAACTACAAGTGAGCAGTAATAATGCTTATTTCAAACGTAGAAACGAGATAAAGTAGGGTGAAATAAGACTAACCTCTTTTGAATGCTCGGGAAACGATCAAGACATCCTAGTTCCTTTAGAAAAGCTAGTAGTCTCGAATGTATAGAATCAGTCTGGATATCATTAGGGAGTGCGCAAGGCACTTTAAGTTGACTTGTTAGTGTGACACAGAGCTAGTTAGCTCAGCGTTTGTAATTTGTTTCCTTACGCATATTAGGTGGAGCTTTCGAGGAAGTCTTAGAGCGAACGAGGTCCAGACCAAGTGCTGATCAGAGTACGTCTTAAGTTTTGAAGAGCATGTATATTTATAAACCCTGTTGTAAAGTTGAGTTGTAAAGTTATTTAAAGTTGTTCTATATTATTTTGTATACAAATATTTATTTTGGGAACTTAACACCGCCCAAATCTAAGATAATTAGTTAAAAAATAATGAGTCGAAGATCAAGCAGCCCAAATCTAAATTTGGTGGTGAACTTAACACCGTCCAGGGTGGCTAACCACCGAGTTGGATCGCCAAACATGTTGGTTTCCTCCTCGGGAAGTTCATGTCTATCTTCAGAGGTCGACAACAGCTACGGGGATTCATCAGAATATTGGGGTAGTCGTCTGGAAGTAACGTCGACGTTGATGCTGGTGGGATGTCCTCGATGCTTCATGTATGTTATGTTATCCGAGGTTAATCCCAAGTGCCCTCAATGTAAGAGTACCGTTTTCTTTGATTTTCTTAATGAAGAGAACACTAAATGGGCAAAGAACCGAAACGGAAGAAGTCTAGCCAGGGGTCTTGCTTGTTTTATTTTCATTTTATGTTTATCTAATTATGTCCAACAAATAAAATTTGTAGATATCGAAAGTTGAACTCAACTTCGATTCTTAAGTAGGATTATGTCCCGGATATATAATTAAATAAAATATCGGACCCTTGTTTTTCTTCATTCTTCTCAAGAAACGAGTATAGATTCTCGAGGTTTTATTTGTTTTGTTTTAGCTATTGTTTCTTTTCAAATTCAAATGTATGGTTTTCATGTAAGAACATAGGGAACTCGTTGAAATAAACCTTCGGTTTCCACTTTCCCGCCTTAATTTGCACCTTGCAACGAAAGGGAAAATTGGGTTTAAAATTTTCTTATTGAATCGTGATTATTAAGAACAGTATTAGATTGCAAGCACAAATTTACTTGAACGAGTTCATGACAATTAAAATCTGAAGAATTTTAGAAATTGTAATAATACCCATCTCCTCAATATTGAAATCTCAAATACACACACACTTATTATAAATTAGTTTATTAATTTAGATGTATGTATGCATGTATGCATGAAAACCTTCATTTCAACCCTTAAACCTACATCAATTGCCTTTTGCCATCGATGAAACTCCACCTGACCTCCCTCCCCCAGTCGACCAAAAGCCACATGAAATCGTGACCGACCGACGGCCTATCGACAACGAATCAACTTTTTAAACCGCATGAACCCTAGGATTAAAATCGCAATCACACGTAATTCTGACTGCCAATCAACTGAAACTACGGCGGTGTATGAGTAGGAGGATGGCAAGGACTACGTCAGTGGCAATGATCGTGGTTGGAAAGGGTGGCCACAACGGATTAAGGTTTGGGTTTGGGATTTTGGGGTTTTTTTTTATAATATTAGAAAAGTTAGTTTATTTTATATAAATATCATAATATTTTTAATATTTTATTTTAAAAAATAAATTTCAAAATACTAGATTGTGACATGTGTCACTTAACGGCAGAAATTAACGTCGTTGACGGCCCAAACATCTAAATGGGTAACATTTGTAATGTTAGCCAACTTGATGAGATAAAAATTAGTTTAGGCACCGGTTTAGAAAAAGCGATATAGTTTGAGCATTTATTTTGGTATTAAGCTTATGTTAATTGTTTAGGGATTTTTACTGTTACTACATTAATTGTATATATTTTAAATGTTATTTTAAGTCAAATAGTAACACTTTTAATGGGTAATATTATATTAAAAGCTCCCATTAATTTTTTTAACAGTAACCCCTTAACATATTTTTTTAGAAAAATAACCCTAAACTGCATAAGTAGAACTACCTCGCATCCTATTTAACGCAAGAATGTGTCTCACATTTTATAGGATGTGAGGTATTGTACAGTTTTCAGATTACCCAATTTAATATGATTATTTAGTACATTACGTTTCCCAGAACGCAAGACATCCGAGATATTGAAAAATTATCGTTTGCATAAGTTTCAAGATTTAAAATTTGAAAAGATTCCTCGTACCTCGCGCTTTGTATAATGCGAGGTACATCCCCTCACTTTGGGGAAAGTGTAACAACAACAACAACAACAAATCCCTATTCCCATATGCAATGAGGTAAGGGGGAGGTGAGGTAGTAGGCTGCCCCCAACGCCAGATTGAGAGCAGCTTCCGTGGAAGACCTCCGGTAGTAAGAAAATTAAAAATAAAGATAAGATACAATGCCTGCATAAATAAATCAATAAATACATAGTTGAATAGTCTTCATATGCTGTCTTCATATCTACGTCTGTAATGGTTAGTATGAGGACCATTATAAATAGGCCACCCATCCACCTGAATTCCTTACACCTTTATTAAAAAAAAACTCTCTCTCATATATTCTCTCCTCATATTATTATGGCGAGACTACTGAGGGTTGATATTCTGCATGTATGCACATTCTGGCGGGAAAATATAACGATTATTTTAATTTATTTATTTATTTTGGATTTATTTAGTTATTTTAAATTAATTTGTTTGTTTAATTAGTTATTTCGAATTTATTTGTTTGTTTCTAAATTATTTATTTATTTATTTGAAGGGAAATGAACATTCGTTGATGAATTTTATCAACCGTTTCTCGTCCCCTAATGACGATATTATTCCATACTTCAACGAAACCGGTTTTGATTACATTGGCACTGTAACTGGTGGTACGAAATTACACCCTCCATTGATAAACACGTCGATTGAACGGTGGAGACTGAAGACGCACACATTTCATTTTCCTTGTAGGGAGACGACTATTACCCTTGAAGATGTCGCATACCATCTTGGGCTACATGTTGATGGAAATCTTTTTATTGGTATGGTACGTGACAGTTCACACATTTATATGTCGGTGATCTCGTTGATAGTCTATGAGATCATCGAGTGGCATCCTGTTGATCGCGTGTTGTGGCAATTTGGCCGTGTCCAAACAATTCTGCCACCACTAACAACCTTGGACAATGCCTTACATCACCTAACATGACATGGGAAGATGGGCGTTAATTGGGAGGTGTATAATGTGGATTGGGTGATGCAGTAGATGGCGAGGCTCGTTAGGTAGCTCGTTTATGATCCCATCTTGGCCTATGGTGTTTCAGATGATTACATGTCGTGGTACGAGCAAAATGAGATGTCGCATATACTAAACGAGGAGGATCGAGCGCGAGAAATTTATAGGCCTCCCCCAAACCGTCTGTCCACGCAATGTCCTTCGACACAACGTGGTGTAAGTCGGAGTAGACGAACAGGGTCGTCTTGTAAATTTTGGTGGCCCTATGTCATAACAGTAAAATAAGCCTTTTAAAACTAAAATATTAGATATATAAAGTTCACTAATATTTCAAAATTTATTACAACTATAAGAAAACGTTAAATAGTGCTAAAAAATATCTTCATGTAATAAAGTAAAAGACAAAGTAAGCTATTCTCTAAATAATGTGGGTCGTGGACTTGAACATTTTTGGGTCAAACATCCTAAATACACGTATATACAAAAGACTTAAAAAAATTTGGAGGCCCTTATAAAAATTGGGCCCTGTGCGATTGAGCAGCCCGCACAGGCCCAAAACCGACCCTGTAGACGAAAGCACACTCAACCCTCAATATCGGGAACGACACAAGAGCCACCTACAAAGCATCAAACACCGCTGACAACACATACATTTACCCATTCAACTCAATCGATATTTCAGCATATGACGACTCTGTCATCATTTTAGCATATAGCACCACTGACGAAAGGTTTTTTCAACTACGCATTTTGTTCCTATTCGACGATCGTTGTCCATTCTTATTACCCTCCTACACCAACTAAATAGTAATACCCCAAATGTTAGTTAGTGGCCAAAATGTAAATTTTGAAAGTTTAGTATCAAAGTATAAAGTTTGGAAAAATTCAAGAGACAAAAGGGTAATTTTCTAAAGTTTAAGGACCAAAAGTGTAATTTTCAAAAGTTAGGTTTTTTGATCTCATAAATGAATAGTTCAATCCCAAGAATGATGTTTTGATCGAAATCAGATTTTTGATCTATAATTTATGTTAAAAGATATAAAGTGTTAAAGTCTGATAAAAATTCGATAAATCTGATCGAATAGAAATTTTGAGAAAATTTGAACGATATTAAAAAGCTTAGAAATATTATTTCCACATTTTAAAATGATATAAAATAATATTAACCATTGGATTTGAGAATTTATTTCCATGTTCAATTTGGACTGTTGGATGAAAATGGCAAGATTGAAATTATTGGAAAGTTGCATGGATAAAGTTGTCAAGGGTATAATATTTTGTTCATCTTGACTTTTGAAGATGATAATCAGCATGTGGCTTGGTATGAATGTAATTATCAAGTTTCAATAATGGTAAAGTTGGCATTTCTTAATTAAATGAATTTTATATTAATTTAAGCTAAATAAATGACCTAGGTAAAAGAAATTTTATTTTTCATTTTTGAGCAATTTTCTTTGGATTTTGGATCAAACCGTGAAATAGAAAATTGTCATATTTGAAGAGCTCTATCATTTGGTACCAGTATTGCATACTAATATTGCTTGAATGTTGAGTTCCCAAATTTTAGGGTTTATGTTTATATTAAGGTTTTATGAATTTATGATGGACTTTGAGGTTGTTGAATCATTTCTAAGCTTGTTTGATGATCAAAACCACCTAGAAATGCTATATTGATTTTTGGCCTAAATCCTAAATTAGGGGAAGTTTGTGAATTGATGAAATTGAGTTAGGAGTTTGATTGTAGAGGTTTTAAAATGTTGAATAGAGGCTGATTTCATGCTCAAATAAAATTGAAATCAAGAAATCATGAAACCCTACCCCCTTAACATTCGACCTAAGCTTTTGAAAGTGAGAAAAATATGGAAAAATTATTCAAGGGTTAGAAATGATGTAAGAAGGATCCTACAAGTTTTAGAAAGTTTTTTGGACCAATTTTTAATTTTGAGAAAGTTAAGGGACCTATTCGATAATTTTGAAAAGTTATGAGGTTGATGTGTACTTATTCAATACATGAAGTATTGTGTTGGAAATTAATGTTAGAGTGATGAATTTGGTGTTAGAATGTGAAATTTGACTATTTTGGGAAGTTGTCAAAGTTTGAGTAATAAATGGCAAATATTGAAAAAGTTTGTGACTTAAGTGGTAATAATGGAATTTTTGAGGTATTGGGCTGTAAATTAGATGCTGGAAATTTAATTCAGTTGTTTGAGATCTGAATTGAATTAAAAGGGCAAAGGACTATTTAAAATAAAATAGAAAAGTTGAGATGAATTCTAAAAGAATTCATAACTAGTAGTTAAAATGGAAAGTTAAAAAATGTTATGTGAATTTGGATAAAAAGGGACTTGAATGGTCAACATGAAGTGTTAAAGTCAATATTTATGTTGTGACATGGAATTAGTATCGAATGAGCATCGAAAGATTTTTAGGAATTTATTTTCTATTGTGTGCCTATGTTAGTGAGATCCTAACATGTGGTTTGAAATGTACATGTTTTGTAAATGATGTTCATTTAGATTGTGTGTTTGAAATCAAGATCAAGCAATGTTAAAGATAAGGAGAGCTTAAGGATGAAATGTTAATTTCTAAGGAAAGTTGCAAGCTAAAGACTCTAGGTGAGTGAATATTTAATTTGTTTTATGATATCGTGCAAACATTGGATTGCGATGAGCCAGTGATAAATTTACTGTGATAAGAAGTGACTCATAAATGTTATGAAATTTTGTGATTCATGCATTTATGTTCATTTGGTATGATAATAGAATTAGTGAATAAGATGAAAATATAAGTTAGTGAAATATGATCAGATTTGTGTTATAAACAATAAGTTTAGAAAATCACCATAAATTCTATAAAAATAATTAGAGGATGATTTTATTCCATTGGATTCGTATGTTAGTCTAATTTTGTTGAGAACAAACAGTTAATGATTTCAAGAAGTATAAAAAAAAAGCTATGAATTGGCAAGATAGAGAGCATGTTTGCTATAGGTTTGTTAGCTGGGCACTACCGTTCATGCTTTCGTTCTTGGTTTGGAGATACCTGCACAGTTGCAGCGGCCACTACGGATCTTGTCAAATTTACATGACGTAATTATACACCACAGGCTGAGTAATATACAAACTCACACGATTAGATTTAGGGTTCAAACTTTAGGGTCCAATCGATGGATCGGAGCTACCCTTTGTTCCGGGGCCACTGCCCTCCCCCCCCCCATTTTTTTTGTTATTAAACAAATATATGGAAAAATATTAAATTAGGGTTCTAAATTTTAGTTTATTTTGATTTTACCTCTTCATTTTCTATTGGTTAATTATACTTTGTCCCTCCATTTTCTATGATTAATTATACTTTACTATATTAAATTAGAATCTTGGTTCTATTCCTGATTGAATCAGAGTGATTTTGGAAGTGTTGCAAAGATAATTTGGTAGAGTTTTAAAACTTTATTCCCTAAATCATTTAAGATGTGACATATCTTGGAAAGTTGTAAAGTCAATCTAGTAAGTGGTAGAATTATGTTGAACTTTATTTAGAATCATAATAATTTTATCGGTTAACTACACGTATAATTATTTATGTTTGTGTTTTGTCCACTTTTTGTTATTGGTTTCAAAAAAAATAATATACGATCACCTTCATTTTTATTTAATTAAGATATGATTATTTTCGGTTTTATTTAATTAAGATGTGGTTACATGAGTTAACTGTTGTTAACAATTAACAGAACATGTGACGTGATAATTAGTATAATCATATATTCTCTCAATTTAGTTATACTTTTAAATAAATTTTAACAAAAAAATAAATTTTTAAATGAAAATAAAAATAAATATTTTTAAATTAAGTTAATAATAAAATATATGTAATAAGTCAATATAAACATATTTTTAAGTTAATATATATAATATTATTCATTTAAGTGTTTATACACTGAGATACAAAATATATACGCTATGTATTTTAATTGGTCATTGAAGCCTCAGCTGTTGTATATCATTTACTGTCAATCCTCCATTCTTCTCTTCGTCCCCATCTTGTTGAACTCACTGTATTTTATTTGGCCGCAAATTTTCACTTGAAAAATCTTTGTTATATGCATGGGACTTGATAAAGTTTCTGAGGACATTGACCCTTTCAATTTTAAACTTGTGGTTCCTGAAGCATGTAAAGGAAGAGCGTCCCCATGGACCAACTAGGTTTGCCACTTGCCATTAAACAAAAACAAATCTACGAAATGGGGAAATATTAAAAAAAACATGGATTGGTATCAAGTCGTCGTGTGTGTAGGTTGTTTCTTCCCCCCTACAGTGGGTCAAAAAATGACCAAACGCGTTGAACCTCCTTTTCTGCTCTCGATGGCGGCACCCACACTCCAACTCTCTCGCACTTTCACCACCTTCCAAGCAACATCTTCAAAAACCCTCCCTATCTGATATATACCCACACTCCTCCTCCTTCTCCTTCTCCTCCTCCTCCTCCCTTCAAACACCAATTTTTTTTTCTTTTTTGTAATATACTTTGTTGACTTCCCGACATGGGGTTTCATGATTCCGACAGGGTTTCATCGGAACATGTAATGATAAGGGAAGTTTGGTCGGATAATTTGGAATCGGAGTTCGAGTATATCAGTCGAGTGATCGACGAGCACCCTTTTATTTCCATGGACATCGAGTTCCCGGGTGTTGTTTTCCGTCCGAAACTGGCCCTCGCCTATTGAGAGAGCTCAACAACCGTGAGAAAGAGGATAAAGCTGGTGACAGGTAATACTCTCTTATATTTTATTCTTTCAATCTTACATGACTTATATAGCTAGCAAATTACAAAGTTCAACAAGAATGTAGAGACTAACTGAACTACAACTGCTCTAACAAAATTCTAACTGCTTAACAGCAATAACCGACTGTTGTAACTACACAGACAGTGATCTGTTGCACACTGGACCAGAACGTTCCACAAACGTTAGGAGAAGCTGCTATGAACAAGTGGACCAGCGAATGCTAGTCACCATACTTCAACATTCTTCCTGCTTTCTCTCCTCTCCTTCTTCTCAACACAGCTTTACACATAACTTCGCACGAAATTCTTCAAAGGCATTACGTGCTAGAGGCTTTGTTAATCCATCAGCAATCTGATGAGCAGCTGGAACATAATTGACCTTCATCAGTTTGGCAGCAACCTTCTCGCGAACGAAATGTATATCCAGGTCAACGTGTTTGGTGTGAGCATGGTAGACTGGATTGGCGCTGAGAGCTACTGCACTGGTGTTATCACACCATATGACAGGCTCCTCTTTCTGACATATACCAAGTTCAGACAACAAGGCTCCAACCCATACCACATCTGCGGCTGTATCAGCAACACTCTTGTACTCTGCCTCCATGGTGGATCTCGACACAGACTTTTGTTTCTTTGAGCTCCATGCAACTAGATTGTTTCCAACAAACACACTGTGCCCAGAAATTGACCTCCTGTCATCGAGGTTGCCTCCCCAGTCGGCATCAACAAAGGCAGCCACCTTCATACCAGTTCCAGTAACAATGAAAGTTAGGCCAAAATCCAATGTGCCAGCCAAGTACCGCAGGATTCGCTTAACTTCAGCCAAGTGGGATTGACGTGGAGCGTGCATGAATTGGGCGACTTTGTTAACACAGAAAGCAATGTCAGGTCTTGTATGACACACGTACAACAGCCCTCCAACAATGTTGCGATAGAACTGAGCATCGGGGATGAGTTCTCCATCGTCACAACGTAGTTTGGTAGATGCCACCATCGGAGTTGGTGTTGAGGATGCTTTCAGCATATCAGCTTTCTCAAGGAGCTCCAAGATGAACTTCTTTTGTGAGAGTGCAAGGTAGCCATTAGCTCGTTTGACTTCAATTCCCAGAAAGTATGCGAGCTGTCCCAAGTCTTTTAGGGAGAATTTGTCACTCAGTAACCGAACTACTTCATTGACTTGGTCACTCGAGTGGCCTGTGATAATGATATCATCAACATAAACTAGTAGGTACACATAATGTTGGTCATCCTTCTTAATGAACAAAGACACGTATGCTTTCGATTCTTTGAACCTAATGCTCAGCAAGCTATCTCGAAGCTTAGTATGCCAGCTCCTTGGTGCTTGCCTTAACCCATACAACCGCCTTCTTCAGGCAGCACACCAGTTTGCTTCCATCGGGGGCATTTTGTTCGAACCCAGGCGGCGGCTGCATGAAGACCCCTCTTGCAGGTCACCGTTCAAAAAGGCATTATTCACGTCGACTGCTTAGGGTCCAGTTGTTGGTTACAACCAATGATAGTAAGACATTCAGTGTGTGAACCTGACTACAGGGTTGAATGTGTCCCGAAAATCATAGCCAGGAATCTGAGAAAACCCCTTCGCCACTAGTCGTGCCTTGTAGCGATGGACAGTGCCATCAGGATTTTTCTTGACCTTAAAGAGCCACTTACAACCTATCAACTTCCTAGGTGGCTTGGTTAGTTCCCAAGTCCCATTGCGTTGTAACGCACTGTATTCTTCAAGAACATCAGCCTTCCATTCTGGAGACTTAAGTGCCTCATGTACACTGATGGAACATCATCAACAACAGTTCCTAGGTAAGTTTGGGTTTATACACACCGCATTTACTTCGAGTCATTATTGGGTGGTTATTGGGAGACTTAAGTGCCTCATGTACACTGCATGGAACATCATCAACAACAGTTCCTAGGTAAGTTTTGGGTTTATACACACCGCATTTACTTCGAGTCATTATTGGGTGGTTATTGGCCCGAGCAACCTCATTTTCAGTGCCATCATTTACTACTGGATTTTGTACTTCATCTTCAGTGTCATCGAGAGAGTTATGCACATTTTGTTCAGAACATAACTCATCTTGATAACCTTCATGAGTATCATCAGCAGGAACCGCAGGGGCAATCACAGCTTTCAACTCATCTTGACTGGTAATTGGGCTTTGTGGACTGCTTACTGAGCTGCTCCTGGTAGCACTTAAAGATAGTCTGTTATGATCAGCTCGTGGAGGCTCTAATCTGGTGACATTAGTGACCAGTTTGAGCGACCGAGAGGTGTTCCCAATTGGAGTGGTAAGCGAGGCTCCATCAGAGTTTCCTTTAAAAGGAAAGATATTTTCATTAAAGACAACATGTCTGGAAATATAGATTCGCCCATTGCTTGCCATGCACTGAAAACCTTTGTGTTGCGCGCTGTATCCCAAGAATGTACATGGCTGGGATTGAAACTCTAACTTGTGTTGCAGAAACGGTCTTAAGTGTGGGAAGCACCTGCACCCAAACACTCGCAGGCTACTGTAGTCTAGTGGCTTGCCATATAGCATCTCAAACGGTGACTTGTGCAGAAGCACTTTTGAAGGAAGCCTGTTTACAAGATGTGCAGTGGTTTGAATAGCATAGGACCAGTACTTGATAGGTATGGATGCTTGTGCAAGTAACACCAAGGCCATCTCGACAAGATGTCTGTGCTTTCGTTCCACTACTCCGTTCTGCTCGGACGTGTGGGGACAGGTGACGCGATGAACCACACCCGCTTTGCTCAGCTCATTGGTCAAGAGTCGAAATTCACCTCCCCAGTCAGTTTGGAGAGCTTTGACTGACGCACCAAATTGTGTGGCAATTAAATTAACTTTTGAAACAGATTGAATGCAGTTAAGGCTTCATCCTTTGTCCTCAGAAGATACAGCCACGTGAACCGTGTGACAGCATCAACAAATGAAATATAGAATCTAAAGCCATTGGATGAGACATGTGGAGGTCCCCACAAATCTGAATAAACGAGTTCAAACGGTTTGTCATAAACACTGTCCGAGCAAGGAAATGGCAACTTGTGGCTTTTACCAAGATGGCAAGCAATACAGTTTTTATTAATACCATCTAATGCTTTGACATTGAATTGTTTACAAACTTTAGCAAGTGTGTCATGAGCTAGATGGCCCAGTCTTCTGTGCCATATTTCTGAGATTGTAGAGGAAGCTATCGCAGTTTGTGCTTCAACTACATTGTTTTGGCATTTATGTCTACTTGCTTTGAACGTATATAATCCATTGCACTCTTCTCCTTGCAGCAAAACCATCTTGGAGGCCTCATCTCGAACATAACATGTCTTGGCATGAAATTCGAGGAACACACTGTTTTCCTTAGCAAGCTTAGAAACAGAAAGTAAGTTTTTCGTTATTGATGGAACATGCAAAATGTTGCTTAAGGCCAAAGTTCTAGAAGAAGTATTCAACTCAGCCTTACCAACCAAGTGAACTGGTAGGTAGTCTCCACTTCCTACCATCAACTTACTAGGATTAGCATAGCTCGAGTGAGGCGTTAAGGAGGCTTCGTTGGGCGTGACATGGTGTGTAGCACCAGAATCAATTATCCACTGATCATGGCCAGTAGATACTGCATGAGCTTGGCTTTTCGTAGTACTCTTGTTGTCACCACGATGTGCGCTGCTATGATTACAACAAGAACAAGTGCTTTCATTGTTACTGGTTGCAACATAGTATGCTCTAGAGGAGTCAGAGCCAGCCGTGTGATCTTCAATCGAAATACCAGAAAAGTCTTCATCGAACCTGTGCTAACATTGGCTTACTAGATGACCAATTTTGCCACACAGTTGGCATTGAATTCTCGATCGTGTCCTGCCTCTGCCACGAGACCTACCACGCAAGTAGGACGAGTGATTCGACCGAGACTGCTGCTTTTCTTGGTTTTTTTTATGATTCAACCTCGCCTTTTCCTTGTGCAAGATTGGCACTAACAGGTAAGGAGTCAGGTTGATAATCAAAGCCTTTAAGCTGAGTTTCAGCGTCAATAAGCATTGTTCATATATTGTCGAGTGACAGAGTGTCACGCATAGCAGATATAACCGCGATAAAGGGTTGGTACTCCCTTGTGAGGCCCTTGAGAATACTCGCAATGTGCTCAGATGCTGCCACTGGGCTTCCACAAGAGTACAAGGCATCAGTGACTTCTTTCACTTTTGTGAGATAAGATCGCATGCTATCTCCTCCTTTCTTGAGGGATTGGAGCTTGTAGTGTAGGCTCATGACTGCAGTGGTAGAGCGATTGGCAAAGAATTGAAAGACCTTGTTCCATACCTGGGCAGACATTTCGGCACCAACAAATTGTGGAAAAAGATGAGGGCTAATTGTTGAAAACAGCCAAGAAGCTAATGCACTATCTTGAGCCAAGAATTCTTCATGTTCTTCATTGGCGGTTACAACACCATCATCACCAACCAATGTTTCTGGAGGTGGGAGCATCGTACCATTAAGCATTCTTTCAAGGCGATGGCTTCTTGCAGTGAGCAGAATCTGTTGTTTCCACAACAGAAAATTAGTTTCATCAAGCACGACGTTCACTCTTTTATTGGTGAAGACTTTAGTGTTCCTTGACGAGAACTCCATTGAAGTGGCTGTAGACGAGGTATTGTGATCCATGGAAAAGGAACAGCGGAAGCACACCCTAGGATATATCAGCGAATGATACCATGTTGAGAGAGCTCAACAACCGTGAGAAAGAGGATAAAGCTGGTGACAGGTAATACTCTCTTATATTTATTCTTTCAATCTTACATGACTTATATAGCTAGCAAATTACAAAGTTCAACAAGAATGTAGAGACTAACTGAACTACAACTGCTCTAACAAAATTTTAACTGCTTAACAGTAATAACCAACTGTTGTAAATACACAGACAGTGATCTGTTGCACACTGGACCAGAACGTTCCACAAACATTAGGAGAAGCTACTATGAACAAGTGGACCAGCGAATGCTAGTCACCATACTTCAACATCGCCAGGCCATACTACGCTCACTTCTGGCCGTCCTATCACTACAAGACCTTGAAATCCAACGTTGATGCTTTGAACCTGATCCAAGTCGGCCTCACCCTTCCGATTCTTCCGGCAACCTGCCCCACCTCGGATCCGCCGACGGAACTCGATTCATCTGGGAATTCAACTTCCGCGACTTCTACGTGAAGCGTGACCCTCACGCGCCTGATTCCATCGAGCTCTTGAGACGGCAGGGGATCGATTTCGACAAGAATAGGGGGAGATGGATCGACTCGGTACGGTTTGCCGAACTGATGATGTCGTCGGGACTCGTGTGCAACGACTCAATGAGCTGGGTGACTTTTCACAGCGCGTACGATTTCGGGTACTTGGTTAAGATCCTGACCAGACGAAACTTGCCCGAGAGATTAGTCGAGTTTCTGACGAAACTTTATAACAATATAACAATATATTGGTAAAAATATATTGATCCATAATAATATAACAGGTAAAAAAAATGACAAAACTGATAAAGAGCTATCAGATATATTGAAAGTGTCGATACTTTATAAAAATGTATTGATCCATAACAATATAACAAGTAAAAAATGACAAAACCGGTCTATAAATGACAAAACATGTAAAGCGCTACCGGATATTTTTTTTTAATACAAAAAGTTGGATATTTTAAGCAAAACCCAGTAAGAAAATAACCAAAACTTTGCAGTAACAAAAGAATAACATTGGGAAACCTACCATGTTATCAGTTTCTCAAAGAACAAAAACCCAGAAACAGGTAAATTTACAATGTAATCGGTAAAAATATATTGGTTAATTAGCAAATAGGTTTATATTATGTATCGATACTATTTAAATATGTGTCGATACTTTTTTTCCCAAAATAAAAGCACAACGAGATACATGCATAAAGTGTCGAACATTTAAAATTGTATCAATTCCAAATTTATCAAAACCTATAATTATAATGTGATAGGTAAATTTGCAATGTTACCGGTTTAAATATACCTGTTTAGTTAGAAAATAGATCAATATAAGCGTTATCTATTACATTATATAAGCGTTACCTAATATATTATTGTACTTGATAATATTTTCGGTTAAATGATATAACATAATTAATCTAAATTTTAACCGATCACTTATTTAACAGATCACACCATTTTTTAACCATTTTTAAACGCCGCACAGCAGAGGTTTCCGTTGTTCGGTAACAAAGTTTACGATTTGAAACATATGATGAGATTCTGCAACAACTTGTACGGTTGGTTGGACCGAGTCGCTCGGACCTTGGATGTGAATCGGGCGGTCGGGAAATGTCACCAAGCCGGGTCCAATTCTTTGCTGACATGGCACACGTTTCAGAAGATGAGAGACGTCTATTTCGTCAATGACGGACCGGAAAAGCATGCCGGCGTTTTATATGGATTGGAAGTTAATATAACAATTTGTTAATTAAATTGTACAATTGTTGAGGAATAATTAAAATTATGTTAATTCATTGATTTAATTACATAGTCTTGCAAAATTAGTCCTATAATTACAAACACATTTAGGGTAGACTACACTTTCCCATCACTCTACTTTCACAATTTTCTTGTTTTAATCATAAACTTTTAAATTTTTAAAATTTAATCATTTAAACTTTGAACTATTTTATTCTTTTATCACTCAGCAAGGCTTAAAGTAAAAATAAGTACTTTAATTATGTTTTTTTTGCTTTAGGTATTTGAACTATAGTTTAAAGTAAAAAATAAGTACCTAAATTTTGTTCTTTTTATGCTTTAGGTATTTGAACTATTGCTTAGTCAAATTAGGTACTTAAACAATTATATTTAATTATTTCAAATCCTAATATTTTTTTCAGTTAGAAAATTATTTTGACCTATAAGATGTTAATAGGTCATGCAAATTAGGTATTTTTTGATAAAAAAATATTTTAGGGGCTCAAAGCAAAAAAGGATATAACTTGGGGATTTATTTTGATCAAAAAATAGTTGAGGTACTTAAGGTGGCTACATAGAATAGTTTAAATACCTAGCTTGATCAAAAAATAATTTAGATACCTAAAACAAAAAAGGGTAAATAACAGGTTTGGTAACTGAACTTTACTCTCTCTCCTATTTCACTCATTATACTTTCAATTTTTATCAATTTACTCATTAAACTTTATAGATTGAATTTATTTTGTCGCTTCGCCGTTAAATAATTAAACGACATTGTGACATGGAAAATTACATCAAAACGACATATTTTTGAATTCCTGAAGAAAAAAAAGACTAAAACGCCGCCGCTTTGATTTAAATATTGCAATGTCATAACGTCATTAATTATTTGACGGCGGAGTGATAAAAATTCAATGAGTAAATTAAAAAAAAACTAAAAATACAATGAGTGAAATGAGAGATAGAGAGTAAAGTTCAGATACCAAACATGTAGTTTACCCAACAACAAAAAATAACATAGTGTAAGTATTTTTTTTAGTTTAAGCCAAACAGAAACAACAGGATGGCTAAAAAATAATAATGTTAAACATAGCTTAAGGGAAAAAAAAAAAGAACCAAGCTGTTTCTTTTCCCTTCCCTAGATGTTGCCACCGGCATTAACCTTTATACAAATGGATAGCTTCATTTGTACGAGTTCTTTTGAACCCTCAGTTTTCTGTGCTCTTATAATGTAGTATATGGTATTTTATTATATTCGGATTAAGGGCGCCACCATTTAACCCTGTGAGTGTGAGGGATCGTTTTGTAGAGGACAAACATGAAGTTTATTTACGTGAAATTACTGACGGTACGGATGGAATCGATCATATTCTTATATTGATCACTAAACTTTAAAAACTTTTCAATTTGATCATTCAACGTTGACGGAGTTAAATCAGAAACATCATAGTGATGTGGCCTTTTTCTACTAGTTTTCGTTATTTATATAAGCTCATCATCAGTTTCCATAATCATAAGTTGCTTTGTATTTGGTGGTAAATTAGTAAATAGGTGCAAGATCTAATATTTGATAATTTTAAGTAATTAATATTTGAAATAAACTGGCCTCAACACAAATATTACATTGTACAAAGCTGAAATAAATGAGAAAAATACAGCAATCAAAACCTCTATGATACAACGGACGCCCACAATCGTATCTCTTCATCAACTCAACACCGAAAACCTGGAATAATGTATATGTAATTAAATGTGAAAAATGCCCAACACTACCAACCCTTATGAAGAACAACCCACCAGTCTCGATTCACAGGGGGAGAAGACCAGATCTAAACGTTCAGCTGCGATACCTGCAACTTAACTCCCGAGCTAGCATCTTTCATAAATCTCGAGGCATATCATGTGGTGAAAATTGGCTTTTCTGACAAATTACAGATTTGGGATGCAACCCACCAGTCTCGATTCACAGGGGGAGAAGACCAGATCTAAACGTTCAGCTGCGATACCTGCAACTTAACTCCCGAGCTAGCATCTTTCATAAATCTCGAGGCATATCATGTGGTGAAAATTGGCTTTTAATCTGACAAATTACAGATTTGGGATGCCTGTATATACCAGAATCCCCTCCAGGTGGTTGCATGAGACCGAATGAGTCTATAGAAACAAGTGGAAGGGTCTCCTACACCCAAGCGAGAGAGCCTCGATCGTTTGTTACTTGAGGACGACCTCTAGTAGGCGTCGGACCCAAACTAGGATTGCACCAGCATTGTTAGCAGTGCCTTAAAAAACAAGCACGAATCAGAATTTAAAAGGCTAAAATGGTCTGTCGAGCTGAGACACCGTATGTGTATTAGAGCAGGGTCAAAGACACACCGCAATAATTGGTTGCTGAGAAAAGAGTGATTAAATGTCCCTGAGAAGCCATCCATAACACACTCATGAGCTCGAACAATCAACTGAGGGTCATTGTTGTTGCAGAATTCCATGACACGATCAGGCTGCAACAGGAAACACAATTTATGTAAGCAGAAAATGCAATTGCAAACCAGCATTCAATTAAATTAACCGAAGTTTTAAAGTAACACACTAACCCCAAAAGTAACCAACCCCGGACCTCTAGTATTTGGTCGCAACCCTTCCACGCTATCATTCTCTGTTGGGTCAGACGTAGGGTAGAATCGACAGTAAAATGTAATTGGTAAAGCGATGAATCCTATATTTAATCAAAATAGAAAAACAGTAACATGATCAGACCATAATAAATCCATAAGAACAATCGAGCCTGCTTCCATTGTAATTGGACGCTGCAGATTCTCAATTTGTTCCACATGATTTGTAGACCGTCAAGATGCCATGCCCATATTCCATCTCTCACCCTGTAACATAGACCATCATATTTGTGAATAACTGTTATAAACAAAAAGCAGAACGTTTTTCTATCGCATCTGATAGAATGCCATGCGCTCAATACACTCGATCCGGAAGCCAAAAAGTGCATTGATATCTGCAGCCTCATGATTCCCCCGAACTAAATGTACGTTATACTCAACCTGTTATGTTAATGAATTATATGAAAATCTCGGTTCATCTCAACTTCAATGGGAAATAAAAGTAAGCATAAGAAGATTATCAAGGCATCAAAATTCTGAATTTACCTTCAAAGCAAGCAGAAGAGTAATGGTCTCCAAGCCGATGAAACACAAAGGTGCCATACTGTAGATGCACCTTACACATAAGAAGACAACAGTAATAATAGATAGTAAAAAATGTCAGTAAAAACCCTTCAGAAAATGATAATTTTGTCACCAAATCACTTGCGCAATGTCCCCAGCCGTTGAAGGTGAACCATATTCATCAAAAAGGCGCATGAGATCCCCAAACTGTCCATTTAGATCACCAAAAATCTTAATAGGAGCCTTGAGCTGTAAAACAGTTGGTTCGACCGAAAACATTTTTTCAGCATTTTCACAGAGATCTGCAATTTCATTGCAATCTAAGAAAAGCTGTCTGCGAACTGGAGGCTTCCAACCACGAGGCTTCAAAAGATGTTCAATGACCTGGTGCAGGCACCATTGTAAATTGATGAATTAATCTTTTAAAGATTCTGAAAGATATAGCAGGAGCATCAGTGCAAGACTAATGCAATTAAATTGATAAACTTTTATCAGCTATAACTTCATTATTATATCGGTGACCAATAGAAAAACAAATCAAAGGTTCAATCCATAATAAGTATTACAAATAGATTATTAAACTGGAATATTCAAGGGGAAAAGAAGATTTTTTATGTCCAGTAAATGTAATTAAATAAAAACTAGAGAAACTTGAGGATGTATTCTTTACAAGCCACATAAAACGAATAACAGAAGCAATTTATCAGAAAAATCAATAACAAATAATATTTTTAATGCTGATGTGCTTGGCTTAAGATTGCAAGGCAATGAAATGCATCGCGAGCTTGGTAATGAAATCTGCCCTACATATAATCACAAACGAAACAATTTGCTGCTTTTGATCTTTTTCCGCTTTCCCCCTTTACTCTTTTCATAAAATTAAGCTAAGGATTAAGAAGCTTAAGGACATTTCATAATTAAGCCAAAAAATGCAATCGGTACCTTCTTTGGGACACTACTGATTGACATCTGCCTATCTGAGAGTTTCCTTGCTGCAGTTGCATTCTCTGGTGTTCCATAGCTAACCCGCCTGCCTTCATTTTCAAATTGGTCAATTGAAAGCTGTCTGACCATTCCACCTAAAGCTCCACCAGTCTCAGCAGCTACGACAATCTGTTAACATGAACATTGGACGCAAAATTATATAACAGAAAATGACAATATTGACTTGAGACCAGTGTTGTGTAGACCAAATTTTCCAATACTGACAGCTCTATGGTGAAGCCGAACTCCAGCTGGAGTAGCATTATTTGACCCAGCAGAATCAGGCATCGTAGTAGAGGTAGATGTTTGTTTTCCACAGGTGTAGCCTCTGCCCCTCGATCCCTATCTGGAAGTTCAGCTTCCCCATTAACTTGCCGTGCCTTGGCAGCAGCCAGTGTTGCACTAATAGCCTCAGCTTCAGCAGCTGATGCTTCAACCAGATACTTGAAACCTTTGCTCATCCTCCTGCAATATAAACCATGATTTTATTTTCTGGGTTTCTTTTGTGGTGCTTTATTGGTGAGAAAATTGAGGTAAAGTTCAAGAATTTATGGGGAAAAGTTGGTTGATTTGTACGGTTTGTTTTTTTATACACTGCATTTTGGGGTTTCTTCCTAGTGAAGTCTTTAATTTTTTGTATGTGTATGTAAGGCTTAATTTGTTGTTATTTTGTTAAAAGGGTATGCTTTTGTAAAGTTTGAGATTTAGCGAGGAAAGGTTAGTTGATTTTTCTGCATTTTTTGTATCTATTCTGAATTTTGGAGTTTCTTCTTTGTAAATCTTTTTAAAAATAAGATTTTTAAGGCCGCTTAATTTGCTGATATTTTATTAAAAGGGTTTCGAATTTTCCATTTTATGCATTTGATCAGTGTGGTGTATGTGTCTTCCGTGTTGATTGTATACGAACTGTTGGTTTCATTCTGTGCTAAAGATATGATTTAGTTTCATTTTCTATTTTTCTTTATCTATAGAAAACTGGGATTTGAGATTGAAATTGGATGTTTTGGTGTTTGACCTTTGTAGGGGATGGAAGATAACGATTCCGAGGCACGCTTAAACTCGGCTGCGGCTTTTGTGGAAGGGGAATCCAGGATGCTTGTGATGATGCCTGCAGTATATGCCTCGAAGCATTCTGCGAAAGCGATCCATCCACGGTATATATGACTGAGAATTTCGATTCTCGTTTGCAGATACATGAAATGTACATTTCATTGATCATTTTTCGTTGTGACACATACAGATGACTGGCTGCAAGCATGAGTTCCATCTTCAGTGCATAAATGAATGGTAGTATGACCCATATCCATTTCATCGAGTTTATTGTAGTTTATATTTGTTTCATCTTATAATTTGTATCTGCATATGTGTATAGTAGTAGCCGAATTGTTTGGTTTTGAGCTTGAATGTGGCTCAATCTTCTTTTATAGATCATTCAGTGAAATGACTTGTACGAGTAAAATACCCAATTTGACCGGACTTGTAAAACTTTGAAAATATTTACCAATGGAGTTCATCTACTTGCTTAAAAAAGGAATGATTATTACCTTAATTTGTCATTTTACTATTCTGATCTCGCAGGTGTCAGAGGAGTTCTCAATGCCCCATGTGTTGGCAGCCAATTAGCCTGAAAGATCCGACTAGGTTGATATTTCATCTATTTTTTAGTTATTATTTCATGTTCTGATTCTTTTGCCATTTATATTACATGCTAACAATTTACTCTTGCTATGGCAGCCAGGAGCTGCTTGATGCTGTCGAACGGGAAAGGAGTTTCAGGTTCAATCCCTCAAGAAATGCTACCATATTTCATCATCCGACTGTTGGGGATTTCGAACTACAACATGTTTATATTTCTTCTCATCAGCTAGCCTGATGTCTAGCATCCTCATTCTTGGATCATTAAATTGAACCCAAGCCAAATTCTTAAGAGCCATTCTCATGACAGAGCTTGAGGAGCGCATAATTTAGCATTTGGCTGCTTCTGCTGCAATGGGGCGAGCACGTCACATTTCAAGAAGGGAACCTCTGAGGAATAGGTCATCAGCTCAAGGGCGTCGTCCGCAATTCTTTGTATTTGCTCATTCAAATGAACCCTCCTCAAATGATCCTGTAGCTTCGTTATCTCCAACTCTAAGTGGAGGTGAACCTGCCCCTTCAATCGCTGTTTCACCTGCAAGAACAATGGGGGAATAATCTTCCGCATCAATTACTCCTCTACCTTCTGTCCAAGCTGATCAGCAGTCTGCCTTGGCATCTGGGTCCGGTGCTCTTTCGGTCAACAATCAATGGACTTCCTCAAACTATAGGTACACGCTATTCTCTAACTTGATTCTCCTTATTTTTCGACTTTTAGGTAGTTCTTTTTGATCAAACTCTTTAGAATACATTTTTCAGCCTTTCTTTATTTCTTATCATGATAATATCTTCTATCACTATCTTTCAGGTCTCCTAGTCCGTCTTCTCCAAATAGTCAAGATAGAGCTGGACCTTCAGAAGCTCAATCATTTCCCGAATCACTAAAATCACGGTTTAATGCCATTTCAACGAGGTATCTGTCGTATGGAGACATTTGAGATTTTAGCTACGGTGATATTTGTATATTTCCTTTTGCATGGTTTGTTATATAAGTTTGCACCCTCGTTTTGACTTATGAATCTCTTTAGATACATAGAGTCGATTTCAACGAGTACAAGGGGCTGGAAAGAAAGATTTTTCTCTCGCAACACTTCCATGGAAGATATTGGTCCTGAAGTAAGGAGAGAGGTTAATCCTGGCATTGCAACAGTCTCTCGCATGATGGAACGTCTAGAAACCCGAGATAATAGAAACAGCACTGATACTATAACAAGAACTTTCAGAGAATAGTTTTAATCCAGAACCAAATATTCACCAAACTACTACAGCTACTGTAACCAGCAGTTCTGAGAGGTTCTAATCCGGAACCAAAGGACCATCAGATATCAGATGCAAGTGGAGAAGCTCCTTTTACTGACACCAGTGCGCATGCTTCATGTGCTACGAGTTCAGCATCCAAATAAGTATCATTTCAACTATTGCATCAACTGAAAGTGTTTTAGCGTCAAAGCTAGGCTAAGGTGTTGAAATTCTGCTTGATTTTGATATCTTGTAGATGATCTTTTATCTGATATTTCATTCCTGCCTAAAGCCTACTCAAATTGACAATTGCTATGATGACTGGTTCCCTGTGGTTATCATTCTCTCTTATGAATCCAGTCGTATGATCTTAATGGCCAATACAACCCCAAAAGTCGCGTTAAAATAGATAAACTTCCGCACCATGTTAGATTACTCCGTAACATAATATATGTGTGTGTAGTGTGTACCGCCTCCGATATCGACTGAATATTGCTGTAGCATGCTAATTAAAAAGTGCTTCAACTCCCTTAAACCGTATTCATCACGTATCCATTGCTGCACTGTTCCTTTGTTCTGTCGGCGTGAGGTGCTATTTTGGCCTGGATTTTTCAGTTGTTTATTGAGGTACCGTTAGCCACACACACACACACATATCATTATCCGACTTTTATACTAAAGTCGAGTAACATAGGTGACGGTATTGAAATGTTGTAACCAAGTGTTTCTTTTCCCATGCAGAAATGTTTTCTGGTGGATGTTATCAAGTACATGGAAGAGAACAGTTGGTGACTGTGAACTGATTCAGAATAAAGTTGAGCATTTTTCTGAAATCAGGAATCAACAGGTTATGTAAATGAGTTTATAATTTTAATATAGTTGTATAATTTAAAGCCCTCTATTGCTAGCTTCTCAAGTGTTGAAGATTTGACTAATTTATTAAATACTTTGTTACTTGTTCTGCCTTTTAGATGACTGTCTCACACAATAAGTTCTACATTGAACGAAATTATAAATCAATTTAATCAAGTTGACCTGCCAAGAATGCTGAAACTATATTCATGAATGGGCTTCCCTTCAGTAGATCGGTTGGCCAACACCGACGTTAGTACTGGTTGGTGGCCAGACCACCCTCTCCCTCCCGCTTCATCTTCCATTTCCGTTTCCTCCCATCGTTCTTTCTATCCCCTCTAATCTCTCCTTTTCCTCACATCATCTATCATCATCGCTTGCCAAGCCACCTCCATCGGCCACCCTTTTCTGCCATGGGAGGACCTTATATCTCAGAACAATAAATTGTCTAAGATTTTAGGAATTCTTGAATCCATGGTGAAATAATTTGTAATTACTGCCTTTGTATGGATGGTTTTGAAGTTATGAGCTCGAGAATATTTTAGGCACTCTACAATGTGTTCCGAATTTATTCGATGTACTCAAGTCAAAAATCATAGGGGACAGCATCTCGATGCTGTGTATTTTCTACGTGAAACTATATTCATTAATGGCCTTATCAAAATGACAAAACAAAATCATTTGCCAACTGTGATAGAACTGCAGCAACTTAGTAATGTAAACAATGGTTTCACTCAAACTCGAATTCAAGGTCTCCTAAAAACAGCCACAACATCGAACCAAACATTATGTCTTTGAGATAAGTTTTTCAGACATGTCGCCATTATTAAGCAAATGGAAACCGAGCACAGGTGCCGCATTCAACAGCACTATAAGTTTTAAGATCGCCTCTGGCACTTCTTTTCCCACCATTCCATGAATTTGACTTGTGCAGCCATTGTGTCCAACCTGTAGAGTTGATGCCAGTGGTTTGCGACTTCTTGTCCGAATGTCCAACCAAACACGCCTCCTCCTAATAAAGCCAGTCCGGCACCTGAGACAAAAATCGGGTTGAGAAGCTTAGATAACTCATACCCATTTCTCATAACATTAACCAAATCAAGTTCTAACACGTAGTTTTATTAGTATAAAACTCGCAACCTAGAATTTTTTCCAAGCCTTTTCGTGTTATTGTATCCAGGAAATCAGTAGGAAGAAGCTTAAAATAACTTCCCTTTGACTCCTAATATTAGTCAAACCCAGTGTTTAAAAAGGCGCAGGCGAGGCGCGCCTGGGCGCTAAGGCAAGGCGAGGGTGAAACGCCTAATTAGGTCTAGGCGAGGCGATTTCAATGAAGGCGCAACAAGGCACGCCTAAGGCTTACTAGGCGCTGAGGCACCGAGGCGCAAAAAGGCACCCCTTTTCATTTTTTTTTCATTTTTTTGTTTTTGTTTTATTATGTTTTACGTACTAACTTATACATCAACAACAAAAAAGAAGTAAAAATGAAATGTCAGTGCAGAAAAGAGTAAAACATGGTGAGGGTGATTAGAAAAGAGAGTTTCCTGGGAGACGTATGAAAATTTGGCGTAAAATACAGATAAACGGGTGCTTTACCTATATAATTACTGTTTGTCTTGAAGTTTGAAAGAGAGAAACAAAGGGGGATGAATAAAAGCCATTTTGGTGTTAAAAAAGACAACTGATTGAGCAGACAAAATGAGAGAGAGGCATGCATGCACGAACTGAGAATCGGGGGAGGAAAAGATAGGTTTCAATGAGTTTTGTTGTATAGTAATGGGTTCTTGAGCAGCACGTTTAGCACATGGCGAAATTTGAATCCATGAGAAAGAAAGAAAAGCTTGAAAACACAATTTAGAAATACGAAAATGGAGGATTAGGGTGGATAGAAGTAGGGTTTAGGGTGTAGATGGTGTTGACAAGGAGGAACACACGTTTGTTGAGAGGTGCTGAGGTGGAGGGACAAGGAGACAAGTAAGAAGTTGATGCCAACTCATTACTAGCCTTCTATTTATTGTTTCAGTTTCTTATGTGGAATTGTGGACCAAGGGAGGAAGTGGGATTTTGCTTGGGTTCTCAAGGTTCAATGGTAGATAGAAGAAAATTGATGTTTAATACATAAAATGTTGATAATGAATACTCTGGTATTTATATTGCATGAACTGTTTCTTTTTATTATACAACTGGAAAAAACTTATATATCTTTTATTTTTAAAAAGTGCATCTCACTTTAATAAGGCTCGCTCCTTGCGCCTTGGCAATAAAACCCCTATCGCTGGTCAAACCAAGGTCTGACGCCGACTTATAATAGAAGTAAATTTGCAACATAGCATGTTCTTAGATGCACAAAAGTTATTTTTTTCTTACAAGTCTTTTCGTATTATTGTATCCAGAAAACCAGGCTAATTATATTTTCCTTCATAATTTTTCTGTCTCTCCTACTGATCTACTTTAGTTGTATTAGTATGAATCATAAGCCAGGGAACAAGCTGGACCGTGCTAGTACTAGAAGTGCTTCGAAGCCAGCAAAGAAAGATATTCGTAAGACCTAGACCGGCTACCAAAAGGACACAAAAAAGAACTTCAGTTCACAAGGACAATACCGGAAACACAAGGGATTATGACTCATTGTGAACAATGAGATCACTTATGCACTTACCATTGCCTCGTAAGCTTCTTTGGCTACCTAGGTGGAAACATTGTATATTTAATTATCGGCTTAATAATGCAATGTCTGAAAGGATCTTCCACCCATACACTCCCCTAATTCTTAAAAGGAACTGGGACTTTGAACAGTATTCAGACTGAACCAGATTTTGGCATTCCATCACTATTTTATATAACAAAAAAAGTGGCCAAAGAGAATAAGCGCATGTTACCATGTAAACTCCTCGAGTATTTCCAGGCAAGACCTGCAGTCGAGACAGCTCCAATAGCACTTCCTGCTAAGGCAATGTTTGCCGCTTCCCTAGTAGTCTTCAACTGAAAAGGCAAACAAATGAAATCATGCAATTAGAAACTTGCTACTTCAATCAAATGACAATTCCATTAGCTGCATACCTTACAGACATAATATTCGGTATTTTAACAATAACTTACGCAACAAACTTTTGAATCAATTAATAAAAACACCCCATTTTCAACAGTACTTTCAAGTTTCAATATTTTGAAATACTCTACATAAAATCACATAGAAGCCTAGAAGGACAGCACCGTGTTCCTATTAGAAAGAAAACAAAGGAAAGTTATGCAAGGAATCAACTGAAGGCACAATCTAGCAGGAATGGGAATTCTAAAACCAAAGCTACAAGCTAAAAAGCAGGGATAAGCTGAGATAATATACGAAGCTGGCTAGCTGAGATAATATACGAAGCTGTCTAGTTGAAATATATATATATGATCCAATCACAAAATGTAATACTTTTTAGTTTTACACAAATCTAGGACCATTGGATGAGTAGAAATAGAAATTGATATTAACAGTTCGATATAAGAAGATATTCGCTTAAAAAACAATGAGCTAATCTTATACTTCGATTTGCATTCATCCAACATTAATCTGTGTAAAATTTAAAAAATTATACACTGTAAAGTAGATCCTAACCCATGTATATATAAGTTAGTGCATCAAAGAAACCCAACACGA
This sequence comes from Hibiscus syriacus, assembly GCF_006381635.1. Taxonomy (NCBI): domain Eukaryota; kingdom Viridiplantae; phylum Streptophyta; class Magnoliopsida; order Malvales; family Malvaceae; genus Hibiscus; species Hibiscus syriacus. Next base: position 151,315 of record NW_024062429.1, read on the forward strand.
AAAAAATAACAAATTCGCTATAAGTTGAGCTAAATCAAAGAAAACCAATGAGAAAAAAAAATAAAAAATGAGGGGGGGAAGAGTGAAAGGGAAAGAAATTATTACGATGGGACCATGGACCGGATCAGAAGCGATGAACTCGTTAACATCGGATTCAGACCATGATGGAAGAGACTCTTGGCGGCTGATGAATCTTGAATAGACATCGGTATATGGAAATCGCTCAGCCCAGAATTCTTTGAATTCTCGACAGTGCTTCTTCAAGAACGAATCTGATGATGAATCGCCCATTTTCTTTCGCTGATTACTATTTTTCAAATCGTATTGATTGATCTCTCGCTTTCTCGCACTCAGATTCCTCGGCCTCCTTACTTTAAAGATGGGTGTGAGGGTTTGGATTTTGTACGATGACGGGTCAGGTCGTTTTGCTGCACTCACCAATCATATTATTATTTGTCAATTTTTCTTTTTAATCATAAATTTGTGTTGATTAATTATAGAAAACCATATCTTAACTAAATTAATTTTATATAATTAATAGTAGCTGAGGGTTAGTTTGGTTGGTATGTTTGTAATTTATATTGATTATTACATCTTAAAAATGATAGTTCAACTTGAATATCATAAGCTACAAATATCGTTTGTTCGATCAAAAATGGAATATTGAAATTAAAGCGATTCAATAAATAATCGGGATCAAAACGATCATAATGATCATTCAATCAAATGTTAAATACATATTTTAATATTATATAATTTTATGAATTTATTGAGTGACTTCACTAATAAAAAATGCTATATTTTATAAGATTCAAATATAAACAAATACATATGTAAGATATGTGTGTATTATCATAGACTAAATAATTCTGAACATATATTATATTTTAATCATCTCAAACTACTAAAATATATTATATCTTTCTATAAAGTACAGGGATCATATTCTAATAAATTAAAGTAAAATTATTAAAAAAAATTATGAAGAGAGTGATGGAATCGATAATTAACCCTAATTAAATTATTCTTTAATTATTGTTGTCTTTTATTAATTGTTATTCTTCTTTCCATGATGGAATTAGGAACATATGCCCTATTAAGTTAAAAAGTATTTGGAATGTGTTTGTTCCTTTCTTTTCCTTTTTTGCTATTTTTCTTTCCAGTCCTCGTAAAGTTATCACTTATCATTTTTAACCCCAAGAAATCTTAATTAATAATCTTTTTCAGTTAAAATTAAATTTGATTCATATCTTTTTTATAATTAACATATTTTGAGATTGTGATTGGAATTATTCAACTAAGGGTGAACGAAACTCGACTCGAATCGAAAAATTATTTTTTCCGACTCAACTTAACTAGAGAAAACTTAGAGTTGTAATTTCATAAACTCGATTCCACTCGGAAAAAAATTAAGTTCAATTCGAGTTGTAAATTACAACTAGAATAGTAAATCAAATAACTCAAAATTTTTTGTGATTAATAGATTGGTTTTGAAGTTTGAGTCAAGTCCCTCGACTATATATGATATATGTGTATTACATATAAATAAATATATATGTATTATTACATATGAATAAAACTATTGAAATTAAAATTAAATAATAGCATAATATTATAAATATTTACAATTAAATTTAAAACAAATAATCAAAAAATATACTCGGTTCGAATTTGTATATTCGACTCAAAAAAATTCAAGTTAACTTTGACTTATAAAAATAAAACTTATCAACATGAATTTTTTTAACTCGACTCGATCTAACGTATGTAAAATCAGATAATCGTTCAGGTTTTAGTCGAGTCATGTCAAGTCATGTCAAATCATATACAGGTCGTGTCAGATCAGGTCAAATCAGTTCGTGTCATTTTCATATTAATATTACTATCAAATTCAGATGGGGTTCGGATCGGGTTAATTTCAGTTCGAATTGTTGTCAGTTCAGGTAAAACGGTTCGGGTCCAAATTAGTTAAATTTCAGGTTAATTCAGGTTCATATGGAATTCAAGTCGGATCTCGTTCAAATTGGGTCACATCATTGACAGACAAAATTCACGTCGGTTCTTATCGGGTGCGAATTGACTTCAAGTCGGGTTGTTTTTGGGTTAATTAGTTTTCATTTTTCATGAACAACGAATTGCTATTTTTAATTGTATATGATTTGGAGTAAATTACAAAAAAAAATTATGAGTCGATTTTATTAAAAATATAATTTTAAGGACTAAATTGAACAAACAATAAATTACATACAAAATTTTTAAATAAATTAAACAATACGAATGTATGAGGCATAAAATCGAAATATAAATAAGTATGAGTCAATTTCATATACAAATATAATTTTAATGACTAGATTGAAGTAAATTAAAATAATATAAATAATTATGGGCCAATTTCATATACAAATATAATTTTAAGGATTAAATTGAACAGATATGAAAATACAAATTAAAATTTAAATAAATTACACAACATGTAGGGACCAAATCCAAAATAATTGTAAAATATGAAACTTGAATTAATATAAAAATGAACTGAATTGTATTTATTTTAAAAGTTGAGGGAAAATTAAATCAATTTTAATATATATATATATATATATATATATATATATGATGAATGTTATGATAATATGATAATGCATGTATATATAATGTACACTATACTTATATTATAAGTATATATATATATAATGTTATGCATACATTATAAGTATATAATATAAGTATATATATACTTATACATATGTATAATTATACCTATATATACAATTACACACACACACACACACACATATATATATATATATATATATATATATATATATATATATATATATAAGTATTTATATATAGGTATGTATATAAATATATAAATATATATAAGTATATGTATATATAAGTATATACATAAGTATATATAAGTATATATGTTTGATGTATACAAGTATATGCATAAGTATGTATATATATATATATATATATATATCTTTAAACATAAGTGACTAAAATAAAATATTTTAAAATCAATATTCACGTCTAATAATTGTGCACATTAAAGAAAGAATGGAGTATTAAAAGTAATTAGAATGTATACAATACTAAATTGCATTGAATTGAAAAATTCAAGAAAATATTTATAATTAGAACATGTCTAAAATGAAAGAAATTAAAAATCAAAATAAAAAATTTCTGATTGTTAGAGAACCATGTTTCTAATTAATCCAAAAAATCTATTGGAAACTAAAAAAAACACCAACGTTCGTCAAAAAAAAAAAACAAAATACCTATTCCCTTTTCTAAATTCCAAAAAAAAAATCAATTTTTGCTCTCCCTCTTCTAAATTTCTAAACAATCAAATTTTCCCTAAAAAAATATTTCTTTTAGAAAGTTCTCTCACAACTCATATGAATATATATATATATATATATATATATATAAAAAAGTTTATTGTTTATTTTAAATTGATGATTAAATTTAAAATTTTCATTCTCAAGTAAATTAATCTTTTATATATTTTAAAATTTTCAGTTAAATTATATTTAAATTATTAATTAATTAATACATATAAATAGATTCAACTTATAAATATTTGAATTAATTTTATATAATATAATAAAATCATGTTCAATAAATAAATTATTTAATAAAATTAATTTATTGATTATAATTAAGATTTATAATATAAGGATTATAATTAATATAGAAAGTAAATTTATTAATTTAAGTATCATAACTTAAGATTTATATTAACTTTTAAAGAGTAATCATATTAATTGTCATAATTTATTTAATTGTCAAAAAATTATCATAAATAAAAATTTGTTTTAATTTTAAAAAGTAATCATATTAATTATTATAGTTTATTATAAATTCAAAACCTCACAACTCCATCAATTGTAACTTATAAGTCAAGTAAATATTAATTCAATTTAATAATACATCTGATCATTTACAAGTTGAGTCAATTACAGATCAAGTTTATTACAGGTCAGGTTAATAACAGGTCGGGTATTATCAGTTATTTATCGTGTTAATATCAGGTTCAGTTTCATATAAGATCGGGTGCAGATCGGGTTCGGTTATCACATTATTAGGTTCAATTCGAGTTCAGGTCGTTCTCAGTTCGGGTGCAGGTCGATTGCAGGTCGTAACTTTTCAAGTCCAACTCGTATTCAGCTCAACACCAGTTTGGACTCGAATCGATTTCGAATCACCACCACCTCGAGTCATAAGCAGTTTTGACTCAGTCGATTTCAGTCAATTTTATAGGCCGTGTCATTTTTTTACATCCCTAGTTCACCCCTACACTTAACCATACAATAACTCGTTTGATTTAAAAATTTAAAAAAATTATAAATAGGTCAACCATTTAGTAAAAATATTTATTTTAGGATTTTATTAATAAACATTTTAATAGTTATTTTTGAATTTTTTTCTTAAAACAAATTAAGAGTGATAAAGTCTTCGAATTTCTGAAAAATATCAACTAAATCCTTAATTTATTTACACTTAATTAACCCCAGTGGAGGAGCCACGTATTAGTGAGGGTGGACACGTGTTCACCATGAAATTTAAATTTTCTTCGATTATTTACTTATTTTTATTGATGATGTCCACCTTGAATTTTTCCGTACCCACCCTGAAATCTGAGTTTTCTTCAATTAGTTACTTATTTTACGGATGATATCCGCTCTAAAATTTTATCTGTACTCATCCCATTTAAAAATTTTATGTTGTCAACGTATATATGTCTACTTGAAAAATATTTTTCGATCCGCCTATTTGATAAACATTAATTGTTAAATCTAATAATGTGTTTTAATCAGTTCAACGATTAAAATCAGTTAAATAATTTAAAATTGTTAATTTAAGAATTCAATTGAATGTACTGATATATTTTTTTTAATTTAAGAGGTAAAAGAATATCAATTATTCCCGACCTTATCTTTATTTACCTGTGGAATTTATTGATGAAAAAGTGCAAAGAATTCCTCTCATCTAAAATATTCTATTGTAGGCTCATGAAAATTAATACAAGTGGTTAGGATTTAAAATTTTAAATTTATAAAATTAAGTTTGAATCACATTACAACCACTTTCAATGAACAATGACTGAAAGAATCAACTTTTTATAACAAAAAAAATTCTATTGTTGCGTTGTTCTCATTTCTTTTATTGTCTAGGAACTTGACCGATTACGGAATATTTAGATGCAATACTTTGTACATGTGTACACCTTTATTTTTTTTATTAATTATATAAATATAAATATAATATTAGAAAAATCATTGAGTAGTCTCGGTAATGTAAAAATATTTATTTTTCTTAAAAAAATTTAAATTCAAACATTTGTATTATAATATATAGTGGTGTATCCACACTTAGTAAAGATGGGTACGTGTTCACTCTGAAATTAATTTTTTTTCGGTTATTTATTTATTTTATTAATTATGTCCACTATGAGATTGCTCGTGCTCACCCTGAAATCTAAGTTTTCTTCGATTGATTTATTTTACTGACAATGTTCATCCTGAAATTTTATTTGTACCCATATCATTTAAAAATTTTATATTGTTAATATATGTGTACCCAATCTGAAAAATATTTTTGGATTCGTCAATATATATATATATATATATACGTTGAGTTCGAATATTAATAAACTTGTGAAATGAGCTTACCAAACAACTCATGTAGGAATGTCTAAATTAACTCTCAATTGAACATTATAATAGTACTATAATTTATTTATTTTTATTTTTTAGTATTCTTACGATAAAAAATATTATATGTTGAAATTTGATTGAAACACGTGAATTTTCTACAAATAATATTTAAGGATAACCTGATAAGAAAATCAAAAGTCGAAGGATTAAATTGATTGAAAAGTGAAAAGAATCAAAGTCAGAATTTCACTAAAATACAAGGGCTAAAGTAAGTACCAAACCATAATATGGAACCAAGAAAATACATTATTTAAAATAGATCGTCCATTGATTTTCATAATTAATTTTATGCAGGAATGGATCGAGGAGCGGATATGCGCAGTCTCCACCTTAAAATTTTTAAATTATTATATATTTTTATTTTTTTATGTATTTTCTATTGAAAGTCTGTTTTCTTCCCCTAAAATTTTATAAGTTTAAGTTCACCCCATTAAAATTTTACAAGTTTTACTTCACCCCTAACTTAAAATCATGCATCCTCTCTGATCATATGAAATGTTTCGAAGAAAATAGACAAATTAAAAAATTTCGTTGTCATGATAAGAAAAAAAAACAATCAAATATATTTGTGATAGACTCTATCGTGATAGGTTTGAAGTCTACTAATGATAGTATACCTATTGTGACATCTTTTAAGTATGGTCGAGTAAAACTCGATTCGATTCGAAAAATAATTTTTTTGAATTGATTTGAATCAAATTGATTTTGAGTTGTAATTTTATAAACTCAACTCGATTTGAATTTTTTTAGTTCAAATTGAATTGTAAAATACAACTCAAATAACTCGAAATATTTAGTAATTAGTAGATTGATTTTTAAGTTTGAGTCTAGTCCCTAGAATTTGTATGATATATGTATTCACATATGAAAAAAATGAAGAAATATATATGTATTGCATATGGTTATAAAAAACTATTTAGATTGTAATCAAATAATATTATAAATATTTACAATTAAATTTAAACATAAACTAAAAATTTAAATCAACTACGAGCTCGAATAATTTAACAAACTTTTCGACTTGACTTGATCAAACACTCACTCCTACTTGTAAGGACATATTTATAGGCTACGGTGTTGATGCAACAATCACCTAGGAATAGATTATTGATGATGAAGAGATTAAAATTCTTGAAGGTTATATGATTAGAGGAACGATAGACAATAAATTTTCATTGATTTTTTTGATAGAGTTCATAAATATCTTAAATAACTAAACGTTTTTATTAATATCTTAGATAACTAAATGAATCGTTTCCTGACCTACATGATAGTGTCAATCGAAAAATCTACTTTTGTAAATCATTTATCTCCCTATCTATATTCGTCTCACGTTTTATGAGTTTAAAATTAACAAATCAAATTTTTTTTATAGAGATAATTACATTTTTAACGCGTATTATATTTAAAAGTTATATGGTAAAGTACACAAATGATCTTCTTACTGTAGGGTGATATTTATTGAGTAACATCAACTTTATCCAATTACATTTTAACGAGTTTTATATTTAAAAATTATAGGGTAAAGTAAACAAATGGTCTTCCTATTGTAGGATGATGTGTTATTGAGTCTCCTGACTATTATAAGTTATAAAGGGTCATTTGATTATAAGATGTTTTGTTGAGCCCATAAACTATTAAAAGTTATAAAACGATTACTCCACTAATTCATATGTTCCAAACTCATCATTTTTCGTTAAAAAAATAGAAAGTCTTCCGAGCTGGATGTTAATGTGTTGATTGTGATATTATAGTCATTTGAGATTCTCATATCATATTTTATAACATCCCAGTCAACATGTTAACATCCAACTCAGGATGCCATAAATTTTTAATGTAAAACAACGAGTTTGAACAAATGAAATAGTCAGATGAATGTTTTGTAACTTTTAATAGTCAAGGGACTCAATAAAGTAACATTATATAGTTAAAGAACCATTTTATGAATTTTAATAGTTGAAAGATTCAATAAAAAATACCCTATAACTTGGGGACCATTGTTGTACTTTATCAAAGATTATACTAATCGAAGATAAGTAAGAAATCATAGTTGAATACTGAAAATTAATGTGAATCCTATCAACTTTGTGAAGTCAGTAGTCCAGGTTCCATTCAAATCCTTGAGGACACCACTAATTGATGCGTGACTTGAGATTCTCGAGACATCACCGACAATATTTTGGCGTGAGAGAGAGAGAAAAGAAAAGATAATTTAGGTAACAATTGCGATAAAACAAAAACTATAAGGACCAATCTAATAATTGGAATAGTTCAGGGACAATTTGCTAATAAAACCAAATAGAAGTAATCAAATGAGTGCGGATGAGAGGGAATCAGATGCCTTACTGTATTGGGCCCTTTATATACACTTGTTATCCCCTTCGACATTTACCATATTCAACACAACACAACACGTCGAACACTCATCATTCCCCCCCGCGACTTTCCCTCTCCCCAAACACCTCATTTCCGAGAAAAAGAGAAGCTCAAGTTTAGGTAGCAGGAAGAAAATGGCTGATCAGCTTACTGAAGACCAGATCTCTGAGTTCAAGGAGGCCTTCAGCCTCTTCGACAAGGATGGCGATGGTCCCTTCTCTCATCTCTCTCTATATCGCTTTTATTTTCTTCTTGATGTTTTTCTTTTTAATTATGCGTTAATTATTTTTCTTTGTTCGGTTCAGCTCTGTTTTGCGGATCCTACTGTCGTTTTTTTTATATTTTATGCTTGATTTTTTCTCTCTACAAATTTGCGATCGTTTTCTTTTGTGATTCGAATTGTATGATGGATCTAGGATTACGAATTATGAATTCATGATCCTGGTTGATCTTTTTCGGTTTCATTTCTATTGCTGTGGTTCTTGATTTCTATCTCTGTAAATGTTTTTTTTCTGCTTTCAGTTCCATTATTGTTGACTTTTATAGGTCAGTTCATTGATTTTATGTATTTGACTTGCTACTGTTAGATCTTTTTTGATGCAAAAGAGACTTGCCTATATCGCCATTTCTTTTGGTATTAGCTTATGTTTGAGATTTGATTTGTAATTTAGTCATGATTGAAGAGTGAATTTCTTTTGTGTAAATTTTAAATCTTATTCGGTAAGCTTCCATTGATCTTGTATGCAAGTTACATAGATTGAATCTCCAGAAAATTTTCTGATCTATAATCCCATACATGGAAATTTTTGTTTGGTACTTACTAGAGAGTACATGAAAGTTATTGATCCAGAATGTATTAATTGATCCAGAATGTATTAGTTGATCCATGAGTTTGTTGAACTTCTATTTCCCAATGTTTCCGCATCCTTTGAGCTTTTATGAAACAATAAGTTTGATTGAATTCATTCGCGCATTGGAAAAATGCTCACAATCCGTATTCTACTGTGTTTAGTTGGCTATCATTTATGTCTGATTTTCTTACCAAATTTAGTTAGTTGTCTTGATTGTTTCATAGTCGATATAGTAGTCTTATTTCTTTGCTTTGCATATCTTTTTCGTTATCATTGTAGGTTGCATTACTACCAAAGAGCTGGGGACTGTGATGCGATCACTTGGACAGAACCCTACCGAGGCAGAACTCCAAGATATGATCAACGAAGTTGACGCTGATGGGAATGGGACCATTGATTTTCCTGAATTCCTTAACCTCATGGCAAGGAAAATGAAAGATACTGACTCAGAGGAGGAACTTAAAGAGGCTTTCAGGGTGTTTGACAAGGACCAGAATGGCTTCATATCAGCTGCTGAGCTCCGTCACGTTATGACAAATCTTGGTGAGAAGCTTACAGATGAGGAAGTCGATGAGATGATCCGTGAGGCCGATGTTGATGGTGACGGGCAGATCAACTATGATGAGTTCGTCAAAGTCATGATGGCCAAGTAAGGATCTCTCCAACCATAACCAAGATCCAAAAATGGCAAAAAAAAATGAGGAAAAAAACAGTGCAGATAAGTTTGCAAATATTTCAATTTCTCAATTTACATCTATGTTTTTTCTTGTCTCACGGTTGGTCGTCTGTTTATTGTTTGCATTATTTCATGGACCAGCTTGTTTGCTCTGTTTTTTGTTCCGAACTCCGGGTTTTCATTAGCAGTGTCATCTTTTTTTTTTTCTTACCGTTTGGCGTTTTCTTTCTATTCTTGGTGCCATGAAACTTAGAACAATTTGCAACAAGATTCCATGTTTTTGCTTATGGATGACCAATTTTTACCATATTTTAAAATTTCAGTAATATCATAGTTTTCAATAGTTTGTTTGATTTTCTTTTTCTAATACGGCATTTCTCGTTGTGTGCTATGGTTTTGTTTTGCCCGGTTCAAACTACAATCTCCATTGTTTGATCACTGATTTCATATGGTGCTTGTCTCCTTATTCTTCACCTTCCTACCGTCCGGTCTTGAACGAAGATGCTTCAGCGTGGACGATCGAAGGAACTTAAAAATTTAGGACAATTTTAAGAATATTTTAATAAACTTAAAAAGAAAGCTTTGGAGTTTTTTTTTTTTTTATAATTTTCAAAAGATGAATGTTCTATTATTTAATTACGGGTTGATAAAACCAAAGCAATGTCAAAGTTGAGTGGTCAAATTGATTTCTTTTTAAAGTGTAGTGGTCAGAACATAAATATAATAAAAAATGAGTGATATAAATTGTAGTTCACCCTTAGAAGAGCATCTAAATTTAACTAGAAGAAAGAAAACATCCTCCTTTTCTCTCTTGCTCTCTGTAATTCCCCTTCTAGTGTTGGCAAATATAGTGTGCAAATCGAATCGAAAAATGGATCAAAATCTTGGCCAACTATTATTATCCCAAAGTTGGTACATAACGCATGTGTGCATTGCATTGAATAACAACGCATCTCCCATCACCACATTCATCCTTTGCTAATATATTCTTCCAAATAACTCTATTTTTCGTTTGGTCTAATCCTGCCCTCAATCCCCGCTTTAAAAATTTTGAAATCTAGTTCCACGGGAGTTATTCAAGTATCGAATTTGCAATTATTGTCAATCCAAAACTTGAATAAATCCTTTTCTACTCCGGTTGTAGTTTATTTGACAGCTCCTTGACTTTTAATTCTACGAATTCTGTCTTTTTTTTCCTTCTTGTGTGCTTTTAAAGTCTAGTTAAATCAATAACAACGTTAACTGAAATTTAATCCTTAAATCAATATTGTGAACATTAAAATGTTGGATATTCAGAATTTAACAAAACAAAAGTTTTTTAATTTTTTTAAAATCAGACAAGTATAGTGAGAGGATAAAAATGTCAAGAGTTTGAAGAGTACAAGGACTTCAGGCATAATTAAACCGTTTAATCTTATTACCTGGTTTTTATCTTACCTAATCTAACTACAATCGGGAACCCCTTTGGTTGTTTTGACAGGAGGAGAGAGAGGACAACGTCATATGTGCCCGGCAATAATCGTAGCCAAAAGCCAAAGAAAGAAACGAAATCAAAAGATGGGAAACGACGTCGTAAACGTGATTGTGTTTTCCTCTAGATCTATCATATATTATATATGAAATGTGTATTTCATAAAAAAAAAAAAAAGGAATATGTTGTCTTATTTAGTGCAAGTATGTGTTTGCCAATTATGGGGTTTCATTAATGATAGTTACGCAATTATGTCATTAGTTTTAGTTAAAGACGAGAATTACCTGAATACTGATTTCATCATGTTATAATCTAATTAGTGGGATATTAATAGTTTAAGTTTTTTTTTTCATTCTTTTATATTATATTTTTTCAAATCGTTTTCTTGATCATCGTTATCTAACATCTTATATATATTTTTATAATTGTTATTCTATTGTTCTACAATTTTTATTTTTTAATTTTTTTTTAAATCACATAATTTAAATAAGTTTAATAATTTTAGGGTTAAGGTTTTGTTGCATTGTTTATTTGAAAATTCTAGAAGTACAAAGTATTTATTTAAAAAAAAGGAAAATTAATCTCGTTGAGGAGATCGAATAGAAGAAAAATTGAAGTTTTTACTTGCTTTTTATTGATTTTTGAGAAAAATTAACTCGAAAATAAAAAAAATAAGAAAAAACATAATATTTCACTGCAAAAGATGATTGGTGACATAAAAAGGGACAGAGAGGGGGAGAAAAAACAACCACCACATCATTACATGTTGATAAATTAATGGTTTGATGATTAAGAGAACAATTCAGAAACATGAATGTCTAAATTTTAACTTCTTTATTGTTTATCTTTTTGGTGTACATATATATACTTCTTTTAACATGAGTCCGCGTGGGATGTACTGATTTTATCACAGTTCTAAAATCACACATCATAAATAAAAATTAAAATGATTTTTTTAATCAAGAACTAGTACAGACAAAAGAATTCAGAGTCCTATTTAAACACAATTAACAAGTTCAGGGACTAAAAGCTGGTTTATTCCAATAATATTCCTAAATTTTTAAAAAAATGTAAATTAAATAAATATCCATAAGAGAAATTCGTTAATTTATTAGTTACAAACTTACAATTTACAAACCTACCGCACAAGGGTAGGTTGTCTGTTCTATTTCCCCTCGATAGAACTTTACCAGTCTCTCTCAGGTAAATTCTATTCTCTTCATTTTTGTTTGTTTGTTTGTTTGTTTTTTTACTTTACATCTACCCCTAATTTGATAGAGATTTACGATTTTCGAAGTTAGCGGATTTGATTGTTCAGTTGCGGACGAAATTAATTTGATAGAAATTTGAATTTATTTTTATTTTGGTTGGAATCTGTGTTTGAATTTTTGAAGTTATATACATTTGGCTGCATAACATAGCTGTTTTTATCTCTTTACATTTTTTTAATAATTCCAGTTGATCCGGATGCTGATATTGTTGTCTGGTAAAGAATTAAATGGTTTGGAAGAGTAAGGTTAATCAACTAGGAGGATTTAATCCTTTATTTTGATTTTCCCCAATGTAGTGTGGTAATTAGGTACAGCGAAATGATGAGGCTGCAAACCTATACCGGTCTCAGCTTAGTAGCGATGCTAGCTGTTATTTATCATGCATTCGACAGTAGAGGCCAGTTTTATCCTGCTATGGTGTATTTATCAACCTCTAAGATCAGCTTGCTGCTTGTTCTCAACATGGGCCTTGTCTTTATGTGCATTTTATGGCAATTAACCAAACGGATATTCCTCGGGTCCCTTCGTGAGGCCGAGGTCGAGCGGTTGAACGAGCAGTCGTGGAGGGAGGTCATGGAGATCCTCTTTGCAATCACTATTTTTCGGCAGGACTTCTCCGTTTCATTCCTCGGGATGGTTACCGCTCTCTTGTTAATCAAGGCTTTGCATTGATTGGAACAGAAAAGGGTTGAGTACATCGAGACAACGCCTTCCGTTCCTATGTTGTCTCATGTTCGGATTGTTTCTTTTCTGGGTTTCCTCCTCCTTCTATATTGTCTGTTTTTGTCCAGCTCTCAAGGTTTTGATCCAAACTCGAGAAGCTTCAGTCTCCCTATTCTTTGCATTTGAGTAAGTTTTTAACCTGGCACATTTTCTTCTGTTGTGATTAATGATTATCGATTGAACTGTTTCTAAATGCATTTCTTCTAAGTATATTTTGGGGGCAATTATTCAAAACTTTTTTTGTATTTAAAATTTAAATTGTCCGGAGAATTTTAGGTTTAATGTAATGGATTGGCAAGGATGAACATGATACATGTAGTCATAGTTCCTCATTTTTTTTACTAAGGTCCTGATGACTATGCATAGGGATCTCTTATTTTGGAGCATGATTAAGGATTGCAAAATTATTCTCGTTCTGGACTGCTAGACTAGAAAGAATCGAGAAAGAAACTCTTTAAATTTGTCATATATGTTGAAAATCCAAATAATTTTTGCTTCACAGTAGTTTGCATAATATGACTAGTTTTGATTCCTCCCCTTGTTTCTTTCCAAATGCTCTGTTCATTCACATGTATCATTGTTCTTTATCTGTTTCAGCTGCACTAGCGAGTTATGGATATTTATTTTTCCAGTTTATCTAATTTCACTCTGGACTAATGTTGAATTCTTTGGGTCCAGGTACATGATATTGGCAATGACTATAGTGTCGACTTTTATAAAATATTGTTTCTACGTGAGTGTCATGCTTATGGAAGGACAATGGGAGAAAAAACCTGTCTATACCTTCTACTTGGAGCTCATCCGGGACTTGCTTTACTTGTCTATGTATTTATGCTTCTTTCTTGTAATTTTCATGAAGTAAACCTTTTCCTTTTAGTTTCTGCACGATTGCATATATGTTTATTTTATTTATGTGCATAAATAATTTGTCTGTTGGATAATGTTTTAATGCATGAGGTTCTCTGAAGCATTTTAGTTAGAATGCTACACTTTATGTTAGGAATTTTAATCAAGCTTCAGATCCCATTCAGTTGTCCTGATATCTATGTTTTAAAGTTGAAGGATCCCATCCCATTCACATTGATCAATGATATGCTTGTGAATATGTGTGTATAATGTAAATATGTCAACCTAAGCTCAAATCTTGGTGTATAATGTAAATATGTGTGTGTGTATATATATATCCTATAGATTGATCAATGACGTGGTTGTGAATTTTTAATTTGTTTCTGCAGGAACTATGGTGTACCTCTACACTTAATACGGGAGCTATATGAAACCTTTTGGAATTTCAAAATTCATGTGGCTGACTACTTGCGTTATAGGAAGATCACTTCAAATATGAATGATAGATACCCAGATGCTACTCTTGAAGAGCTTGCTTCGTGAGTGAAATATTATTTGTTTATGAACTCAATTTTATATTTTTAGGAATCTTTTAATTGCATGTTAAATTCTGGATTCTTAATTGCTTACCGATCTGATGGCCAGAAATGATGCAACATGTATCATATGCCGGGAAGAGATGACCACAGTAAGAAGTTAGTTTGTGGACATCTTTTTCATGTGCACTGTCTTCGATCATGGCTGGAGAGACAGCATACCTGCCCTACATGTAGAGCTCTGGTTTTGCCACCTGAAAATGGAACAAGTTCATCTGGAGGGCAACATGGACCATGGTCAGATGCTCAAGGACAGGGTAACCTCATTGTAACATCATCTCTAATAAGATGAGCTCTTTCTTTGAGGATTTTGATTTTTTTCGATAAATTTTAACTGTTGTATGCCACATGTTAGTTCTGCTTTCTGGTTTTTGAGATAGTAGAGATCATCCATGAACAAATTGCCAAAACTTTTTGGAACTTCGTTGCTTTGTCCTAGATATCTGATAAATCAATGGAGCCTTTCAAATTTTCCATCCATTATTAACTTAAATTTAGGTTATTTATCTTTTTGCTTGCTAACTATTTGTGCCTTGTTGAACTGCATGTGAACTAGCTAAGGGCTGTGCCTCTTATAAGGTGCGGAAATGCAAAAATGTTCACAGGTTTTACTCGTGCTTCAAGGCATGCATCTTAGTGTGGTGCATTACTTGAGGGCTTTTTCTCCCGAACCCCATAGTAACAACGTCCATGTTTTGGTCTCAAATTTTGGGGGGATAACCGGCTCCATATCCCGGTATTTTATACCACACTGCAGCTGTAAGCTGATTTAGGTCGATAAGAATCGGAATTCTGACATTAATGAATTACTTGGCTCTGCATCGATATTGCTCCACTTTTAACTTTTATAACTTCGCAATTATCAAACTTTCATTACTGTTTAAAAAACTTAAGCTAAGTGTTTAAAGTGAAAACAGGGTCTGGCACAAATTCAGCTAGACAAGGTTCTGGTGGTGGTGACATGGCCACTGATAATTTGACCCAGCATCAGGCCAGGCTTCAGGCTACTGCCACGGCAGCTTCAATAAATGAGAGATCCTACATCTATCCTTCTGCGAACACTCTAGTTTCGTAGGTAGTTTTATACTTGTAATAGTTCATGTCAATGAGATTTGAAGTTTCCTGATTTTTCCGGCTTTGTTATCTTTCCTCTTTTTCCCCATATGATGTTTACCTGCCAATTGCAGTGCACTGATTATTAATTTCAAGGACTCCAACTGCATTGGTTGGTTAACCCCAACCGGTACTTCGATTTACTTGTTACAATGTTGTGCATTTTATATGCAGGTCTCCTGGATATGTTGTACTTCCTAAGGCTCATGAGTCATTGTCCGAGTCCACAAAGGTTGAATCTAGTGGACCGAGCACTTCCATCTGAGAACAATTTGCCATTCCTGGTGGACAAGCTAATATGTCCTTTTCACAACTCCCTCATTGTGCTTTTGTTCCTTTTCAATCACCTTTTGCTGATGGAAACTCGGGAGAGGCATCGAGCAGCAACCCGAACATTCCGGCTTCGCAGTTGGAAGCTCAGTAAAAAATCATTCAACATCAGATTGAGGTATCACTTATGTATTGATCGGTTCTATTCTCGGTTTCTCTTTTATTTCTCGTGCCCGTTGTAGGATATACGTATTTTTCTAGCTCTCGACATTTGGTCAACACATACATACATACGTACAATTCATATTTATATGTACATAATTGTGTAATTCGCTGCATGGCACGAGATTCCAATGTCGCAACCAGACTTTTTTTTTCGGATAGCCTCCTAATTTGCTTCTTTTGTTCTGTTCCAAAACCGAATAGGTGCTGCAACATCAGCTCAAACTCCTACAGATGCATAAGCCAAAAACCGAGGGAGGCACGGATGCCAGTCTCACCGCCTCATTGGATAGAAAAGGGAAGACCATTTCTTCATCTTCTTCGAGAGACTGAAGAGAAATACATACCTTTTTCACGACTGTATTGTTTTGTCTTTAAATGGAAACAGGCCCTGCTAACTTTGTTGCTGCTACTAGGTGAAGATGTAATTTTGGAGGGTCAAAGTATATTTGTTTTCAGTAAGTGTAATTTTTCTATTGAATTAATTTCAATTTTTTTTTGTGATTTT
Source organism: Hibiscus syriacus (assembly GCF_006381635.1). Classification (NCBI taxonomy): domain Eukaryota; kingdom Viridiplantae; phylum Streptophyta; class Magnoliopsida; order Malvales; family Malvaceae; genus Hibiscus; species Hibiscus syriacus. The sequence goes on from NW_024062429.1 coordinate 167,964, forward strand.
TAAGAAAATTTGAAGAAGCACAAAATGAGTCTCGAACCAACCCGAAACCCGAACGAAACTTAAATTTAAACATCGGATTAGTGGGTGCATAACAATAAAAAATTTAATTCCGAAGAAATTTTTTTTAATTTTAAACTCTAAACCGTAAAACTGAGCATGAAAAACCAGCCCTTAAACCCGAGAATCCATTAAGAAAAACCAGCCCATGTGTTATTTTGAAAAACCATGATCCTTTTCACCCAAGTAAAGGCTATATATATATATAGGCATAAACTCCTCCTTGAAAAATCCCTAATCTTATCAACCGATAGCAGTTCTTTTCTTTTAAGATCACTGATATTCGTTTCAAGGACGATGACGTCGACCGTCACCAATGTTTATTGCTCTCACTGTCTCCAGTTTTCCAAGGCTGCCATTGAGCTAAATTCTTGTAAGCACCTCCGCTCTTCTTTTTTTATTTTAAGTTCCTTTATTAATTTATATGTTCATGGCGATGAATGTGGGATTGATCCGATTGTAGTTCGTGTTCTTCTTGCGGAAAACTGGTGAGCGAGGTCAGTGTGAAGGGAAATTCTTCGTCGGTGTTGAAGAATAAGTTTAAAAGATCCGGAAAAGCCTTGAAGATTATTAAACCTAAACTTCCTCGTGGATCGGATGACAGGATTGAACGTTCCTAATTTCTTCTTCTTCTTTTTCTTTTTTGGAAGGATATTTGTTAATTGCTTTATTATTTAGTCTTTTTAAAGTAACAATTGATCATGAACGGTCTAAGAAACAGTTCTTCATAGATGTGATCAACAGTGGCCCATTTCCCCCCCGATCGTTTTATGAATTTACTTGAATTGTTGAACTCGAAATCCTTAAAGAAAGATTGCATGGGAAGAAAACTGTTACGTTGAAATTTATTAATTTTTTTTTATTTAAAATCAAAATAAATTAAAGCATCTTTTATTATTTAATTTGAAATCGAATTAAACATACACAGTGAAAAAATGTTTTTTTCGAACTTTACGTACATGGATTACTTATCAGATAACGAATGTTATTAAAAATGTCTTTTAGAATTATATCAGCAAACATTAAATACTTACCAATAATTATCGGAGACGATGTTATTAATAAAAAATATAAATTTTAAAACGATCATGAGAAATAACTAAAAAATATTTTAAAACTTTAGTATACTTTAATTCGCGCTAAACTTAACACATTAATTTTTGACGGCAATTTTTTTAAAATTTTGACAAACTGATAAATTTGGTAACAACTTCATTCAACCAAATCCTTCCATCTTTGTTGTAATTGTGATCTTAGAATTCCAAATTCATGTCGATTTTTAAAAATTAAAAAAAAAAGAATATTTTTTGGGGGGTATTCATGGATCGAATAAAACCGATATTTCTAAGGAAAACCACCATAAAAACTTAAAAACACAAAAATAAGATGAAAAATGAAAAAGGAAGATTCGAGGCATAAAATGAAATGCAATGAATATCGCATAAAATGAAGATTAAAATCCGAGGCCAGTATGTTTGGAGAATTGCCACCGTTGTTAAGAGTAACGTCCCTCTTTCATCAAGAGCTGAAGATTACTACCATAATGAAGATGGAGCTATAGAGAAACCAGCTTCGTCGCCTTCTAAAAGCTTCAGGTATACAGTTTCCTCATCTTATTAACACAAAGCTCTTAATCTCGATGTTTGCTCGAACATCGTTGAACCAATTAAGCAATGCAGGTTTCTAAACCATGCCGCTGCGATGGAAACCGAGGCGGACGCAAAGGTGAACGGATCAACGGCAAAAATCATGGAGACTATGCTCAGTACAACAAGTTGAGGATTTTAAAAACCTATTAAGAATCTCCACACTGCTTTCAAGTAGCATATTAATGTGTACCACACTGCCAATAATAAGTACCTTAACAACCCTCCAAGCCCTGACAGTCGATCGCAGTCTCGGACCGGATATGAAATTCCCAGCAGGGTCCATGATAGTGTTCGTATTAACCTCAACAGCCATCAATCTCACCTTGATCGATCGGTTCCTTTTTCCGTTGTGGCAGAAGATAACACAAAAATGGCCGATGCCCCTCCATCGAATCGGACTCGGTCACTTGTTTAACATGATGGGTATGCCCGTTGCTTCCCTGGTTGAATCAAAAATGCTAAATTTGGCTCAAATCCACCATGTTTCAGACCATCCGGGGTCCGTTGTTCCAATGTTTGTACTATGGTTGGTGCCTCAGCTAGTACTGGTTGGACTCGGTGAAGCATTTCATTACCCAGGGCAACTCACATTGTACCATCAAGAATTCCCGAAGCCACTGAGAAGCACTGCAGCCGTGATGGTTTCGGTCGTCATCGGACTAGCCTACCATCTAAGCACCGCCGTGGTCGATCTAGTTAGAAGGGTCACGACATGGTTACCGGACAATATAAACAACGTAGGGCTAGGGAATGTGTATCTGATGTTTTCCATGATGCAAATGCTGAACTTTTATTTTTTGTTCTGCGCGAAGTGTTATCAGTGTGTGGAGGAAAGAAATGAAAGCAAAAATCCGAGAAATAATGCAGACGATTGAAGAAACAGAGAAGCTCCACGATTTCAAAAACAGAGTTTTGGTGGAATTCGAGATTCATTTCGAATTTTCTAGGGAAACAGACAGATAAGGGAGGATAATGAGTGAACATTTCTAGCTTTTGAAAGCAAATGACGACATTAAAGAGTAGCTATGTACACTTTTGGCTAGTTATTCGACAGGCTACTAGAATAAAAAAGAAAAGAAGCCTGTTGATACTTGCAAAACCAAGAAACACCAATATTTGCTTATTTTGATTCATGCTCCATGTCGCTTCTTGTTGTAGAGGCAATAATCGATATCCGATTTTCCCTTCTTCGGAAAGAGGAGCCATGGTAACAAAAGCAGCAATGAACCACCCAACACAACAATTCATGAATAAATATTGACAGAAAGATGGTCATTGTACAACAATGTCACGAATCTAATCAATGCAAATTTCGTAAGAAGCCTTAGATTACCATAATTTCTCATCGGGTCATGGATAATTGTTTGTAAATTGAGAACCATCAAGATAGGAGATATAAAATTCGGAATACCTGTAAGCATTCATTCTGAATGCAAACACTAGTTTCCGGAACCAACTCCATTCTTGAGGCGAAAACCTTTCATCATTGATAGCTCCCCTACGAACATTAGAACAAGAGAGATCATTCAAAAGCTTGATATTATTAAAACATTTTAAGATAATTTGATTCAGTATCCTCATAATCATGTAAATCATGTAAAGAACAGTACACAACATTATTTTCCATGCCCCAGAAGAAATAAACCGAAAGAACTTTAAATTTGAACTTACAAGACATTAGCTGATCTTGCAATCTCCCGAATTCTCGCCAGGATCCTCTTCAGAAACCACAATGTCATTGGAGAGCCCTGAAATATAATCTTCATCCGCATCGTCCCCATCACTTTCAAGATCAGCTCTACTATACCTCCTTTCAACATATCCAAACATCTGCCGCCTCTGTTGGCAGAGAACATGCATTATAACATCAGGGGGAAGTGTGACAGGTGACTGATCTTCTCTACTCTGTCATTTGGACTCCATGATCTGTAAATAGAGAATATAAGTACGAAAAAATAGGCATTCGTTAATCATCTCGTAAACTATCAAATATGAGATGATACCTTCTTCAAGTTGTTAGGCGGTGCAGTTTCATCACTCGAACACCTAACATTACTCGAACAAGCTTGGTGTCCTTTTTCCAAATAAATATATGCCCACAATCGGAACCACTCATCACATATTCATCTTTGGGGCCAAAAAAACTCACTCCTTTGACTGTCCGTGAATTTCTGTGACCCACATAAACTTGTGGCTCCTTATCTCTCTGCTGAGCTTCAGATTCGAGGGATAAAGGAGAAGGCCCGAGCCCCATGTTCTTTTGGAATAAGTAAATCAACTCATCATTGTAAGAAACAAGTAGTTCACTTGTGTTAGAATAAGCTAACCCTGTAATATGAATATGGTTGGAGTGAAGCAGATGACGAGGGCAAAATACGTTCACTGGTGTTTCTGAAACATTAGATGCATCCAGTGGATATTTTCTAAAATCATAGACGCGCTCATATTCATCAGAACCTCCTATAGCAAAGTAATTCGGATTCCTTGGATCAATTGCGATGGCATTTAACCTCATGTTTAAATTCTTCGAATGAGAAGCAGTGAAATAGCTTTGAAGTAGAACCACATCGCAGATCAAACTTCAACACAAAATAGCAAGAATAACAACAAAATCTAAAAAACTGAAGCCAAATTTTAGTTTCAATTTCAATTAAATTAACTAACATGTTGAGCTAAGCCATCTTCACCACAACTAAAGAATATGTGTGGACTTCCGCGCCCAATAGCAAGGCTGTGCACCCGACCTTGGTGTTTTCCCAATCTTTTCGTTTTAACATGACCATTCTCCGAAATTTCTCCAAGCCTCACCTGAAACAAGAGGAAAACTTTTATACGGACAATCTGATAACTACATTCTTCGTTTAAATATTTTTTTCTGAATGAGCAACAATAACCTATTACTAGCATCTACATATTACTTCGGCCCTTCATTTTTCTGTAAGTATCCATATCTAACACCCGTGCTAGACACAATTCCAAAATGAGCATGGGATATCATACCTGATGAGTCGAGAAAATTTTAAAATTGAAGATACTTGTGCCGAACGCGTAATCATATTCGAACTCCACCTAACCGAGTAACATAGACTAGCATCGAGGATCAAAGCAAGGATAAACAGAAGCAAAGAACTTCACTATCTGGCCATCAGCAGCAAAAGTGATTATTCTCTTATCATCAGTGAAGGGCATAAATTTTGCCCGAAATATGTTGTCCAAGTGGCCGGAAACATACTAAGACGTTTTGCTTTTAGCAACCCAGTTCCAGAACATAACATGTTTGTCTCAGAACTAGACACCAGGATGTAACCAGTGGAGTTGAATTCCACAGTGTTCAAACATCCCTCATGGCCTTTCAGTTTCCCATAAAGGTCTATTTTTTCCCACTATAGCCTGTACCAAAACAAACAAAAACAATAAAAAAAAAACAACTGAATCTTAATTACACCCAGAATTCTAGATCAAATTTGAGTTCATACTGTAAAACAAATCAAACCCATTTTCTATGGAATTCCATCCAACATAGACCGTCAAAGAAATACCCAGAATTTTCTAATTTTTCTAGAGATGACTCCTTCTCATAGTTCATTTGATACAGTGACCAAAGTATTTGAACAGATGGGAAAAAGAGAAAGAGGCAGAAGAATAAGCTGTGAAACCTGCGAAGCAGAGAGATGACGAGCAAAGCTTATTGGGGTGCAAAGACCCATTTCGCGGTTGATGATCTCTGCAAAACCATGTTTGACTCTCTTCAAACTTGTCGCCTCCATGTTTCAATTCAACTTCACGGTTTACAGTTCATTTTAGTTGCGGGTTCTTGCTTGGTGGTGTGGCTTACTAAAATTGTGCACCCTTGTGTAGAAAGCGCGACGAATACGCGGCATTGTCCTAGTCGGGGTCGGGCCAAAACCCGGTTCTAAAATTTTATTAAATCAAGACCCATCAAAATTCAAATTCAATACCTATTTTTATGTCAGAACCCACCAAAATATCGAGTGGACTGGGCTCAATACGGGTTGTTTTTGGATGAAAAATAGAAATTAAAAACATGTTCAACAATAATTACTATTATTATTTTTAAATAATTTAACTTTTTTTAATTAGACTCTTAAACTCAAATATTAGAATCTCCATCTAAATTTTAATATCTTACATTACATATAATATATATTCAAATATAAATACGAGAATTATGCTTTCCATATATATTTAAAACAGCTATATGATAAATTATTAATACATTTGTGTATAATATACGTAGATGAAAATAGAGTAACTACTAGCTAGGCGGCAAAATTTATGCAGACAGCTCTATCAAAAGTAGGTAGAAGACTCAATTATATAAGTCCCATCTCATTAAGCATCAAACCAAAGGCTCTCTCGGTCTTAGAAGTCATAACACTTTGGTAGATGGTCCACACTAAGCAATTATTTTTTTACAAAGTAATATCTTTTATAAATATTCTCAAACTAAATCATTTATTCATCCTGCTGCAATTATTGGTGTTCAAACATAAGACCTTTTGAAACAATAATAATTCATTTAATCATTGAGATAGTTCGTGTACATTGAGCAATTTCACTCTCACTTGATAAAAATGAAAATTTATAATGGATGTAGAGATTCTTGACAGTGTAATTAAATTAAAATTTTACGAATTTAAAATTTAATATATTTTTTATAAATTTAATTTATATTTATAGATTTAGTTAATATAAAAAAATTTACTTGTACTTTTTTTATTTAAATTAAAATAGAATTTTCATTATTCACGATCTAGTTTGATTAATATATAGTCATTTGTAGTAATGTGTTCAAAGAGGTAAATACATAAATTTCCGGCAACCAACATGAAAAATTAGCTAGTCAAACTCTAGTCTACGGTTTTAGACTGCACCAACCACCTGCTTGATGTAATGCTTGACCGTTGGCAACTTACCCTAAATTCAAGATTGCTTTGTAGTCCACCCCACTTGTGATCACCCAACTTTATATCACAAAAAAAAATATTTACTTTTTATTATTTGGTCATTAATAAGCTAGACCTTAGCATAGGTACTTAGAATGTTTAATTTGGAGCGTGAGAGTACTTGGGCCAAAATGCCGACACTCTATCGATTTCATTCAACTAATTTCGGCCGAACCATTGCGCCCACACTAATTACCACAGGTGACACCGCCCATCTCCATGGCTCACATCACAAAGGATGGCCTTTGGATCTACAACTTCAGCGTGATTAAATCATGTGCCAACTCGATAGAATCTACCATACATCCACGCCCAGTAAATTCAGCATTGACCTTCTCCAAATTTCAAATATATATGAATTATGAACGAGGCAAAAGTCTTTCAACGCAATATTATTATCTCACTCTTAAAAGACATACATGATAAGATGTAAATATGAGATATAATATTAATTTTTCTCAATTTTTTTAATAATCTATGATGTTTATAAGATATTATCGTTTCAGAATTTTCTTAATTAATTGATAACGTACACACCCTATATACGTAACAATTCAAATTCAAAATTTGTAGAGATAATAATATTCTTTTTTATCACTCAAATTAATAGATAGATTGGCAACGTATACCGTTTGGTTTTATTGATTTGGTAAGATTGACTCGAAAATAGTGATTGTGGGAACGGTTTAGGTGCATGCACCTGCCATCTTTGGAAAGCTACCAAAACAACTCACGTACTACATGCGTCACGAATTGGGGATGTGATTGGTTTTGTTGTTTCATGGAGCGTTAGAACAGAATACGGTACCAATTATTTGATAACGGACGTTTGTTTCTCTATTCCGTTATGCGAACCTCTCTGTCCTTATCCGTAACAGAGATACAAAAATCGGAAGTCCGTTACCAACCGTTATCGTGACGTCATCGTGCTCCTACGACCGTCCACTGTCCTCTCGTTCCTCGCGTGATGCTCTAATCCTCTTTCTTCTAGTATGGGTTGCTCGAGAGATACGGAAAGGGGGGTGGAACAATGGGGTTGTTCGATAATGATGACGTTCTTGCTTTGTTAGAGTTAAGCCTGCTTTTTCTGACATATATTTTGTCTCTTAGTTGCATTATATCTGCCACGTGTTCGGTTTTACTAATCTGAATGTTCTATCCCAAGGTGTCTTTCCTTTTCTTTCTTTTGCTCTCTGGTTTAAGTTAGGGTTGAGCAAAAATAGGGTTTAATTTGATTTTATTCGATAAATTAAATTCATCTAACTACAATCAAAACTAGTTATTACTATAATGTACATACAAACGAATTTATAATTAATCCCAAACTGGTTTAATAGGTTACGAGTGGAATCATACTTAGTGATTTAGAACTTATAATCCTAAAAAGTTGAGAGAATAAAAATAAACAACTTGAGAGACTGACCAAATATATTTGTTTTGTTTTATTTTAGTTTTGATTAATTTAGGGGATTACAAGTGGTAATATTTGTTCTAAAAACTCTCAATCATTTGATAACAAATTTTTAAATACCATATGATCGTTAGTACTTAAACTTGAGGACCTACTAAGATGATAATCATCAATTTTAACTACTGAGGTTGTTTGATTCGCACTGCTTGCTATTTTAAATCATATTAACGAATTATTTTTAGAATACGAGTTATACCTGCCAACCCTAGATATTTAATGCTCTAAGAAATCATCTCCTAAACGGAAGGTATAACACATGTAATTTTATAAAATGCGAAATTTGTGATATTTTATTATGGTCGATAAATGTGAAGTTAGTCATAAAGATTCGCTGGAGTGGGAATGCAGATTAGTGGATTCTTTTCGTAACTCAATACGGCACACTTTTCTATTCAACTTTCACTTTTGTTTTCTTTAAATGAAAATGTTTTTTTTAATTAATTTAATGAGTTCTTTAACTGTCATAAGATTTGACCAGTCAACTAACGTGATCGATTTCATATGAGCGTCAAATTGCAATTATCCAGTTGGTCTCACCACATAGTTTCCACAAGGATCTCAAATTAGAAGGGTGATTTCAAATCTAGTCCCTCAACTGCTTTTTGATTTAGTCCTTTAGTCTCCATACTTTAATTTGATATAATTTTGTTAATATCATTTGTCAATCCAAAACAGTCTAATAGTATTAACTATTTCAATTAAAATGCTGACGCAAATTTCCCCCTAAAAACACTCTCATTTCATCATATTAATATATTTTTATTATAAGTAATGCTCTTTTATGTTTGCAGAGTTTTAATGTATATCAATTAATTAAAAAAAATTTAAATAAATAATAATTTATAATCACTTTAATCGACTACTAAATATAATCTATCCATGTTTACATTATTCATTCTAAATTTGTACTTCAACTTTTAAAACTATAGAGGACCAATTTTTTACATAGGATCCAGGAAGGATATAATCAGAGTTGTAGTGATCATCAATCATTGTTTTGTTTAATGTTTATTATGTTTATATGAGAGATGATGCATGACATGTTAGGACTATAGATGGACCTAGATAAATTTTTTAAAACATAGTCTAAAATTTTATAACTTATTTTCTACACAATTTTATAAATCTATCTTTTAACATAAATTTTTATGTCTGTTCGTGATATTGACCTATACATAGTAACAAATAATACTCATACTAAGAGTTAGCCAAATCAAGGTTTTAGCCATTTGAGAAAAAAAATCTTAATTTATTTATGATTGAATCATTATCATTTTCAGTGGATTGCATTTGGATTACAAACTTCACTTTTTTCGTTGTGGATTTTCTTTAGGATATAAAATCCATCTTTTTAATCATTCGTTCTCATTTTTTAATCTCTTTTGCATGCTTTAGTTTTTTAAAATATAATGTTTATTATATTAACATATAATCTAATAAATTTATAACAAATCAAATAACTTCAATAATTAAAGAATATTGTTATTTATTGAAATATCGAGTTTTGATTACGACATCTATAAAGATATTTTAAATGTTATTTGTGAAATTATTGAAATTTCTTTTATCAAATACTCTCTCATTATCACCTAAATTAATTAAAGATAATAATTTTATAAAATGTTGCGTTTTCCCCCCGTGATGTTATGGAAACACGAGGTTTATGCTTTTACCGTTTCCATCATTTCTTCTTTTTGGAGTACTGAGTGGACCGGAGTGGATATGGGAACGATCCTCTGTGTGTGATGCATGCATTTACAGATCAAGCCCCCACAAAGGCCGGCGATGGGTTGTGGTGGTGACGGTGGACGTGTGGGTTCCACATCTTATTCCTCCTCTGGACCCCACGCCGTGTATAGTTGCATACAACCCAGAAGCTAGGGCCCGACAATTAGTAGTCTGGTAGTAACTAAAGCTAAGCTAAACTAACATTATTTTTCCTTCTTTCTTTCTTTCCGCAGATAAATATAAGTTATGAACGCTTTCTGTGCGTGCAAGCCAATCACAATCATCATCATCATATATGTATATTATATAAAAAATTGAAAAATAATTAATTTATTTTTATTTATCCTCTTTGGGGTTGTGGGAATGTCTTTGCTTTATATATATATATTAAGGGGGTGGGGGGAAGGGGTACCCTTCTCTTCACTTTCACTTTGATTTGCATGATTTAGAGTTTTTAAAGAACACAAAATCACCTGTTTTCTTCTTCTGTTCTTGTCAGATCTGTTTGTTGCATGGATGGATCCTTCAAGCAGACAATATCAGGTAACTAAATATGCACATATATGATCACAGTGTATATATACATGTCTGTGTGTTATGATGAACCTTTCGTCGGTCTTTTCATTTTGTTATTTATTTATTTATTGTTGCTTGAATATTTAAAAGAGACGGTTCTTTTAATTTTATGTATATGTATTTAATTTCATGGTTCTTCTACATATATTATAGCATAGGATTAGGGTTTGCCACCGGTCTCCTACCGATTCGAATTATTGGCGAGACTCGAATTTTGATATTTGTCATCGGGTTTTCAGGAGATGTCTAACCCTTCAATGGCAAACATGGTGGTTACCACAAAAGGAAATGAACAACAAGAGAGGAGACCAAGGCCACAACCGGATCAAGCTCTCAAGTGTCCAAGATGTGATTCCACCAACACCAAGTTCTGTTATTACAACAACTACAACCTGTCTCAGCCAAGGTACTTTTGCAAGTCATGTAGGAGATATTGGACCAAAGGTGGAACACCGAGGAACGTTCCGGTCGGTGGAGGCTGTCGGAAAAACCGAAGATCGTCGTCATCAAAGAGGACCCGAGATCAACCATTAACACCCAACACCACCCTCCCACCTTTGACCTATGACACAAATGACCTCAGCTTAGCCTTTACCAGGCTCCAAAACCAAGCCAATGTGAACTTAGGGTTTGATGCTAATGAACTTTCCATGCTTGGAAACCCTAGGGACCTCGTCTTCACCGCGAAACAGAACGATTTTCAAGGCTTTAATAACTACGTGAGCTTGGGGGAGGTCGACAATGGCGATGGAACTGTGTCCGGTGTTAGTAATGGCATGATGACGGTGTTGCCGTATAACAACGACGACGACGACAATGCTGCAACAACAACGACATCGGATGTGACGGTCGCGACAATGAAACAAGAATTTTTTAATAACGGTGAACACAATGAGGAGCGGTCCGCGTTATGGGATCTGCCATGGCAACTCAGTGGTGGCCATGGGAGTTACAACATGGCTGAGCTTGACTCGGGAAGAGAAAGCTGGGGTGGACTCAGTTCATCTTGGCATGGACTCCTTAATAGCCCTCTATTGTAGAAACAGTGGAATGCTTTTGTTTTACTCTTTTTTTGTTTATTTTTATTTAATATATGTTGGATTTAGTTTGAATTAATATACTAATTTAATACAGTAGTACTACCAGTATTGGGTCCATTTAACTCGTACGATTTGATATTTCATGATCTCAATTAAAAAATTTAAAAATGACCATTTAAGTCAATATCAAAAATTTATTCCCTATAAGAATTTTGCTCTCTACAGTTTTCTTTTCCATATTGTAGTAATAATATTTTTTTAAAAATGAGCGTCGTTTAAATTAAATTCCAAATTTTAAATAGTAAAATACTAAAAATGTCAAAATATAAATAAACAATCAAATATCTTTTGAGAACAATTTGTCTGCAGTTTTTATGGAGAATTAACGAGTCCAAACTTCAGGCCCAAAAATAATGAAATACAATGTAAACAAGGCCTACGTAACTGAGAAAACAGTACAGTTAATTCGCCCATTTTTTAAACTTTTTAATTCGAATTCAAATTGAAATTACTTACACAGTATGAAACTTTTTAGTTTTACACACATTTAGGACCATTGAATAAATGAAAATAGATGACTGAGATTAATTAACTCCTTGTTTTTTTCCTCAATAAACATCTTCTCATTTCCTACCGTTAATTTTAATCATCTATTTTCTCTCGTCCAATGATTTTAAATTAATATCCAATAACACATTGAGAAAAGTATTATTAGTCATTGTGTAATGAGATCCTATCCATGTATATATATATGTTTATGTAAAGAGAGAGGTAACTGTTTATGTAGGATCATGTTAAATCATAGATTTCTTTTGTCCTAAATTTGATTCTAGTTCCATCCCAACTCTAATAATCTCTTTCACAAATTTTGCCCAGACCTAATTCGAATCTATTTTTTTAATTAACACAATGTCGTATGTGTGAAAAGTTTGACCCTAAAACAATTAGCTAAAAGCAAGACTTTTCCTCAAAGGTAAAATCACAGGCTCCTTTTCAATAGAAATCGGTCAAGCTAAACCTAACTCAACTATGGGAATCCAGACTTTCTAGAGGGTTACATTTGGTCAATTATAGAGGGTTTTTTTTGGGCCTAATAAGATAAACGGGTAAACTACATGACAATTAAAAGTTTATTTTGAGATTTATGATATTTTTTAAAATGTTTATATAATTCATCATGTCGAGACGACGGATTTTAATAAAATAATATTTTTTTATTCAAACTTATCACCTCGACGTGTCAAGTTATAAATATTTGTTCCAATAAAAAAATAATTTTTTATTCAAATGTCACCTCGAAGTGATGAATTACAATAAAATCTAGTTTTTATTAAAAATTATCACATCAAGGTAAAAATTTGAAGAAAAAATATTTTTTTTATTAAAATTTATCACCTCAACGTGACGAGTTCCATACACTGTAAAAAATGTCGCATATCCCAAAATAAAAGTGTCCGTCCTATTTTATATTTTTTTGGGTTATCATATTGGGCCAAAAAAACCCAATTATAGACCTTCATTGGCCTCTTATGAAAGAATCGAATCAGATTAATTAATTAAATTTAAATTTTTATTAGGTAATTAGTTAATTTAATGTATTTAGATATTTATACGAAACATTCTCTCTAATTATAAAAACATGAAATATATACGAACTATGAATGTACTCGTATTCAACATTCCGAATATGTGATAGGATTTTTTCAAAATATGAATTTATTCTTTAAAAAATAAACATGGCCGTACAATTATCATTTATATCCAACATTCTCAATAATATAGGTCTAGTTATGTTTTTTTTATCATTTTATAAATATAAAAAATTAGTCTATTCACTTAAATATAGCCTAATTGTTATAAGCATGTGGATTTGGTTAATTATTTTTATATAATTACTAAACTGTTGATTTTTTTTTTGTATAAATTGTCGAACTATGATTTTTAGAATATTCGACAATACTAAACAATTGAATTATCTTCACATATTTTTTATAAGATACGAGGATGAAATTCTAATTAATTTATATATAAGGACTAATCTATCAGTTTTCATACAATAGAATTAGGAAGTCGTTTTCAGAATTACAAGGCAATAAAGGTCATAAGTAGGTTGCTTTTTTTCCTCATTTGGGGGGTACATTATCTTTGACCTTGTACTTAAACTATTTGCCCATTAAACTATTAAATTTTAAAAAGTCCAACCCTCGTAATTTAATACAATGCCCGTCACTAGGGGGTACGACTTCTCAACCCCTATAATTATTTTCCCTTTTTTTCTTCTTCCAATTAGGATTGTTAAAATATTTAGGGGTAAGGAACACACATCGTCATTCGATTATAGTCATAAAATAACCCTTTGACTATATGATGTTTCTTTATTAAGTCTTCTTATTATTAAAAGTTACAAAATAGTCACTCGATTATTTATTATATTCTAAATTCATATTTTTCCGTTAAAAAATTGACAGCAGCCTGAGATGAATATTAATATGTTGTCTGAGATACGATAAAATATGATCATAGACTCTCAAACGACTATCATATCTCAAACATTATATTAACATCTAGCTCATTAATTTTTTTAACGAAAAAGGAGAGTTTGGAATATAATGAATAGTCGAGTGATCATTTTTTAACTTTTAATAGTCGAAGGACTCAACAAAGCAACGTCCTATAGTCGAAGGATCATTTTGTAACTTTTAATAGTCATATGACTCAATAAAACTGTGTCATGTAGTCAGTATATCAGTTGTGTGCTTTAACCAATATTTAAATTGGAGTTATAGGATCAAATTTTATAGAATTATTTTCCTAATTGGATTGGATAGAATTATAAAAAAGATAGGTTTACCCCTTCTTTAATTTCTCTTTTAGTATAAGTATAACCGTCAATAATCAAATCATCAACCGACTAATTTAATTTGACTAACGGAAAAGCTCGTTATGAAATTTTCATTCCAATCCAATTCTTTAATTTTTTTATATTCAGTTTGTACAACTCAACCATAAGACCAGTCGATTCCAAATTTAACCAATTAAATAGATTGTTCCGGTTTTTACAACGTTTAAATGAAATAATCATGTAAATAAATTGAATTAGACTTGGTCGAATTCCCATAATGTTGTATTTTTAGCTAACAATATTTCAAAGACAAACTAGTGGGGAAGACTTTTCCTGCACTTCTAGATAATTGTACACATACTTAACCTACTGTCTCCCACGAGCTGAAAGCATTTTCATCATTTCAAACGATGAAAAATCAGACCAATTTGTTAATCTGTGTTGTCCATGGAATTTTGTTCATTATTCCATTGATTTTCAACAGCGAACTCGGACGAAAAAGTACACAAAGAATGGGGAATTTTGAGGACATCGAGGTTGCATTTTTTAGCTGTTGTTTGTGTTTTCCAGTGCGTCTGCTAACGGTCTTTAGGGGGGAAACTCTAAACCTAGCTGCAATCAAATTTAGACCAGTGTTGCCCTAAAACCGTGTGGGTCTTCTATACACCCTACTCTATACCATATATATCTATCCTATTACATATTCAAATATGAATATAAAAAATAATACTTTACATATTCAATATATACATATTTACATTTACGAAAAAAAATCATGCACAAATAGGAAAAAAATTATTATAATTGACGTACAAAATACACTCTAAACTCTATGTATACTTATAGACGGACGTATGATTTTATGTCAAGGGAGGTGAATTTGAATTTATAAAATTTTAGGGGATACAAAAACATATTTTCAATAGAAAATACATGATTTTTTAAAAAATATATGATAATTTTAATTTTTAATGGCGACCGCTCCCACCCGCCCTGGCCTAGATCCATCCCTATGTATAATGATATAAGAGTTCATTAATTTTTCTTATTTTTTATTTTATTTCTTTATTAAGAGCGTTGCACTATAGTTTTTAAAATTATAATTTTTTTTATAAAAAAAATACATGCATTTTTCTATAATCTCAGCCGACATGAAAAATATCAGTACAAAATCAATTTTGTTTTGAAAATTCTCATAGTTAAGCTTCCACTAGTTTTGTTGGTCATTCACGAGGTCCATGCACCATTAATTTACATACATACATACGAATGTTGGTCGATGCAGATACTGCCCCACTCGCATTTCCATAACCCTATCCGTTTGATAATGTCTGGCTGCTACATTTTGAAGTATGACACACTCAGGGGTTCATATTAACTTTAGTTTTTCTTCTTTTATACAAAGCAGATCAAATCGAGGACATGTTCTTTCAAAAACACATTATATGTTCATATTTTTTTTTAAAAAAATTATGAAAATAAGTGTTAGTTTGAAATATGTTGAACTTTATACCCCCGGGACACTTTCTGATACTTAGAAATTTCTTTAGTTTATAATTTCTGACGATTTTAACTACTACTCCACCTCATAGAAGAGAAGAATATACATATTAAACTTTGTGGTAGAGTAGTTGCAAATTATTCCTTTGTGCAATTTCACTTGCAAAATTCCACTCCACTGCTGTCTCCTCGAGAATCTTTTCCGCCTGGACTTTTATTAGGTAATCAGCAAAGGCGAGTTTTATTTTGCGATGACATGTTATCATCGAGTTATTAGATTTATGTGAAATTTTTTACAAGAATATCAAGTTAACTGTTTTTTTTTTTTGGCCTTATGGTTCCCAAAGTTTCGTATTGATTAATCTGGATTAACTCTAGTTATACACATGATTTTGATGGACGAGTCTTTTAACAGAGATTTTCTGTAAACACAATGACTTGAACTCAAAATTTGCTAAAACGATACTAAGTTACTTACTATTTAAACCGATTCCGTTGATAATTTATAATGGTAAAGATCTAGTGCATTCCCATAAAGGTCATTAGGTGGATAAAATGATAGGATTTTGTATTGAACATGGCATCACCAAATCTATATCCTACTAACCCAAACCAAGGAACCGCCTCTCATCTCATATTTGTAAACAGTTCAATTGTCCACGTGCCCTAGCTGCCTATGTTTGGCCCATTAACAAATAGTCAATGATAAAATTTAAACGACTTATTCTTTTTCTTAGTTCAAATCGATTTTAAATTTGAGCTTAAATTTTATTTTTTTTAATTCAATCATTATATGTTTAGCGTTTGGCCTAACAATTATGTGTAATAAATTCAAATATCAGGAATTATTTGTTTGTAGTCTGTAAATTAAAAGAGTAAATCTATTCATCGGTTGAATTATTCATTTAGTTTACAAAAATTAAATTTATGTTATCAATTTAAATTAATTAGAACAACGTTTTTACTGTTTTATTACATTTCTTTACCGATAATTCAAATCATCTAGCTGGACTTAAAATAGAAAAGTTAGGTCATGGGTCGTGAGGTGTACAAAGAAGAAAGAGGTTTCAAACTAGAGGAAGTGGATTCTCTATACGGGAAAAAAAAACCCCTAAAGGAAACAAGGACGATAATTTTTTTTATTTCCGTCAATAATAAATTACAATAGGAATATACAAAAGTGTGTTAAAATTTTTAGATTATTCAGGAATTCTGTATCTACTAAAAAATCTTTTAAATTATTTTTTCATAATAATATTTTAACGGACTGTATTAGTGAAAACATGGAAAGCAGGCAGACCAGACACCGATCTAGAAAGAATTTTGAACCAATGACGTCATGTTTCATAGTAGAACATCCCACGATCACACTGTTGTCTACTTTGGCCTCAATTTTGTTTGTTCTATAAATAATACCCCTCCCCTTGCAAAAAAGCAAACCCCACTGCTCTCTTTCTCTCGTACAAGTCCATATCTCCTTTGGCCTAAACCCCCATGTTCAAGATGGAACATAGTGAAACAACTCTGTCCGCCGCTTCTCCGAATTCCTCGAACTCATTGTCCCCTTCCCCTCTTCTGAGTTCCAACCTATCATCTCCATCGGTCGTTATTAGTCCATGTGCCGCGTGCAAGATCTTGAGGAGAAGGTGCGCCGAAAAGTGCGTGTTGGCACCTTATTTTCCTCCGACCGAACCGGCCAAGTTCACCATTGCTCACCGCGTGTTCGGTGCTAGCAACATAATCAAGTTCTTGCAGGTAGTTTAACTTTATCTCAAAACAAATAACATATCTGAATTGTTCCCCGGAAAATATCTCAGTGAGAGTAATGGCTAATTTTTTAGTTTGGAGTGCAAAAATGATAAAGGATTAATTTCATCAAGACATCCTTAAATTATAATTCAAATTTTAAAGTAGTCCTCAAACTTTGAAACATCCTAATTAAGTTTCCAACATACCATTATCATTATCATGTCAATCAAGTCCTTTCGTTATTCTAACTAAATTGATTAATATAAGTTTCAAGTTTAAATCTCAAATACTTGCCATCTCTTTCTCAGGAACTTCCTGAGTCTCAAAGGGCCGATGCGGTAAGCAGCATGGTGTACGAAGCGAGCGCAAGGATTCGAGACCCAATTTACGGTTGTGCCGGGGTAATTAGCCAGTTGCAGAAGCACGTTAACGAGCTTCAAGCACAATTAGCCAAAGCTCAGGCCGAAGTGGTCAACTTGCAGTTGCAGCAAGCGAACCTCGTCGGGGCATTGCTTTGCATGGAGGTGGAACAATCTCCTCAGCTGAATGCCGAGCAACCGGCCGTCGACAACAATTTCGTGGGCGGCCTGCAAAGCTTCCATAGCAACCCCAATTCCATGGAAGACAATTTATGGGAGCCTCTTTGGACATGATTGACGATCGTATATATTAATCAACGGTTTCGTTATGGTCCCATGAAACTCTTCCAAGGAGAAGTTGAAGGACATTAGATTTTTATTATAGAAAAAAGTTATAGATGCTACAACTCTACTGAAATTTAGGGTTAAAAAGCCTAATTTCAAAACTTTAACAAATTTTAGGTCACCAACTATATTATGATTTACTTGAAGATTGATGTTTGATTGCTCCTGGTCAAATAAGCTGGCTTTTGACTGGCTCTTTCATTTAGTTTTTCTCTATTACACTGTTTTGCTATCTCTATGGTACACCAATTAAAATATGGTAATTTTTCCTTACCTAATTTATTCAATCCGATACGATCAAAGTTAATATTTTTAAATTGAGACCAAGATAAGTCAAAATAAAAAATTTCATCAAAATTTTCGAGATCATATTAAATTTTTCATAGTTGAGAAAGGATAAGTCAAGTTTTTTTTTTTTTAAATTTTGAGATTAATTCGAGATCAAGTTATGCTTCTACAATGACGAATTAAAGTCGACTGAATTAAATTAAAATTTTAGACCAGATAAAAGTCGATAATCCTAAAATTTGAGTTGGGGTCCTAGTACCCAAAAAAATTCAACCCGTTTTCTCTAGTTATAATCCTTCACATTTCAGAAGGCATTGATGAGCGATGTCGAGACCCAACACGTATTATAATTTATATTATGTTTCTAAGTGTATTTTATGGGTAAACTACACATTTAGTATCTAAACTATCAGTACTAGTTCATTTTACTACTTAAACTTTTAATTTTTTTTAAAATCATATATAGCGTTTAGTTTTTGTTTCATTTTAGTATTCGTAGTTGAAAACTTAACTCATTTAATACATAAACTATCAGTTTTGATCTGTTTTACTATTTAGACTTTCATTTTTTTGTTCAAAATTTAACACTATATTTCGAACACGGGTACTAAAATGAAACAAAAAGTAAATGTTAGGCATGATTTTGAAAAAGATGAAAGTTTAGGTACTAAAACGGATCAAAATAAACAGTTTAAGTACTAAAAGCATAATTTACCGTTATCTTATTGATTTCAAAATTTTATTTTTGAAAGTATTTGTACTTCCATGGTAAAAAAATTATAATAATATCATACGGATCAAATTAATATTTAATTATTTCATAATTTATGGGGAATAGATAAGGTGATAGCATGACAAGAATGGAATTATCTTATCTGCAGGTTCAGGCTCACCTTTGTTAATTGGTAGAATTTCAGTTGTAAGCCCCCTTGATAATTGATAATACTAAGAATTAAAAATCTAAGACCTAATTCCAATTGATAATACTAAGATGTTTTTAATGTCTGCGGAGCATTTTAATAGTCATGGAGGAAAAAGAGATGAAGTATTTACATACTAAAAAACAGTGGTAGTTTCAAAGCTAATGGTTTGATTTTGGAATGTTGTTTTCTTATACAATTCAAATCATGTGCCTACACCCAGACTTGTCGTTTTTTTTTTTCTGTCATGATAAAGACAATATTTTCTATTGGAATATTATTTTTGAATTAAATTAAACGGACTTCGAGCTATAAATTTTATTAAAAAAGAAGTAATTTGGATAATCTTAAAAGGCTGGGCAGATGACTGTGGAAAAACATGTGCATTGTTGCTTAAATTCAGTTCATCGTGTGAAATGATAAGCGACGAGGATCTCATGTTGCATTGCATTTGGTCCGTTTTTATAGCTTAACAACGACAGCCACGTTGGTACCAATTTCTTCCCATCCATCAATCTTATAGAAGTTTGATTTTTCTTCCTTTCCCAATTTGGATAAGCTATCACTTTGTCAAAATAGTTATGTTTTGTCATGATTAGTTGAATCTGATTCAAAAAATTTATTATACTTTGAAGACCAAGATAACTCAATTCAATCCTTTTACAATATCAACATTTAAAAACTCTTAATATTAATTAACAAACAAAGTCTCATCCTCCAACATATATTTTGTGATAAAATAATATATTTAATAAATAAATATTGTCATAGATTTAAAATTTAAAAATAGGCCCACATTTTGAGTAATAAAAAATTAGTATGCGTCGAAGCTATGTCCATAAATAAATTCAGATGAACCATTCCCAATGTACCAAAAGCTTCACAAACGAGTTAAACAACAGCTCAGCAACCTGCATCCAGTAGATTACACCTTTTGCAAAGCCAGAAACAGAGGAGACCGAAATTGATATAACCCATGACTATGTTACTCCTTCCAACTCTTCGATAAGTATGCATATCCGACGTCCATGTCGATCGCATGAGTGTGGAATATGGTCCTTCAAAGACCCTCCAAATACGTCAAAGAAAAATGTTAACGAGCCCGTCTTGAAAACATAATCATATCCCAAGTAACATTAGTTCCGAGCCATTGAAACTACCTGGTAAAGGCACACATATATGCTATCATGATCTTCGGCTAAAAATGTTCGACCAAAAAACACAAAAGAAGGTTCACATATATCAAGTCATTAAATCCTTGAAGTAAATGTACCACCCACGGATGACAGAACTTGACGAATTGTAAATTAAATCACTGCAGGCTGTATTACTCCGATTCTTCAATTTTCTTGAAGTACATGTATTTCACACTCGTGTCTGATTCAAAAGATGAAAGACGCCGGAGTCAGACACGTATTTGCATTACACACATAATAGTATCCAACAGGGGCAACCATGTCCGAGTAACATAGGCTGCAGCGTATCTTCAAAACAGGGGAAAAAGAAATGGTTCAACAACTGTTTTCCAGAGCAAATGTTTCATTCCTAACATTTTAGTATGAAACTATCTCAGCCAACCCATATGTCGAGAAAGGGAAAATGACACTAAAAGCCAAAGATATTTAGGAGTAAAGCGTTTCAAAAGATTTTCAAATGCAGCATTGATTGTTGATAAAGATAATGCAGCATCAAAGCTTGAACTATAGTATTCTTCGATCCTAAACCATATATGGTAACATCAAGACAATGCTTTCGAATCTTTTTATCAACTATGTCACCCTAATATTAGTTCAACGTCAAGACAATGCATATTCTAATGGTTGGATTGAATAAATGCTTACAAAATAATCATTTACGCATATTAGAGCATAAAATATTATGAGCAAATGTTAAGACTTTTTTATGCTATACCTGATCTGGCTTCTATTGTTTCAATCCCCAAAGTCATCCTGCATTGCATATAGAAGTTTCTGATAAGTATGCCCGTCGACAAGATCTTTGTTTTGCAATTCTTTTAACAACCCCATGGCTTCCTCAACCCTTCCTCTTCTGCATATCTCATCCAAGATCATTCTGTATGTTATTAAATCGGCAGACTTGTGTATTTCAATCATCTCTCTTTGATAACGCACTGCTTCCTCGACCTCTCCAGCTATTGCCAAAGCATTCACAAGGGAGTTATACGATTTTCCGCTAGGAGTAAACCCGTTTTTCTTCATTTCATCGCACAACTCCCTAGCATTATTTGTTCTACCTTGCGCACATAACCGTAAATCAAATAATCATAGGAATAATCATTGGGTAGGCACTTGTAAACGACGCCCATCTGGTCAAACACTCGCAGAGCATCATTGACATGAAGCGAAAGTACGTACCCTTTTATCATAGAATTCAATGAAAAAATATCCGGTTCTATCCCATCATCGACCATTTGCCTAAACAAACACCTAATAGTCCCCATGTACACATGGTTTATATAAGAATCTCTTCCCCTACTCAGCATCGCGATGAAAAGAATGTTATACGTTCTAACAGATGGCCTGCAATCGAGTTTAAGATTGTTCCTCATATGCTTAAATATATTCACAGCTCTACTCAACTTCCTAGCTTCCGTAAGAAGTAAATGATGGTATTATAAAGAGGCTCGTAACCGAACGAACGAAGCGCAAGCACTTGTTTAAAGACAACATCCATTTCTTCATACATTTTAGCAACACCGAGCTTCTTTATGGTAATATGATAACTGGAAACTTCGTGTCGGAACAGAGGCTGCTGAGCCGCCCAATTGAATAACTCCCAACATACTAAATTAAAGGATCTTGTTCTAGAGTTATGACATTGAAAAGCTCTTCAGCAGTGAATCTAGGTGGGAGCTGTGAAATGGCATTGTGAAATTTAGCTTGGTCAAGGACTGGTTTCTTAGCAGCTTTTAATCTCTTATTGTTTCTTCGTCTAAAGGATCTAGACCGGGCTTGAGTCGAGAAAAAAGAACATAAAAGCGTGCTATGGAATTGGTGTGAAATTACATAGAATGATGAGTCAATCTGGGTGAAGCCAAAAGGGAATTGTTTAGGCAGATAACCATAAAAACCAGAGTATTCATAGTACTAAATTGCGGCCACAACGCAGCGTAACGCCTGCATCGTAACGCCTGCATCGTAACGTTTTTTAAGGTTATCGCGATGCAATATCGGTGCAACTCGATAAGGGAATCGCATCACGATTGTTGCGGTCAAAAACCGTTACGTAACATCGCAACACGTTATAAATTGCGCCGCAACACCGCAACAAACTTTAAATTATCTAAAATATAAAATTACATATATGATTTGTTTTAATTTAATTCTTAAAACTGAATTATAAATATATATCATTTATAATATCGTAATAGTTATTTTTAAAATTAATTACTTAAATTTGAATTAATTAAAATATTTATTAACATTATTTTAAAATTAAATTAATTTAAATTATCTCATATCTAAAATTGACGTGATTCATTTTAAATTAAATTTTTATATTAACATTAAGTATAATAATTATATGTTTATTTAATATTATATAAATTTTGTATAAGAGATGAATTCAATTTATAATACTATAATAATTTTTGCATTTTATCTATTTACTATGATACTATAAAACTTTATCTAATCTATTTACTATAAAATGTTATCATACAACATGTTTTCTACCAATGATGCATCTTATGATGCACATAATGTGATGTCTTCTTCACATGAAATAGGAATGAATCAAAACCAAGACAATGACGAAGATATAAATGTCTTAGATCCACTACACCATTCATTTTGGTGGTGACCCATAAGATATAAAATTTTTATATTTGTAGTTATGTATTTTTTTATTTCTAAGTTATATAAAATGAACATTTTTATATTAAAATATAAAAAGTTTGATATGATTTTAGTGATATTGTTTATATGTTATTCAGTAATATTATTATAATTGTTATACCTATTATCCAGTATGATAACACTTCTATGATTTATATTTGTTTTTAATAAATTTTTATTTATGAAATTAAATTTTTATTTTTAAAATAAAATATTAAAAGGGTATATTAATATTAGTATATTAAAAGATAATTTTAAAATGTATAAATATAATATTTTAGACGTATTGTGATTTTTGATGAAGAGATTATATCCGTGATAACTGCAACACGTTACGTAACGTCCGTAGTATCCACAATAAAATCTGCAACCTCAATTTGATACTAAGATAATATTACAAAGATGGTGGAAAGGGTTCGTGTTGAAAGCATTTCTCGAGCAATATCTACGAATAGCAACATATTACTGTTCATCAAATGAAATTGCAGCTGGATATGAAGCACAAAAAAGATGATTTTCAGTTTGTTTCTCGGGAAATTGACATGGAATATAGAGACAAAGGGAGATGGGTGTTGAGAATCTAACATCAAGACATGTCGGAGCAGAGACAAAGTAGTCGAAGCTGAACAGTGAGCAGCGAAACTCAAAAGCTTCAATTGTGGAAGACTGAAACATTCGCGGGTTATTTTTCAACTAGTCAAAACCCAATCCACGATTTTCTTTAGGCCTACATAGTACATCAATATGTAATTCCGATCCGTCCCAGTAATCATCATTTTTTGTATTAAACTAAAATTATTATAAAATAATATATATTTTAAATATTTTAAATCATTCGATAATAAATGTTTAATTATTTTATTATAATTATTAATATTAAAATATATGATGTTTAAAAATAATAATGATTGTCACATTTTTTTTAAATAGAGGAAACAGTAATAAACAAATATTTGTTTTTAATATCTACACCAAACTTGTCCCGACCCGGCCACACAACCGCCGATCATTGTCAACGCATTTACGGGTTTTGTCCAAACGCCCTCTTCTAATTCATCCTCGAAGGCCAATCAGAAAAACCACTTTTTTACTAATCAATTTGCTGATTTTCCCATTTCGATTTTGAAAAGAAGAAAATGAAACAGTTTCCGGGATTCACAGTTCAAATTATTGTCAGTATAGGGATTTTTCAAATTCTCGATCAAACTTTTCGAATTTGATTTCACTTTTTTACTCCTTGTTGCAGCCACGGAGGTTCCTTCTTCGTCTTTCGTAGTGGTTCGTCATTTTAACTGAAAGAAATCAAATTCAAATGAAGCATTTTTAATTAACTTATTTTTTGTTTGGGGGGAGAAAAAAAAGGTCAACGTATTAAAAAAACTGGAGTCTTAGCTATGTTGGGTGAGAATCGCTGTGGGTTTAAAGTTGAAAGCTGTTTCTTTCATTTGGCTGAATGGCATCCTTTGCCATAGCATAGCTGATTAGGGAACCAAGCCCCTTTTATCTCTCGTTAAAATCAGGTAATTGGATTTGGTTTTCGCTGTAAATTATGTTAGGTATTTGTTCCACTGTTTCGAATGCTAGCGAAAATAAGAATCGTATAGAGCCTAAGTTGATAGCTAATCTCGTATCTAATTCTTGATTTTTAATACTTTTGAAATGATCAAATTAAAAAAAAAAATTAATTGAAAATTACGTAAATTTGTTTTTTGAATGAAACAATTATGTTTTTAGCTGCATGTAGTATATGGATGTGTATAAGTTTATCTTAATCTAAAATTTCCGTAGGTAAATCTGTGATAAGTCATAGGCTGTCCATTGACCTAATCTTATGCTCACTTTTCCAGGCTTAAGGTTTTCTGTTCATCATTCCGAGACTTGGTAGCAGCAATTTACTACTTTCAATGTTTTGAGTGTTCAAATGTTTAGTAAGGGCGTTTCATTTGCTAGAGCAATGGGTTGTTGTGGGTGCTTCGGCTTTGGATTCGGCTTCACAGCAAAGCCCAGAAACATACCAAGACCCAATTGTAGATCGAACTTTCAAATTTCCCAGGAGCATCTGTTAGATGAAGAGAAATAGAAGAAGACGATGATTATTTATATAACACTAACAGCGAGGTTACCGACACTGCTCATGGAGATGAGGTTGAGTCTACGAGCCGTGCGAAGCACTCTGAAGAAATTTTGAGGTTCAAACTTGACAATGGCTTGATTTGCAGGCAGTCCCCTGTGAAGGAAACCAACAAAATTGTCCGGTCAGAGGTAAGTGTAGAAAAGAATTAGTATAACTCCATTAATTTTTACTATTTTATGACGTACGGTTTATCTCTACTGTTGGTGCTGCATAATTGTTAGTACGCTACTATCTGTATCAACTTACAAATTGTAAATATTCATGGAATAGGTAGGTGACTTGTCACTTTACCAACAGTAATGTTGTTTTCATGATGCGCTTTAGCATTTGTGATGTATTTTGTGCTTCTTATTATGGAATTACACCAGTATTCTTCATTGCGTTGTATTTTTCCCCTTCTGCTAGTTTATTTTTTATTCTCGACTTCGTTATCAGGATGAGAACGGGAATAAGATGATTAATGAGTATGTGAGGGAATACAAGATTGGTTCTGGTAGCTATGGAAAAGTGGTAAGGATATCATTGTAAGACATTATGTTACATAATTTGCTTTAAGGATTCAAAGTTTACCTATTTTGATTGCTTGCTTGTTAGGTTCTATATCGAAACAGTGTAGATGGGAAACACTATGCCATTAAGGTTAGTATATTGTTTCAATACTAAGTGTTCCATTTGAGGGTAAAAATGGAATTAACTACTCAATGAGTTTTTAAGGCACTTTGGTGTTGAATTTACATGGTTACTTTCAGGCCCCACTTGGAATGTATGAAGGCGATTTAATGCCGAGTTTACTTGGTTACTTTCAGGCTCCACTTGGAGTTGCATTATTGTTTACTAGAAACTAGAAACTTTTAAAATTAAAGAAACTTTTTATATTTTAATTATGTCCTTATAGGTTACATGATATTTGATGTTTTCTGGATCTGTTACAATTTTATGCCTAATTATGGTTTCACCTTGTAATTATGGGTTATTTTTATATTTAAATCCTAGGCCTTTCATAAGTCTCAGTTGTCAAAGCTGCGGGTTGCTCCTACAGAGACAGCAATGAGTGATGTTCTTCGCGAGGTATTGGCTTGCTATTCTTTTTTTTTCCTCTCTGATATAATCACTCATATATACGATGGATCAGACTCTGCAGTTAATTCAAAGGTCTGGGAGCTCATGAACTATGTCATCGGTTTACTCTTTTGTTCTTATTCTGATTTGGCTCTCTTCTCAGTTTTAGAGGCTTTTATCCTTCCTCATTTTTGCTTTAAATAAACTGGAAATACCTCAGGTCTCCATCCCTTTATTTCGAAAAAAAAACTAAGTCTTTAATGGAACAAAACACTTGACTTATTGTTGGAACGTGTTGCCACTGGTATTTTTCCATTCGCAGTGATGAGGGAAAACAAGAAAATTTGTAATGCTATGTAGTTAATTTCTTTTAGGAAAGAGAGGCGTTGGAAGAATTTTAAGGACTCTACCTTTTGTGGAGAGAGCTGCCTTAATTTCTACCTTTTACATGAGTACATTTTATTTTGGACGAGTGCCCATTTTTATCTGATCCACTTCCCTTGTAGGTTCTTATTATGAAAGTGTTGGAACATCCCAATATAGTGAATCTCATTGAGGTGATGGATGACCCAAGCATGGATCAATTCTACATGGGTATATATATTAACTTTTGACCTAATGGTGTGTTTAAACAAGTAATTGAGTTACTCTCATTATTGACTGCCTGTCCCTTTCTCTTTGTCCAGTTCTTGTGTATGTGGAAAGCAAATGGGTTTGCGATGATTCTGGACCTCCAGGAAGGCTTGGTGAAGATACTGCTAGGAAGTATGTGCGAGATATAGTATCTGGACTTATGTACCTCCATGATCATGTATGATTTAAGAACCAACTTTTGTGAATGGTTTCATTTTTTTTTTGCATTCATTTTTCAGTTCTCTATGATTGTGCTTTTTGTTTGATATGTCCAATTAAGTACTTGGTTAGATAAAGGGATAAAGCAACTTTTAGTCCCTGAACTTGACAACTTTCTCAACTTGGTTCATTATCTTTTTTTGGTCCGCGTTGGTCTCTAAACTTGGATTTTGGATCTTTTTTTAATCCTTCTAATGATGTGGCACTCAAACTAAAATGGGAAAAGTTGTCAAGTTCAAGGACTAAAAGTTTCTTTATCCCTTGGATAAACATGATAAAGCTTACTCTGAACATATGTAGAGAAGACTAATTTGTTTTCTTATTGTCTTGCTTTTTCTTTCCATGTATCTTCATGCAAACAAAACCATGGTCGTTGAAGGAGCAATATTCCTAAAGAAGAAAGTTTGCCAGTTCTTTTTATCTATGATATATATATATATGTGTGTGTGTGCTTGTTTGATACCTTGCTTTTCGATGTTCTGATGATGAAGGCTTTTGATGTTGGAGTTTGATTTGTTTACCCTTCTTATTACGGTGATGGGAGTTTGCACATTCTCCCATGAATTTATGTTTTATGGGGAACATCTTGTTTGTAGATAATAAAATCATATGTTACTTGTTAACTTGCTAGTTTACTGTGTTAACTCGTGTGGTTTCTTCTAAAACAGAATATTGTGCATGGAGATATAAAACCTGACAATTTGTTGATTACTAGCACGGGTACGGTGAAGATAGGGGATTTCAGTGTCAGCCAGGTGTTTGAGGTAATTGTTCTACCTCACCCGTAAATTCCTTCAAAGTATGACTTGAATGAGAGTATTATACTGAAATTGTCTCTTGTCCGAACCTCCTTTTTTATCTTCTGCTTTTGTACTGTTTATCATTTGAATTATAATTATGTGAATCACAAATTCTGTTAATTGACAATTTTCTTTGGACAAGAATTAGTGCAGAAGTGTGGTGTGCACTTACATTTAGTATAAGTTTGAATGGATAAGACTCAAAAAGACTTGCTTGAAGTTTTCTAGCATAACATTATCCCTGATAGTTTCCATTCTCTTCCCCCCCCAATTTTAATATGTTTTCTCTTACCTTTGAACTTTGAAATGTTGTTTTGTTCTCGGTGGAATTAATTACTGTTTCTGCAAAATCATTTTATTTCTTTAGGACGACAATGATGAGCTTCGCCGTTCTCCTGGGACTCCTGTATTTACTGCGCCCGAGTGTTGTCTAGGTTAGTGTTTCCTCTGTTAGCTGAAACTAGGCTTTAGTATCGAGGAGATAGATAGAGAACATAATTTATGTTTGTTTTTACCATGCCCGAGATCAATCAACAGGTTCAACGTATCACGGAAGAGTTGCAGACACTTGGGCTGTAGGAGTTACTTTGTACTGCATGGTACTTGGAAAATATCCGTTTCTTGGTGAAACACTCCAGGATACCTATGACAAGGTACGTAATGGCATCCGTACGTTATCTCTCTTTTACCTTTTTATCTTTCCCGCAGCCTACGGTAACATTGTTCATTTTCTTTCTGCAGATTGTTCATAACCCTTTATTCCTTCCAAATAAAATGAACCCGGAGTTGAGGAACTTACTAGAAGGACTTCTCTGCAAAGGTTAGTGAAATATTTCTTTCTGAGACAATGTTTATCGATTGCCCCTACCATCGATTTATCCCCGGACTTTGCTCTCCTTGGTGATCTTGAAAACGTTGACCCTTTTGTTTTCCAGACCCGAAAGAGAGAATATCTTTGAATGCTGTAGCCAAACATCCCTGGGTTATCGGAAAAGATGGACCGATCCCTCAGTACATATGTTGGTGTAAACGTAATAATAGCCATTCCGAGGGCCAGATCTAATACAAGAAGTGATACACAATGGTAACTAGATTATCATCTGGTTTTTGACAATTCGCTGCACAGTTGAAAAAAACAGCTTGCGCCTCCGTTTTCACCCGTTTACTCCCTTTCAGTGCATGCACCAGAGACGCATACGTTAACTAAGACTCGAAGCAAAACTTTGTGGTATACATTAAGATTAGGGTTGAGTGAAAAAAAACCGAGACCCCATCGGCCATTTCGGACATTAGTTTTTAGCTCGGTTTTTGTGCAGGGAGTGAGTTGTGAGATTTGTTATGATAGCTTTGGGTTAGAAGGTTATCCTGATTCCAGTGTACCAAATACTTTGCGATTGACATTGTTATTCTCTTATGTTTCTCGGCTGTGAATTGATTGTATATATACATTATCCAAGGCTTGAGGAGATTTTGCATTTTCTTCCTTCAAAAATAACTATGAACAAAAAATATAATTTGGGTTAAATATCCTCAAACTAGACTTATATCTTACATTGATATTTAAATTTTAAAATATTTCAGTTTAATCCTCCATTCTATTAGTAATAATAATATAGTACCATAAAATGTTACATTATTTTATTTGGTAAATTATTAAAAATAAATACATATGATCATATTGTACACATTTAGCATCGAGATTATGATAAAGTAGAGCTTGATGTGTCATCCGATGCTAAACCGGCCTAACTTAAAAAACACAATACAAAGAAGTTACAACAAAACTTTTCTTCAGGAATTCAACCACCAAGGCCATGCCCTTGCAAATATCATGTTTTTCCCAGTTGTATACTGTCATGATCAGCATGTAAAAATTACCAGCTTCATCTCTGTTTTCTGCTCTGTAGGTTGTTCTTGCCTGATATGTAACACCAAAAGAGTTATTCATCATCAGTATTTAATTTATGACTCACTTTCAAGATTCTTGCACTATCTATTTAAAATATTTACATGCGTGTGTGTGTCACATATATATATATATATATATATGTTATCCCGACTCTTCATTTTTGTGTATAGTCCTCTTGTCTGGCACGTTCAGATATGGATATAGGGTTTGATTCTCCAAATAAATGTAGAAAGCAAGGATATTGAAGCAAGTGAATACCAAACATGAAAGAAGAAATGAGTCGGTATCAAGGATTCTGTTCAATGTTGCCTAGTTTAGATTAGATGCCTTAGGAGACGATTGAAGCTATTGAACAATATGACTCTCACTTGAAACCTCCAAGCTACCCTGATTTGAGAGTTTCAAGGCTTAACAAATGTTGGCATATGCAAATGAAATGTTCAAGGGTCATAAGGAGTCCAGTGAAGTACCGGGGAGTGGGGGTTCTAATATGTCATTTTGTTGCCGGTATAAGAGGCCGGAATTCGATGAAATTTTGGGTGATAAGAGGCCAAACTATAAGTATTGTACGTTTGCTTTTGTGTACTTTGCAAGCAGAGAGGATCTGCTTTATGCAAAGGATAGGATGAACAATGTATTAATTGATGGGAGGAAGATTGCGGTGTCGATTGCGAAGTATTAGAGGAAGAGTTTTTCGAGGAGTTCGGAGCGTATTAGCGTGGTGGGGGCAAAGAGTGCAGGATCAGAGGAGCATCCTGGAAGAAGTTCAAAATCTAGAGTAGATGATGGTGGGAAGAAGTTGATGAACAAGCTTTATGATGGGAGGTCATATAAGGATACGGTTTTGGGAGTTAAGAGAGCTGAGGGCCCGAAGGGAGGTAGTTATGGAGATAATATGGAGGTGAAGAAACCGCTGGAAGTTTTCATTCCAATGGAGGAAAGTTCTTGGTTGAAATCGTCTTTAACATGAATTTGTAAGGTGATTTTTGAAGTCGAGTTCGTGCAGAGGGCGTTAAGAACTGATGGAATCAATGCCAAGGTGGTCTTTTGGGGTCATGCAAATAATGCATGTTTAGTTGTTCCTTATCCTTATGGTTTGATAGGTTAGAACCTGTCTTGGACGAGAATAATGTTCCTTTAATGTTCTGTTCGGTTTCTTTGATTAGTGTTCCTTTAAACTGCTGGTCAGTTTCTTTTTTCACAAGTTTGGCTTTGAGGTAGGGCAATCTAGTGATGATTCAGGAACATTTTGTTCAGAGATTGGATTGCAGAGTGGCTCGCATGCTGTTAAGGGTTGCAAGCCCGTTTGATATACCTCCCCAGGTCTCTATTACTACGTTTGGTAGGCCGTTTACTGTAAAAATTAAGGTGGAAGGTAGCGATGATTTTTTCCCGGTGTTAGACGATGTGGCTGAAGAAGACGGTACAGCGGTTCCTTGGGTGGAAAACTCACCGGACAGGAGCCAAGGGGATGACGTCGAAGGGCAAGATGGGATTATGGGTAGTCAGAGAATGTCAGGCTTTCAGAACAGAGTGGAAACATGGGTTCGGGAATCTCCATGTGAGGGTGGCACGATTGACAATGGGTGTGTCATGGAGAAAGCAGATTTTTTAAGTCGTGGGGCTATTAATTTATGTTCGGTGGAGACAGTTTCAGGTGGAGATCCAGGTCAGCAGGAAATGTTGGGGACTTTATTGATGGAAGTGAAAGGGGCTTGAGCAAGGCTGTTGTTTCCTTGGGGCAGAAAAAATAGGAGGTGTTCTTCTTCTCCTCCTATTATTCGAAGACGTCCAAAATTTGCTGGTACCATCTTTTGCGATAGAGTGTATGGTAGGTCTTATAAGAAAAGTAAAACAGGCGATTCGGAGAAGGGACTTTCTGTAGTTGATTTTTCGCTAGAGAATGAGGAACTGGATTTTACTTGGGAGGTCAGCAAAGTGCTGAGTGTTCATTTAAGGGGGGAGGACGGCTTTTGCTGAAAAGTTTTTGGACTCGAGGCGTGAGGAGGGTGAGATTTGATTTTACCTCTCTGCCATAGGTGATTATTTTGTTCTCATTTATGGTAGCTATTGCTTGTGTTACTTGGAATGTTAGGGGTTTAGGGAATAAGGAAAAAGCTACCGCAGTTAAAAAGGTGGTTCTGAGTAAAAAACCTACGTTTCTTTTTCTGCAAGAAACGAAGTTGGAGGTAGTAAACCAGTTGATGAGAAGGAAGTTGGGGGGCAAATTTCTAGGGGGCTATGCTGAGTCTCCGGCTGAGGGAGCATCAGTAGGAATTCTCACTTTATGGGATGAGACTTTGTTTCTTCCTCGATCGCAAAAAATTTCTTCCAGATTTGTAGCCCTAAAAGGTTTAGTCAAGTTGAATGTTGCTTTATCAATGTGTATGGACCTTCTGTTGAATCGGAAAAAGAGTCTTTTTTTGAGGAATTAATTAGTTATATTTCGACTTTGGATTGTCCTTTATGTGTAGTAGGAGATTTTAATGCTCACCTATCACAAGATGAGAAGATGGGAAAATCACTGAATGAAAATTCGATCATTTTGTTCAGGGATTTTCTGTTCCAAGCAGAGTTATTGGATCTTCCTTTGGTTGGAGGGAGGTTCACTTGGGGTAACAATAGGGATGATCCTACTTTTGTGAGGCTGGACAGATTTTTAGTATCCAACAATTTCCTTAATATTTTCCCGGATGTTGTTCAGATACTAATTCCAAAATCTCTTTCGGATCATAATGCTGTGGCGTTGGAATCCAGTAAGTTAAACTGGGGTCCGAAACCTTTCAGACTTTTCAATTACATCATGGAGGAGGGATTTAAAGAAGTTGTTGAAGGGAAAATTTCAATTTTGAAGAGGACGAAGAGGCCGAGCATTGAAGTGTTACTTAAAGAAACTAAGGATGTGATCAAAAAATGGTCTAATGAAAGCATAATGAAGTTGCCAAGCTTGATCGACAGTAAGGAGAGGTTAATTTCGAACCAAGAAGCTCTAATTCAACAGAGTAATCCGTTAGTCTCAATGGGGGATATTGCAAAAGAAAATCAGAATATGGTCTTTAAATGAAAGCATAATGAAGTTGCCAAGCTTGATCGACAGTAAGGAGAGGTTAATTTCGAACCAAGAAGCTCTAATTCAACAGAGTAATCCGTTAGTCTCAATGGGGGATATTGCAAAAGAAAAATCAGAACTATGGTCTTTATAAGGAAAGGAAGAGTTATCCTAGTTCCAAAAATCTAGGGCAAATTGGATTCAAGATGGAGATCGGAATTCAAGGTATTTTCACCAATGTGCCACTAACAGAGGGAGGATCAATGCCATCAATTCTTTGGATGTGGGAGGTGCTATGATTGAGGATCCAAGTATGATCAAAGCTTTCATTTTTGGTTTCTTCAAGGATGCTTACAATGCCAAGCTAACGGTTGAGGTGGAGAAGTTGGATTTGAATTTTAACAGACTTAAGGAGGATCATGTTGCACTTTTAGATAGGAATTTCACTGAGGAGGTAATTTGGGAGGCAATAGGGTCATCGGAAAGTAATAAAGCTCCGGGTTCGGATGGTTTGAATATGAGATTTTTCAAGAAATTTTGGCCGGTTTTGAAAGAAGATATTCTGAAGTGCTTCAAAGATTTCTATGATGGAAAGAAATTCGGTAAACCATTCATTTATTACTCTAATTCCTAAGAAGTCGAATCCGGTCAGTATTGAAGATTTCAGCCCTATAAGTTTGGTAGGGGGTATACAAAATCTTGTCTAAAGTGCTATCAAGAAGATTAAGAATGTGCATTGGAGGGTTGATCGGTCACTCTCAATTCGCTTTCATCCCGGGAAGGCAGATTTGTGCTTGTTCTTTAGTAGCTAATGAAGCCATTGACTATTGGAGGAGGAAAGGTAGGGAAGGTATTGTGTTCAATGTGGATTTCAAGAGAAATTATGATACTGTGGCTTGGGGTATCTTATTACAAATTATGGAGTGTATGGGGTTTAGTCAAAGATGGAAATCCTGGATTTTTAGATGCTTGAATTCGACTACAATTTTTGTGCTTGTTAATGGTTCTCCTACACCAAGCTTTAAAGTTGCCAGGGGGTTAAGACAAGGTTGTTCTTTGTCCCCACTTTTGTTTAATTTGGTGGGTGAATTTTTGAATCTACTGCTCTCTAAAGCAGTTGAGGTGGGGCTGTTTGATGGTTTTCAGATTGGTGGTGAGCTGTCCTCAGTTTTGCTATCGCATCTTCAATTTGCCGATGACTTTATAATTTTTTGCAAAGCCTCTAAAGGTCAATTGAAAAATTTAAAGAGGGTTTTGACAGTTTTTGAGCTTTGTACAGGGCTGAAGTTGAATTTGCTGAAGAGTAGGATTTTCGGTATTAACTTACAGGATCAAACTGTCGAGAATTGTGCCACCTCTATAGGTTGTGTTCCAGGATCTTTTCCGGCGGAGTATCTAGGGCTACCTTTGGGAGCAAGGAGAAATTCGATTAACCTGTGGGATCCGTTTGTTAATAAATTCTACCAGAAACTTGCAAGCTGGAAATCTGGTTCTTTATCCCTTACAGGTAGGGCAGTTCTGATAAAATCGGTCATGAATGCACTTCCTAACTATTATATGTCTTTGTTCAATATGCCAGTGGTGGTTAGGAAAAAACTGGAGTCGTTAATGGCTAATTTCTTGTGGGGTTCTACGGCTGAAAAGAAATGGATGCACTGGATAAAGTGGTCTATTGTTTGTAGAAACAAAGAGTTTGGGGGTTTGGGTATCTCGGATCTCAAGACTCGAAATAGGGCTCTCTTGGGCAAATGGATTTGGAAGTTTGGTTGCGAGAAGGATTCTTCGTGGAAGAAACTGATATGTTCGAAACATAATGTTGATAGTAGGTCTATTGTTTTAGATGATAATTTGCCTCCCAATGCATCTTGGATTTGGAAAGGTATAATAACTATCGAGCAAATGATATATTTGGGTTATGTTTTAGGAATCATCTTGTGTTACAGGTTGGTAAAGGAGACTCCATCAGCTTCTGGCATGATTTATGGATTAGTAATTATCCATTGAAGACTATCTTTTCAAGGATTTTTGCTTTATCGGTAAACAAGGAAGGGTTGTGGTTGATTATGGGTGTTTTAGTAATGGGAAGTGGGTGTGGGATTTTTAGCTTAGGAGAGCTTTAATGGACATTGAATTTGATCAATGGATGGAAATGATGCTTTTTTTGGATAATTTTTGTCCTATGATAAAGGGTGAAGATTGTTATGTTTGGAGAGAAAATGGTGATAGTGTGTTTTCGGTTAAGTCTTGCTCTAGATTTATTTCTAGTTTATCCGAGCCACAGGACTTCTGGTCGGAGATTGTGTGGAAGGGGTTAGTTCCTCCTAAAGTAGAGGTTTTTCTTTGGTAAATTATTCATCAGAAGTTGGCTGTCAAATCAGTTTTGTTGGGCAGAGGTGTTAAGGGTATTGAGAATCCTTATTGTGTGTTATGTGGAGTGGAGCCAGAATCGGTGACTCATTCTTTCTTTTCTTGCTAACAGATCTGGAAGATTTGGGTAAAATTCCTCCGGTTGTGGAATGTCTTTGCTGTTCTATCCAATAATCCTAAAGATTTCTTGCTTTCGTGGGTGGAATTGAGACATAATTCGGCTATTTGGCAATTCATACCGGTAGCTGTACTGTGGACTGTTTGGTTATGCAGGAATCAGATAGTGTTTCAGAATGGGAAACTGGATAGT
This sequence comes from Hibiscus syriacus, assembly GCF_006381635.1. NCBI lineage: Eukaryota > Viridiplantae > Streptophyta > Magnoliopsida > Malvales > Malvaceae > Hibiscus > Hibiscus syriacus. Next base: position 203,792 of record NW_024062429.1, read on the forward strand.
GCTAATCTTTTCTTTTCGGTGAGGTATAGGGTGGCTTCTTGGTTCTTAGCTAAATACAAGGACGTCTCTATTCAGATTGATGGCCTTGTGGGTGATTTAACCTTGGCAGATAAGCATCACTATCCATATAAGTCTTGTTTGCCTAAGTTAAAGTGGTGCCCCCCTCCTGCGGGCTTCTTTAAGGTGAATGTTGATGGGGCAGTAGCTTCTGACTGGAAAAGAAGTGGTATTAGTGGTGTGCTTAAGGATGCTGAGAATAAGAAGTTGGCTTTTTTTTCTAAAGCGACAAGACCCTGCACTCCGATTCTTGCAGAGATTGTTGCAATCAAAGCTGGGTTAGACTTATTTTTTGATTCAGTGTGGAGGGATAAAGAGTCCCTAATTCTAGAAAATGTTTCACTTCTTGCTCTGAAGTGGATCAACAACACGGAACTCTGCCCGGTAATCTATGTCAATATGATCACAGAGATTCAAAAGTCTGTAATGCATTTTAATGTTATCATAAGGCATATTAATAGATGTGTTAATGGGGAAGCAGACTGTTTAGCTAAATCTGGTATAGGTTAGGGAGTGTTGAACTACTAGTGTGGAGATTGGGGTAGGTGGGTTGTTTGAGTTAAAGGTCTTTTGTACTAAATGTTTATTTGGTCTTGGTTGTAATCTTATGTTTGGTAATAAAATTTGGCCACCCTTTTCCCCTTTCTAGTGATTATTGTGTTTCACAACACAATAATTATAAAGGGGGTTTTTAATGGGGCCAATTCTTATAAAAAAAACCATGTGAGAGAAGCCAATCCTATCCAACTCTAACATGGCTGATAATTCTTAATTCCTAGTTTCAAATAATGCATCTCACATGGGGTAAAATGGCTGAACTCTGCTCTTTACATTGAATCTCCAAAAACATAATTGTTCAACCAACTCTGAGCCATACACACGAACCAGAGTACTAAACCAGAAAGAAAATCTCACTTTAAAAAGCACTATAATTGTTCAAACTCAATGGACATGAACTGAAAATGAGATTAAAAGAAAAAATAAACCAAGCTACATTAAAAAAAGGATGTTAAGTGCCTTAGCCACCAATGTGTATTATCGGTCTATTTGCCGTCTTTGCAATGTCAAACATTCCAGCATGCGCATCTTTCTTCCTCTTAACCTGAATCAACAAAGAAAAACGTATCTGCATATAGTACTAGCTAAGGAAAGAAGACTAATATCTATCTCCCCCAACTTTGAGCTTGAATCGATGCTACCATGATTAATCAATTAGCAACTACTCATCTCCAGTATAAAACGCAATCAAACCTCCCTCTCATTAATCACCCTCTAACTCCCTAAAGAGAGAGAACAAGAGATAGAGCATGATAATAATAGGCCCTAGATTCAAAAGCTCAGGACAAACATGGAAACAGGAAAAAACAGTCATTGTCATTGTATGGTAGCAATTTTTGAAACTGTGCCATCAAGTAGCAACTTATGAAAAACAAGTGTCGTTAAGCAGTAACCATACCGCTGCTGAGATTATTTCTCTAAGTTCCTCGTCACCAGCACCAGAACGAAGAGGATCTCTTAAGCTAACCTGAGAGAAATCAACACTATTAAGGAAGATATTGAAAGAAATATCAAAAGTAGAATAGCTACCAATGAACATATCGACATTTAACTCTAGAGGGTCTCAAACATAGAAACCTTCAAGCACATCTAAATTCTATGTCAATAGCCAGGCCCACTATATTTAATGACAAATATTTAGAGTTTAACTGCATTTACAAAACAAAAGAAAAAGAATAACCATAAACAGAACTAAATAGGCTCACCTCTGATGGACCAAAGAGACATACTTTTAAATTGCCATCAGCCAAAAGTCTCAGTCTATTACAACCAGCACAAAAATGGTTAGTCATGGATGTAACGAAAGATACAGTCCCCGTGTGGGAATCAATCTGAAAATTCTTTGCCGTCTCCGTTGAATGATCATGCAGCCTCATTAAGGTCGGATACTTTTTTGTCTGTCGAGTAACAGAGAACAAGAAATGAGTTGTGAAGTTTAGAAACAAGCATTAAACAAATGTGCAAAAGCAAGGTCAGCCATAAGAGCTGTACCTTACCACAAAATCCAACATCTCCGCATACGGCACAAGTTTCTTGAAATTCCATACATTTCCATCGAAAGGCATGAACTCGATGAAGCGAACATTAATAGGTTTATCGCGGGTGAGGTTGACAAAATCACACATCTCATCGTCATTAAATCCACGCATAACAACACAATTGACCTGAAAGCAAGCAGAAACAAACCAGACACACAAAAATAAGGAAAAAAAACAAGAGAGGTCATGATCTAAAAGAGTTATAAGAAGGGTGTGTAAAACATACTTTTACAGGGTTGTACCCAAGATCAACAGCGGCATTAATGGATTCAATAACCTTGTAATGTCCCTTACTCCTAGTCATAAACTCAAATTTCGAAGGAACAAGCGTGTCTAAGCTGATATTCATATTTGTAACTCCACATTGTTTCAACACTGGAAGCTTCTGAGCAAGAGTAATTCCATTAGTAGTGATAGCCAGAGTCTTAAGCCATTTCAAGCTCGACAAATCCAAGCAAATATCCTGAATATCTTTCCGGACGGTGGGTTCGCCGCCGGTGAGACGTATCTCTCGACACCGGAGGTAACAAAGAGATCAGCCAAATGAAGAATCTCGTGGCGGGCGAGTAATTGCGGGGACGGCCTTAGCTCCACCCCCTCCGCCGGCATACAGTACTGGCATCGGAGGTTGCAACTCTCCGTCAAGGAGATTCTCAAATAACTATGCTTCCTTCCAAAGCTATCAATCAACATATCGGAAACTTGATTCCCTTTCTCCTTATCATTGACTTCTTCGCCATTTATCAGATCCTCCGCAGCCTTGCCAAAGTTCCTATAGTTCTTATCCACCTGATTAAATTTAAACCCAGTTTTAGATTACATTTTAGTAAGACAAAGAAACCCAGTTTTGTGATAATAATATCTGATTTATACATTCATGTGTCAAATCAAACAGTGATGGAATTCGGGTTTTCTATTAGACATATTAAAAACGTTTTGAAAGGTAAAAATGAAAGAACATTGAAGAAGTAGAGATACCCAGAAGGAATTGAAGTTTCGGAAGGGGAAGGGCAGGGGCCAGCTGGGGATTCTAGAGACGTAGCGTTTCATGGTAGCAAGCAATTACACGGTTGAAATCAATCAGTCGTCATAAACGATGAGTAATTCAAAGGAATACTGAGGGGTCAAACACAGCAGCGCTATGGAACTTTGTTTTGTTTTGTTTTGCTTTTTCTGTGATTCCTATACAGTAGGAATTATGAAGAACACTTTATCTGCAATGAATTGGAACTATATATGTTTCTTATATGAACAACAGAAAAACAGGAAGGCGTTTCTTGGGAAATTGAAAACCTGCTACAGACGTTTGTTCAAAGAGCTCTATCACCAGAGAAAGTGATGGTGTAAAATTGTCGAATGCTAGATAATCAGGTTTAATAAGTTAATGGATTCGAATATTTGTAAATAATCAATTCATTTATATAAAATTAGATGTTACATATTTGAATAAAGGATTAATTTAAATATTAAAGTTAGATTTAAAAGAATAAATTATATTTTTTAATTTTATTATATTATTTTTCAATTTAATCAATAATTTTCGAATTATTTTTATTTAATTATTCTGGCATTTGATAATTAACAAATATCATTACGGGTGGTTAAATGGTTAATTCTGTCACTGATTGAATCGAATTTCTATTAATCGAATTAATCAAATTTTTTTCTTTAACCGTTTATTCAAACCGAACTTTTTAAAAAAAATATTAATCGAACCAAATAAAGTTTGTTACTTTTTATAATTTTTATTTTGGTCGGTTAACCAAATTAATAAAAAAAATCATAATTTATTAATTAGATTAATTTGAATATATTATAAGTATTTTTCATTTGGTATAAAATTTAATTAGATATTAATAATTTAATGAGTACATCGTGGTTAAAAATTAATTGAGTCTTAATTCTTAATTAACTTTAGTTTAAAACATGTATTTAATATATATAATATATTTAATGCTTAATAATTTCGATTAACTCAATTAATTAATCGATTTCGAACAGAATTAACTGTCAACCAAATATTGAAAAAATATTAGACATTGTCTGACCGAACTAATTTGGTAGTCGATTAAATTAACCGGCCTAATTGATTTCGATCAGTTAATTCAGTTAAAATCGAATAATGAACACCCTAAATATCATATTTAATCCAAAATGACGTTTTTGAATCAGATTTCGGATCAACCTATCTTGATTGACTGCCTCTGTTATGTTGTTGCTAGCAAATTCCAGTATTTTGGTTTTGGATCTTCCAAATCATTCCTGCAGGAGATCCGAACCCATTTTTTTCCCTGATCCTTCGATAAAAGGATTCTTTTTCTACATAAAAATAAGAGGTAGAATTTCGATTCATCCATGAAGTTGAATACATCATTCAAGAATTGTTTTTGATCCAAGGAATCAATAGAAAAGACAAATACCTTACAAATACACCAGATCCGGCTCGGTTATTGATAGAGTGAATAGATCTGCTATTTCTTGAAATCTCTCTTCTGATTCAAAATTGTGGTGAAGCATATATCCCCTATTCTGGTCATAGAATAGATGAAATAAATCAAAAAGGGGATTTTTGTTCAAGAATGAAATCTTATTGGAACTACCAGTTCTATAAAATTATTTTTTTCCTTCGTTTTCTCTCTCTTAATCTATGGAGATTTTAATCATTGTTAGTTGTGATTGGTTACCACGTCGACCAATATCACAGAAGACCGATGATTTTAAAAATTTTCACCAAACTTATTTTACTCTCTCCAAGAATTCAATGTCTATTTAATTAAAAGAAATAACATATACTTAATAAATCTGACTTCGAATGTTTTGTTTTCTTATTCTTTTGAGTAATTTATTATGGAATGAAGTTAAATTATTTCGTGTTTCAGAAGAGATTTGCTTATAATTGAGATCTTCAAATAGACCACCATCAAATTTAAAGTTAGCTATCACGTGTTTATCTTCTAAAGTTTAAAAAGAAAACCCATTACCATGTCTGTGGCATTGGTTGTGACAAAAAGTGGACACCGTTTCATCTTTATATTACGTCCAACTACAATAAGCGGATACAAGAAACACTTCATCTCCTGTTAATTTATTTTCATATTTTATGCAACAAAAATATTCAAATCCCAAAAAAAGAAGAGAGCAAACCTTAAGTTTCTTTCGCTTCTTTATATCTCATGCTCTCGTGTTTGAGATCATTTTGGACACGTTCAGACATCGACACGAAGACATGACCTAAAACCCTTGCAAAAAGGAACATAACAAAAGCAGACATACCCATATCAAATATATATCAGGAAAATTTACGCCCAAGTCCGAACCTTAATCGTCTAAAAGTTCGGATCAAAATTAAGCAATGCGCTGCAAAATTCGTTGCGATATCAATTCAAGAGGCTGAAGGAAAGGCAGCACTTACAGCTTCCATTGAAGAAGGCAGGTAAAATGTTTAAGATCTAGTGGCGTTTTAGGGAAGGAAGCAAACAGTCGTACAAGCGTTCCAATCGTGCCGTCACGATTAGCTTGTGAGAAGTTTGAAGACCTGGCTTACCCAAATCAATTATATCCTGTTTCAAGCTGTTCATCACAGTTAATATTCTGTTAGTCGCTATCTTGAGTTCAGCTTTCATCATTCTACAACTAAAAGGCTGAAACAAGGCGGAAGTAGATAAACTTCTAAATCATTTGAGAAATAGATGAATCAACTAACCTTTGCCATTCACCAGTTGACTTTGCATGTCTTCTTACAGAAAGGTACAAGCGATCCAGACAATAAATCAACAGACCAAACAGGCATTGTGCATCGTTTTCCTGAAATAGGAGCAAGACTGTTATATGCAGAATCGACTCGAAGCAAAAGGAATTTTGGTTTAGTCAGACAAACGTGTTGTAGATTAGCAATATTATTGGTTGATATAGCAAATCAAGTCAAAATCTTGCGATTTTCTACTAGTTTATTCCTCACAGATAACAGTGCCCATATAGTGAGCAAACAAATTCAGATGCTTACACTTTGAAAATGGCTTGCCCAGAATATAAACTTAATCAGGGCCCATTGTTTATCAAGTACTGCTAAATGATAATAAAAAAGAAACCTACGTGGATAAGGGAAAATGAGAAATTAATTAGGAGCATTCAAGCACTAAATTGAATAACAAGGTTCTTACCAGCCCTTGGTCCATGTAAGTCTGGTACTGCAAAATTGTCTTCTCAATCTCCGCAATAATTAGCCTCCTTTGAATACGAGCAATTCTTCCCCTGCCTTCTGCTTTAGTATCCTGATTACAATAATAAAACCATGAGAAACATGAGAAAGGAAACAAGAATTTGATGATTAATAGGTATGCTTTGCTGCCCTGAGGATATTTGTGATGGGATGGAGGCTCAAGATCAGCCTCATGAAAACCTTATATTATTTGAGGGGTTCTACCCCGTGGAAATGCTCTTTAATGGAATTTTAGCTTTAGTCAGTCGTGATCAAGAAACCACTGGTCAAATATACTAACCTTCAGAAAGCATATATATGTGCAGGAAATTCAAGGTTGAAAAGATAGAGCGGCACTATAAATTTGAATAACCATCTAAACAGTACTTCAGAAGGCATATATATATATATGCAGGAAATCCAGGGTTGAAACAATAGGGTGGCACTATAAATTCGTATGACCATCTGAACAGTGTCATCACTAACCTAGCATCTTGTCCCCTCCTAAATGGAATTTACTTGAAAAAATTAATTAGATAAGATATTGTATACAGTTAAAGTGTGCAGACCTGTCTAAGCCATGCATGCACGACTACTAAAAGACCAAGAGACAGAAAGGATGCTTTAGAAGGCATACATGTATGCTGGAAGTTCAAGGTTGAATAGATAGTGTGGCAACATAAATTTGTATAAACATCTAAACAGTGGCATCGCTAACCTAGTATCTTGTCCCTTCCTATAGTGATCAACAAATGAAATTTACTTAAGAAAATTAATAACATGTCATATAGTTTTTAAAAGTGTTCAGACCTGTCTAAAACATGCACGCACGGCTATGATCAGACCAAGAGACAGGGCAAACGCTGGCAAAGCAGCAAGGATTGCAAAGTTGATTTCATTTGCTCTGAGAATCTGATCCAGTTCAAGCATTGGCCTAGTTCAATGAGCATCATAAGAAGTACAAACATTGAGAATTGAAATAAACTACAATGTCAATAATATTTAAGCATCTATGTTGAAAAACGCTGGAGTTGAACTCACATCTCAATATCCAGTTTCAACTTCTGAACCTGCAATGGAACTACCAGAATAAAAGGTGGCAATTGCATGGTAAAAATAACGTGCATTACCTGGATGAGAAGAGCACGAGCAAGCTCTCCATGGAGAAGGTTCTGGATAGGATTGATAAGTTCCTTTTCATATCTATATTATTAATCACAATGAATTAGAGTTCCACACTAAGAGATAAAAACCACACCATGGGAGTTCAATTAAAGCAATATATCATGTTAGCAATCAAAGGAACATATTTATTCGGGAATTATGTTGAAGTATGAACTTGAGAACAAAGGAACATATTTATTCTGGAATCATGTCAAAGTATGAACAGGACAACATGAAAATTGAGAATGCAAGACTATTTCAGAAGTATTGGCATTTATAAAAACTTACTAGTATTACTTATCGTTTAGGTCTAGAGCAATTTTTGCACCAAAAACTTTCATACATGTAAAATACCAAACAAAAGAACAGGTTCAAATTTCTCCCATAAGACATGCATCATAAGTCATTAAGTGCAAACATGATTAGGATTACATTAATATTAGAAAGAAAGTTGCACCTTGACATAACAATCTCAAGCATTTCCTGATCTGATGCATTATTTGGGAATTCTTTGCCTTTTGTTTGCTCACTGAAAGTCAATAACATTCTGCAAACCAGAAAGCAGCTATGTTCAGAAAAAAAGCATTTTGCAAGGCTTTCAATAATATAGCAAATTAGAAATTGCCATCCGATTACAATAGAAGAAGAAAAGATCACATGGTAGTGGAAAAGAAATTAAAGCCAAATAAAACAAATATCAAGCAACTTAGAATCAAATGTCCTTTGCTTTTATATCTCAAGCAAAGATTAGAGCGGGGAATACAAATCTTTTTTGTACATATGGGGGCCAATTGGAGTTTGGACTACACAGTAGCCCTTCTTTATCCTTAAACCTCAGTTCCATTCATTAGGTTAGGACTGCTAGGTATATTGTCTGAATTTATATACTAGTTATAAATAATCTAGCTGCCTAGAACTCAAAACCATGTAGTTTCTCATAGGCATACTTCCTGCATAGATGACAAAAAAGGGGAAAAGGGAAAGGAAAAGTGGAAAAGGGAAGAAGATATCACATCTAGCAATTCCCTTGCTACTAATTTTGAATCAATATTCGTGAATGTGCAGGAAGAAAACTTATTCATTCGTTGTCCGCCACCCACCGCCGCCGTTTGTCACCGTGTAGGTCGCCACATCCGGTGGCTGTTGACCACCAAATCTTCCAGGTTTTTTCGTCTCGGCGCCATCATCTCGGTTCTAGGCATCATTACGTCAGGGTGAGCCTTCAACTCAGTGGATCTTGGACGAGGACCTTCGGCTTTCAGTTGTTGGCGACGCATCTTCTTCTCCGTCAAAGATCTTTACGCCTTGGTTTCCGTTTTGCCAGCGTCTCATCGCCTGTCCTATATCTACCTGTTGGACTCTATTCATCACCTACTCCCTTCTTTTTTCGCCGGCAGTCACAGCCTCCATCGCCGACAGTCACAGCCTCCATCGTCGGCAGTCACAGCTTCCATCGCCGGGCGCTAACAGAACAGTTCCGTCAAGTCCCTGGGTTGTTTTTACTTCAACGGTTTTCTTCATGCGGGGTGCTGGAATCGTCCCTTTGTCCAGCAGAAATCGAAGGGCCAAACTCCTTCATCCTCTGCAGACGCGCTTTCTCCGTCATCTCTCCCTTCTCATCTTGAGGAGGTTCGTACCATCTTCATTATGGGTCTACCTATAGATGTCACAGAGAGAGAGCTGCAGAATCTTCTGAGATGGCTTCCAGGCTTTGAAGATTCTCATTTGAGTTATAAAGGAGAAAAGCCTAAGGGTTTCGCTCTCTTCTCAAATGCAGAATTTGCAGTTGCTGCCAAGGATGCTCTCCAGAAAATGGTTTTTGATTCTAAGTTGAAGTCCCTTTTGCACATTGAGATGGCAAGGAAGAATCTTGTTGTTAAAAGAGGTATTATTTCTAATTTTGATGCTCCTGTTCCTCCAGTACAGCCATTGCCAAATCCAGCCTCGTTAGCATCTCCAAGTATTCATGTGCCTTTTAAATCTGGGAGTTGCGACGAAAAGTCAGCAGTTGATGGTGTCCACGATGGAACCAGGGAATATATCACAAAGGAGTGCAATGTTGATAAGTATGGATGCTACACATTATTTGTTGAAAATTTACCAGAGAATATCCATTGGAAGAGGTTTGGATCATCTTTTTGCTCCCATGGTCGGGTTATTGATGTTTTATTCCAAATAAAAGAAATGCAAAAGGAGTTCGTTTTGGTTTCATTCGCTTCGCTTCAATCGAAGAAGCAAGGAGAGCGACCTCAAAAATGAATGGCTCTTATATAGACGGCAGCAAAATTGGCATTTCTTTCGCTAAATTCAAACCTCGTCAATCCTATTGAAGAAAGTCTTCCACAGGTGTTCTCCACAAGTCCGGGATGGAAGATGATTCGAGGAAGAAGCATTATAAAGTCGAAGGTGTTATTGATGAAGAAAAACTTCAGGTGTTGAATTATTGTCTAGTGGGGTGGTGTAAAAATTTCATCAAAATCAATCATCTCGCTAGACAAATGCATGCGAAGGGCCTCACTGGCTTCTCCTTAATGAGAGTTGCTGGAAATGCGGTATTAATGATTTTCGAAGATTCTGCTTCTTTGAGAAGTGTGAAGAACGATAAATCAGAGACTCTCGCAGAGTGGTTCTCTATAGTCGAAGCTTGGTCAGAGAGTTTGGTATTGGAGTGTCGCCGAGTATGGTTAGTTTGCGAGGGTGTTCCGTTTCACGCATGGAATTGGGATACCTTCAAGAACATTGCTGATAGTTGGGGTCAGTTACTAGCAATCGACGAAAGCTGTCAGTCACCATCATCCTTTGATCGGGCAAAAATTCAAGTCCTAGCAAAGGCTGGTTCGAGAATTGATGTGACGTTGGAATTGAAGGGTGGGTGACAACTCCTTCAAGATCATGGTGCATGAGATAGAGCCTTCATTCAAGCCAAACTCGTGGGCTCCTGAAGAAGACGATCTAATTAGATTTTGCCTTTCTATTTGTGGTTAATTTAGTTTATATGGTTGCAGGTGTTGTTTTTATTTTGTTTTATGTTCTGTTGCGTTGTTTAAAATTCTATTACTGGAGGTGTAATTAGAAATAAGGTGTTTAGATGCGACTTTGTATAAAAAAAAATGTATCCAAAAGTTCATCTCTAATTGCCAAGAGCTGACAATAAATTGAGTTTAACATCAATGAAATCAGGCAGCATTCTCAAGCATTCATAAAAATGGCCAATTAAAGATTTTCAGGAGAGATGTAAGAACAATTGAGTAATCATATTAGGGCGATGATGCGTACCGGCTGCTCAACATGGTCATTAAAGAAGCTAACTGTAGATTACCTTGCTTCATGAATCCAGTTGTCAATGTCAGAACTTCCCATCAGACGGCTATGTCGTAGGAGCCAGAAAGAACAAACTGAAAGGCCAACTGCACCACATGTATACCGGATCCAGTAACGAGTTACTTTACTTGGTTTTTGGTGTTTAGCTACCTAAAAGAATGGTCTGAAAATAAGCAACAAATCTGAAACTATATTGAAGATCAAATGCAAGAACCATAAATGAACAAGCTAATCATTAGTTAGTAAAATAGTGTCTGTTTTATTATGACAAGGATTAAATATAGAAGGATCATTATTACCATGAGAGCTAAGAGTCCAGTTCCTGTAGATTCTGACAGACCAAGTTGATAGCATCATTAGTTTCACAACTTGTCCATTGAGACTCTTCCTGGTTGACTTCTGGAAATCTCTCAAATAGTAGAGAAAAGGAATACGTTCCATCAACAGAACCACTCTGCTTAGTTTTACATGAAAATTGGAACATACACGTTCTTAACAAGCTAATCATAGCACTATTGAGGAAAATGACTTCTCTGGATCTTTTACTAACTCCTCTCCACATTTTTCAACTTCCACATAAAACTATTCAAGAAAACAAGCAATGAAACTTTGAGTTATCACATCTGACAGAACAAAACAACAATGCCAATATGTACAGTTAACAAGCCTAATGAACTACTTAATGCTTAAAGTCTATCCATAGCTTTTGGAGGTTTGACATTTTAAGTGAGGGGAAAAAAAGTAGGATTGTGAAGTGTGTCAGCAGATGACAGGTTTACTTATCATGGTTAAAATGCATCAAGACGGTATGGAACTAGAATAAGAAGGACCAAACCTGAGCCAGAAAAGCAGCAAGAGAACATCTTAGTGAAGATAAGACAGCAATCCTTTCAGAGATGTATGCGGATGCAGAATGGGAAAGATTTTCCATAGCTGATCCATCAGTGACAGCTTCACGCATGAGTTGAACTGATCCATTAACAAAAGCTCGTGGCCCTCTCTAAAAAATCATGAAGTAAACTTTCCTTGCATTAGATCCCTAAAAATTTATTCAGAATAATATGTTATGGACAAAGCTGCATTTTAGTCATTTTCCCACTTTTTAGCAATTATCGATTTGTTTTGCTTTGTAACAACTATGTTATGAGCTTCATTTAACTATACACTACACTACTTCTTACACAAGTATTTCAGAGAAAGAAAGAAAAAGTGCATATCTTATAATTATATTCAGAAATTCTGTTAACCAAAAAAAAAAAAACTTAATGATCATACTCAGTCAAAGTCCATTACCTCAGCTATAGACAGCCAAAATTGCAAATTCTCTTGAATTTTATGCAAATTCGAAATGAAACGATTCATTATATCATTTAAAACTTCATAAATTCTCGACGCCTTTGGTGTCGTCCTGGATGAAAAAAAATCAATTATCAAATTTAAAATTCATTTCTATTAATTAAAAAAGAAATGAAAATGACAAAAAAAAAAGAGAGGTGAAGATCGTTTACCGAGCGGAGTCGAAAGTGTTGGAAGGCAATGGGAGAGGAAGACCGACTCTATGTTTAGTAGAGATGGGAAGAAGCGTTTGGCGAAACAGATTTGAGATTTTCTCGAGAAAATTTGACGGAAAATAATAAAACAAAGAGGAGAATCGGTTGCTCGGAAATTTGGAGTAAAGGAGTTTAGGGTTTCAATGTTATCCGATGATTCGTTTCGGTCGGGCGTAGCTTCCATGTTTTTTTTTTCTCGAGTCGCTGAAATTGCAGCGAAGAAGTTGCTTCCCTATTGACCCTGCTTCCGATGATAATATGTGTTGATGTTTCAAATGAAAATGTGGGTAAATTACACTACATACCACTTAGCTTTATGTTTATATAGTTCATGGAATTAAATATTTTAACTGTCATATCAGTTTCTCTTATTAAATCTTAACATTAAATGATTTAATTTAATATATTTAAATAATTTAATGATAAGATTGATAAAATTTTAAAAATATTAATTAAAATAAAAAGAAAAAATAATTAGATTATCACTGGTATAGTTTATACTTTATTTAAAATAATATATCTTTAAATTTTTAATTAATTTATAATTATGTGTTAAATATTTTAGAATTTAAATTTTTATAAATTAAATTAATAGTGCTCATTGTTACACTTCAAATTTTTATTATTATTACGACTTAATTTTAATTTTACTAAAATCACGGGTTCACGATTTTGTATCCACATGCCATCATCACAACTGAAATTATATACACAAAAAGGTTAAAAAAGTAACACTCTTTTTCCTGCAGATATAACTTTGCTTATGAATTTACAAGGCAACTGCTTACAACAAGAGCCAGCACCTGATAAAAAAATATAATTTTTTTGTCACCCTCAACCCCCTCCCACACATTGAAAGAAAGTTAGCAAGAATGAAGTAAAATCAAGTGGGGGCCAAAAAAATGAAAATAAATAAATAAATATATGAACAACCCCATCAAACCCTTTCCTAATCATCTTCCTTTATACCACTCATGAACAACAATGGTATGATTTGATCAATCAAGCTCCCGATGTTCGAATCGGAATCTCGGAAAGACTATATATTGCATGTACATCATATAGCAACTTTATCATGTTAATGGGCTAAGTCCTCGCTCCCAATACCAAGCTAGACTTGTCGATCTTGCGGACATTGTATTGTTCGTATACTCTTGCTCTGTTCTCTGCCCACCATTGTTCAGCTTGTTTCTCGCTGAATCGCTTTCGACTGCAATCAAAGTTTTCCAGAACAATTTAATTTATATTACATGTAACCATGACCAAGTTCACGAGTCAAACTCGGGATAGCTTGTCAGCACAAATTAGAATTTGCCAGAGAGTAATGCATAAAATACCTGAACCTAACTCGCTTGAGATCCTTGGCACCATCTGGTAGTGAGGTAAGTGTTATATACACACCAGGTTCGTCTTGCTCAACCCATTCAGTCTCGTTTCGAGGTTCGCTTTCTTTTGTTCTGCCTCCGTTTGTAGTAGCTGGTTCAATATGGCCTTGTTTGTTATGGCGATTACCAGCGGTGCTGGACCCATCAGAAAGCAACTGGCTGCTTGATACGTTTGAATCCAGTTCTCCGCATGATATTTGACCATTCAATCTTTCAAAGGAAACACTAGAGACGTCATTGGAAGGACGGCTAGAGCCATACGAAGTAAGTGAAGGTGATTTGATGTTCCGAGCAGCCCCAACAGGCAGTCTTTCAGCCATATCCTTTAACTGCTCAACATATCAAATATCATTTGCATCAGTAGAAAAACATGATGAAAGCATTCTTGAGTACAAAGTGGAGTGAAACTAAGCTTGAGCATTCTCGTGATTTTCTTACATGCTCGGTTCATGACTAGCAGTAAGCAAAGAGCTCCGGATAAATCAAAGTAAAAAACCCGGAAAAGGACTTAACATAGTTCAGAGCTATGATTACTCAAAAACGTCGCAATGCAGATATATTGGACTAAAGCTTTATTAAAAAAGATATACATGGACAACAACGACAAATTAATTCATCTTACTTGGGCAGTAAGTGACTTGATGACTTCCTTTGCTGCTTTGCATTTTGCAGTCTCCTCCTCTGCTATTGCGATTGCCTCCTTCAGCTGTTTCGTTGTTCTTTCCAGATCAACTTCTTGAAGCTGTGTTTTACGTGTAAGATTCTCCACCTGAGATAAAGATTGGAGAGGTGGAACGCTTGGTTTAAAAAAGCGCGCATCAGGTGCGCCTGATGCGTGATGCGACCGTTGCGATGGTCAAAGCGCATCGGGCAGCCTGATGCGGTAGGGGGTACATAATGCGGTCTGATGCGATCCGATGCGGCTGATGCGGTCTGATGCGGGCCGATGCGTTTAATAAGATTTTTTTTAGGCTTTTAGTTGGACTAGTTTATGTTTCTAACTTAATTGCTGGAATGGGCTTAAAAAGCCTATATTCAATTGACCTAAATCTCTAATAAAAAGTCACCTGGTTGCTGCTTTCCTCCATCGAGCTTTCCCCCTGCTATTGAAGATCTGTCTGCTGAGTGCTGCCATTGAAGAAACTTGAAGGTAAGTCTCAATTTTTTTTTTTACATTTATCCTCGATTTTACTGTTTCTTTTCATCCCTGCCACTCGCAATAGACTTGACAAAAGGCTGCTGCTATTTTTTTCATCCCTAAGTTCTTATGTGTACTAAAACAATTTGTTTTTTGTTGCTTAAATGAATGAACTGTTTTTACGTCCTATAGATAAGTTCTTTTTATTGCAATAGCTTTTAGTTGCAAAAGCTTTTAGCTTTTAGAAACATAAACAAGTTGTTTTTTGTTGCTTAAATGAATGAACTGTTTTTACGTCCTATAGATAAGTTCTTTTTGTTGCAATAGCTTTTAGTTGCAATAGCTTTTAGTTGCAAAAGCTTTTAGCTTTTAGAAACATAAACAAGTTGTTTTTTTGTTGCTTAAATGAATGAACTGTTTTTACGTCCTATGATTTTACTGAAAAAACTAAATCAAGAAGCTTTAATGCCGCAATAGCTTTAAATTGATTTTACTGAAGGTTTAGTGAAGAATTGTTTCCTTTTGTTGCTGGGGTGTGATTGTTTTGCTACTTGCTACTTGTTTAAGCTTTTATATGTACTAAAACAAGTTGTTTTTTGTGATTTTTAGTATGGAACCAACTCCTAGTGCTACCTCAACGGGTTCAAATACAAATACAACCAACAAATCAACTGATCCAGCTAGGAAATATTCTACGCAAGAGCCTAGCAATAGAAACAATTTTCGTTGCCATTTTTGTCCTAAAGTAGTGAAGGGTGGTGTGTATCGAATGAAATGGCATTTCATTGGTGGTTTGCCGGATGTTATTAGTTGCCCAAACTGTCCAGAGCATGTAAAGGAAGAGGTGAGGTATTTCATGCAAAAAAAAAGAAATGGAAACCATAGAAAAAAAGATGAACTCAACTTACTCAAGAAGATTCGACTATAGTGACTATGATCTTGATGAAGATGATGATTTTGTTGAAGTGCAAGGGGTAGTAGCAAAATGTCTCAAAGAAAAAAGCCAAGACAAAAAGGTCCTATAGATAAGTTCTTCGCTCCTAATCCCGAAGATGTTGTCAAAGGAGGAAAAGTTGGAAAAGGATGGAAGCAACAAACTATTAATGTCACGGTTCAAAAAGAGTTGAGGGAAAAAGTTTGTAAATATATAGCACGGTGGTTCTATGATGGAGTCGGCCCATCAAGAAATGATAAAGGAAAAAGACCCGCTCTTGTTGATGAAGATGAGATGGAGGAAGACATTGGAGTGACTGATGATGATGAGAGAGATGGAGACGTGCTCGGGTTTGATGATGGGGATCTTGGAGGCATTTAGTTTGTGACTAGAGAAAGTTTGGAGAACTCTATGGGGGGAAGGGAAGTGAGAGCTATTGTTGATTTGTCTTTTGGTTGTTTTGATTTTCCTACGCATACTTGTCTATTATGTTATTTAACATTTATGAAGTATTATTAAACTACTTTTGGTATTAATTGATATATTTTTTTATATATAAGTATTTACAGGGTATAAAATTAGTTCAAAAGTATTTTTTTTGTGAAAATTAGCGCATCGGGTTCGTGATGCAAGCGCATCACGCATCGGCTCTCAGGACACTAAACGCATCAGAGCGCATCTCGCATTTTAAAACCAAGGTGGAACGTATAAATACTAAATAACCTTGCAAACAAGTCAAGACCCTTGCTCAACAAAGAAAACAAGATTAAAATCTTATAAATTGTAAAATATCCTGCTTAAATTAAAGCTTCGCATTTAGCTTGTCCGGAGCAAACGAGTATTGTGAAATGTGTAGATTTAAATAGGAAAATGCAAAGGAGCAAGAACAACAATCAAACAGAACCTCGTTAAACAAACAAACAAATATATAAATCTCCGCATGAGTACTGAGAAATACAAAATACCTGCGTTCTTAATCTGAAAACCTCTTGACTAAGGCCATCATTGGTCTTCTTAACATCATCCACAACTATTTTAGGGGAGGTGAGGCCTCCGAGTGTTGGGGTTGGTGTTGTTGAGCGAGGAGGGCTAGGTCGTACTGATATTGGTGATGTTGCACGAGAAACAATCCTTGATCCAGGAACAGAAGCTGAGAAAATTTTCTTGGATGATCCAAATACCGGATTGCGGATTAAAAGATTTAGAAATATTAAGTGCTCCCCTTTGGGAGCTTCCATTTAGGACTGGTGAGACACGACTACTATTTTTTTTTTGATAGGAATAGGAAGCCTCGTTAAAAACCTCCCTCATAGTTGACCCTTTCCTAATAGAAAGGATCAAGTAGTGGAGGGAGGAAAAGAGTGCCTCATTTTATTACCAAACCAGATTACATAAGACTTAACAATACAGCAGATGCTTTTACATAAGACTTAACCACTTCTGCTACTTCAAGAACCTACAGCTATAGGAAAATGAACTATACCTAAAACATACAATCAACCGATCCCCTGCTTTGCTAAACTATCTGCCTCCCCATTACAAGACCTTGGAATTAACCTAATTAAAACCACCTTTCCCGAAAGGATCAACAGAATTTCTCTAACCAGAGGCAACATGAAAACTGGTGCCAAAGACGGGGTGTGAATCCACTCCACTGCCGACTTACAATCACTCTCAACAACCAATCTACTAGCAGCAGACCATCTTGAAGCTAAAAAAATTTCGATGCCTCTTTTAATAGCCTTTAACTCTGCAACTGGTGGGCCTTGACCAATATTCTCAGAAAAAGTCAGAAGAGTGCAGCAATTCCAGTCCCTTAAAATGCCTCCAATACCTCCAATCGAGTCTTTTAACCTAACAGCTCCATCAACATTCATCTTTAAGAAATCAACACGACTACTATTAAATTCTAGCTTCTTGTTTTCCTTTGATCGGCTTCCCCCTTGCTTCAACGACTCCGTTGGTGAAAATCTAGCAAGTTGAGCATGAGATCTGGAATCCAACTTATCATCTTTATCAGCAAATTCACCAGTCCCGTGATTTATGCTACCTCTTCTACTTAAAGAAGATTGAGATGAAGCATCAATTTCAATGGCTTTCTTCAACCGATTAAAGCATTTGCCACAGACACGATAAGGTTTGTTGGGATTTGGAGCCATGGAAGCCTTAAGACACTTCTTATTACTGCATGCGTGACAAAAGACTAGTCCACAATTATAACAATTGTGACGTTTTCTTTTGAAATTAAATGGGAGGCGACAACCGGAACACATTGACTGATCAACACCCGAAACCCATTTGTGGAGACAGATCGCTGCAGTGAAGCTGGTGCCACATGCAATACTTTTGACTTGTTTGTCTTTCAGAGCTTCTACCAATGTTGGGGAGTTCTTATCATCAGTATTCCCATGACCTAATCGACCGTTTGCTCCCTTTCCCCAGGTATAAACTTCGGTTCTGGAAGTCAAAACTGCAACATGATAAGCACCACAAGAAATCTCCTCAACAAAACTCTTGGAAAGCATTCCTTCGACACGGGTAGGAACCTTCCCATCTGCTTGTGGATTTCCTATCTGGCCATAAACGGGACTTCCCATGGTGTAGACATGCCCTACTGTTGTAAGGGCAACTGTCATACTGTGTCCGCAGGCAACTTGGCAAAAGTTTAGCTCAACAAGAGAAGCAACACAAGTAGGAAAAAGTTTTGTTTCCTTATCCCCATGCCCAAGTCGACCTTTATCCCCATCTCCCCACGTAAATAGTTTTCCCGAGGAACAGTTGCTAGAACTTGAATTCCCAACCATGACTTCAACAACGGCAGCAGTATGCCACACTCCACAAGCTGCTCGAACGGTGCGGAGCCCCTTTAGGGATTCGACTTCCCTTGGCAATGAGACACTATTCCGATCTCCATGACCCAAAACAGCGAATGTGCCGTCACCAAAGGTAAACAATTGACCCGCAGAGGTAACTACGACTGTATGCCAGGGACCACAAGATATTGATGAGACATGTATGCCCTCCAAGGGCTCAATCACTCGTTTTGGTACCCAGTGACTTACTTCATTTCCATGACCAAGGAGACCAAAATTATAAGTGCCACCAGAAAGTGTTACAGCACAAGTATGGTACTCACCGCATGCTACAAGCTCAATGTTAGTATTACTAAGGGCATCAATAAGCTTTGGATGCAAAACATCAGAGTCTACACCATGCCCGAGCCGGCCTCCAGATTCCTCTCCCCAGGAGAAAACCTCCCCCTGCTTGGTTACCAAGGCAGCATGCCGACCACCGCAGGCAATATTTTGGACATCAAGTACAACCGCAGATTCCAAAGCTTTAGGCAGTAGAGAATCCATTTTGATACCAAAACTGCCGACTTTATTAAGTCCACCACCCAAAACCCCATCCCCAGTGCCTTCACCCCAAATAAAAACATCACCCAAGGCGTCAGCATCATCGTGACCGGACCCTTGGCTTGAGGAACTAACTGCACTTGAAAGACTAACCCTAAAAGCATCCATTGTCATTGTCTTCATGTGGCCATGTACACTATCTGATCCTCCTGAAGACAAAGAATGAACTGAACCACTAGCGGAATCCGGAGGAAAGTACCCTTGGGAGGAACAGCATATAATATTACACCTGAAAATGCCTTACCCAAACCATTCTTCGGAGGACTATCATATGGACTATGAAGGCGAAGGTGATCGCCATCCTGAATTTTAAGTAAGAAAAAACATCTCAAATTTACAATCTTGTAGTGTTGAAAGTAGATTTTGTGGACAAAATACTACCATACCTTCTGCAAGCTATCATTACTACCAAATGGGGAATGTAAAGGTGAACTTCTTCGTGTGTATGTCGTAGGACTATTTGCTTCAGAAGGAATGCCATCACTTCTTGATTC
Organism: Hibiscus syriacus; assembly: GCF_006381635.1. Taxonomy (NCBI): domain Eukaryota; kingdom Viridiplantae; phylum Streptophyta; class Magnoliopsida; order Malvales; family Malvaceae; genus Hibiscus; species Hibiscus syriacus. The sequence continues at coordinate 223,545 of NW_024062429.1, forward strand.
AGTTCTCCATTTTTTTTGGTGGCTACAAGAGATTAATGCTTTTAAACCACTAAACCAGACTTCAGCTTCATCCTTGTCCTTGCATATCTATAATAATTTTATTAAGAAATAAAAAACTTCAACCAGATTGTATATGCCACTCGAGAAGAGGTATACAACAATAACCAGATTAACGAGAAGCCATGGTTACAGAAAAGCAAATGCTTACCAAATCCAGAGATCTGTCGTTATATATAAGTGAAAATGACTGATACTCTTTCTCGGGCCGAGGATATCTTTGAAAGATAGGCTGGAAGAAAATATATGCCATTCTGATAAGCAATTGAAGAAAATGAAAAGATTTTTCAAATATAAAGTCATCAAGGTATCACCAATACAAGACAATGAAGGACGGAGATTAGACTACCAAAAAGAATGTAAAATACTTTTTGAAAAAAGATTGAAACTTTGGGTGAACAAGGAAAAGTTAAACAATTACATAGTAGTACCATAGACCATAGAAGAATAAACTTAAAAATATCTGATAAAACAATATGTTCACCTTATATGTTACAGGCATGTAATCAACTCTAGATATTGTCAAAATCATGGCACAGTAGGCGAAGACAATACACCATCTATACTGAAAGAAGCATATTTTATGCTTACATAATATGCCACAGGAATGTAATAACTCAATATTGTCAAAATCATAGCAAAATAGGGATAGATAATACACCATCTATACACAAAACCACTTACAGTGCGCTGCCCAGATACGATTCTAGACACATGACTTAGCTTAAGATGTTTCTCCTCTTTACCCGAGAACCATATTAAAACAGACTCATCCTGAAAGCAGAGAAACAATCAACAATTTAGAGCTTTTATAAGGAAAGGCATGATCAATGATTTATATATAGAGGTAAATGATTGCATCCCGCCATCCTCAGCTTCAATTTTTCTCCTCCACAAAATGGTTTTCCGGCATCCAACGGAGGAACCACTATCAAATACATAACAAGTCAAGAACAAGTGATGATGAGTTATATCAGCAACTTTGAACCTCATTTCCTCTATATATTACTGATTCCATAATTCATTGCTCACAATGGCTAAAATTAAAAACTCCTTGACACATTGTTTTTGAATTGAATGTCATGTAAATCGTTACATTTTCAATAGAGGCTAATCGACAATGAAAAAAATAAAACAGATACACAATCCAACAGAAAAAAGGAAAAACTTACATTTGAAAGGTGGAAGGGGCAAAATTTTGGCTTCCCTCTTCTTCCATACTTCAGCAGGCAAGCCCCTTTCTTCAAAGCAGTAATTGCCTGTTGCCAAGAGTACCACAATAGCCTTAGGCATATTTAAGGACATTTGCAGGTGAGAAACATAATTCTAGCTCCAATATCAATTTAAATGTAGCATAATAATAAAATAAGGAAAATATCCAAGTGACCTCCAAATTATTCAGAAAAATATTCACTCTAAAAGAAAGACAAAAATAACTATGTAAAGAAACTTCAGAGATTTCAGAAAAGGAAATGCTGTGATAATATACTAAAAACAATCACTACATAATAGGTCCAACTGACAAATCAAAGAGAACGGACATGATCAATTCTAGCAAGAATGGACATGATCAATTCTAGCAAGAATGGACATGATCAATTCTAGCAATCTATTTCTCATCGACTTAAGCACCACTATAATTGCACTTAGAATCTAAGTAATCTACTTTCCAACTTATATCAGACGAAGAATGTATTCGTTTACAGGTTAACTCCGGCCTACACTTGACAGAACTTAGATCAGAAACTTCAAGTTCAATGATCCAGAAACAAAATAAGGTTTGTGGACATGGATTTGCAATAGAACATGGGACAGTAAACTTTTTTAAATCTATGGTTCGGTATTAGTACAACTCATAGTAGAAAAAATTAGTTCTGGTCCACAAACTTTTTCACCTGCAGTAGCTGTTGTGGCATGTGGGACTGTAATTATCATGGACTTGTTAAAAAAACAGGCCATGTCAAGCATTGCTTGCATTCGCTACATGCAACTTTGTGTGACAATAAATGTCGAGTATAGCATCATTAAAACACTAACCCTTATCAATGGTGAAATTGAAAACACTAATTAGCCCAGAAGAGGCATAATTCCTTGAGCTTCATATCTGTGAGGTAGAGTTAAATACAGTCCTAGAGCATATTGGTATTTCCATTGATTTGTCACATGAGTGGATTTAGCTCCTTAGTGACTAGAATGCAAAATTCAAAGATCATTGAATCAAATATTAAAATCAGCTGGTTTCCCCTATTAACTCACATCTCGAAGTCTAAAAAGATTCTAGTTATAAGCTGACCAGACTTCATGCTCAACCTACAAAAATAGCATGTCCCTATTGTTTCTACTAGCTCCTAAAACTAAGCATACATGTCAAAATTTATATAAATATAAATTATAAAACAATAAAATATAGAAAAATATATGAACACTACCAAGTCTACCAGCTCCAAATAAAAGACATGGAATCAGCAATTTCAAACAATAATTAGAAGAAAAACTCAACAAATTCAATCAAGTACAAAGAAATTTAGCTCAAAAAAAGTGAAGTGCCTGTTCAATGTCTCTTTCCACAGGGCCAGTTCTGCTAAGATAGGAAGCCATCCTATCAGTTCTTGACATTACCAAAAAAACTACATTTTAAAAAACCAAAAAGCCAATATCTAAATCCCCACAAAAAGAAAACAAGGGATCCAAGAAGAAAATCAAAAACCCAGTTTAAGATATGTTAAGAACAAATTCATCCATTTCCAAAGCCAAATCCTTTCATCCAAAAATACTATTTACTTTCTACACCTCATTTGAAGCTTCATTAATCGTAATCTGATCAAATATGGAGAAAATTTTAAGCTTTGTGTAGTGAAAGTAGCTAAAGAGAAAGGGGGAGGAAAAGGAATCAGCTTGCAATGAGGGTTTGGAGAGAGAGAAAATCTGGGAAAGTGTTGGGGGAAAATGAATATTTGATCTGATTAGGACTTAAAGAGACAGAGAGAGAGAGGGAGAAGAGGAATAAAGATATGAGAGACGAAAAAGAAGAAAAAAGGTGAAAGAGAAAAACAGAGAGGATAATGCAAATCGCAAAATACCCACAAAAAACTTTAATCTGAAATTCATAATAATTACTTCATTATTTTCTTTCTTTATTTCCTTTGCTAGCTTTGCACTATTTTTTTCTGTTTGGTGACCGAGAAAGTTGTAAAAATTGAAGCGAGTACAGTGAACTGTAAATAGTAAAGTCAAGCTTTTCTTCTCCGTACGAAAATTTAAAAAAAACATTTTTCATTCATAATAAAATTAAAAAAATTCATTCTTTTGCATAAAATTTCACATTTTTCTATATATAATTTCACTTTAACTTAAATCAATATATTTTTGTTCAAATCAAGTTAAATAGTTTTTTATTGCAAATAATTATTTTATTAAAATTATTAAAATATATAAAATTTATTTATTATTAATGTTCTATTTAAAAAAATTAGCTTCACTAATTTGGTTGGTAACATAACTAATAAATAAGTGACAGTTTAACACCAAACTTCATCCATCGTATTTTATTATGAGATAATTGCACAAGATGTCTTTAAACTATGATTTTATTTTGAATTGATCCTTATATTTCAAAATATTTTTATATCAACCTTTAAATTATACTTTTAATTTTATATTAGCTTTTATATTTTTAAAATATTTTATATCAATCCTTAAATTATCAGTATCATTCTATTTTGATCCTTTTGTTACTATATCATTAATTTTACTAGCTAAAAAATAAATTTATTTTTTAAGGACTTGAGAATTAAGCTTGTGGTCTTCTAAAAAAATTCAAGACCCTCTAAATCATTTTTTTCTAAAAATTTGTTGGTTTAATTCTCAAGACCTTCAAAAATAAATTATGTTTTTAGAATGCCACATGTTCAATTTCCTAGACCTTAAAAAACAGTACAATTAACGACACATTAACGAAAGTATCAAGATTGAATGATATTGTCGGTTGATGTATAAATTAATTTAAAATTTAGGGGTTAGTTTAGAATGGTTCATAATTTTGGGATCGATGTAGAATATTTTAAAGATTATGGATCAATTTAGAATGGGGTCATAACTTGGGAATTGATATATAATGTTTTAAAGATTAGGGATTAGTATAGGATGGAAGTTATAATTTAGGGACCTCTTTTACTATTAACTCTATTATAAGAAATTTAGATTAATAATTACAATAAAATTAACAATATTTGATTTTTTTTCTTTACATAAATGAAAGTATATTTATCTTTTACATTAATATTGAAGGGGGGGACTATTATTGAAAGTAAGTAAAATATAATTATGTAAATATCAAAGTACACTAATAAAGTTTAATAGAGTGAAGTACGACAATAAAATGCAATATTAAACTATGATAAATTTATACCTACTTTTAAGCGATTATTGATGAGAAAATCACCAAAGGAATAAAATTTAAATTTAAATTTAAAGAAAAATGTTGGCGAAGAAGAATGAAGAAGCATGCCAAGTGGCGGGTTCACTACGGATGGGCACGGGTAGAGCGGGCCGTTTTTTTTACCGTCTTGACCTCTACTCGAAAATATATATCTAAAACTCGATTTCGCTCTGTCCCGATGAATTGTAGGTTTTTTCCGTCTCAAAATAGTCCAAATTTTAGATTAAAACCCGATTGGGCTCAATCAGAATATATTAATATTTTAAAATAATTAAAATAATACTATTTATTATATTTTAAATGATTAAATTAATGTATTTTATAATAATTTGTATACTTTCTAATAATTGAATAATATATTTTTTAAAATATAAAAATAAAAATTATTAATATATATATATATATTAATCGGCTCAGGTCGGGTTAGTATTTTTCACCTAAAATTCAGCCTCATCCCGTTCTAAAATCTTATATTACATAACTCATCTTGCCTCGAACCCAAAAATTTAAAAAAAAAAACCAGTAAGGTTAGGATATTCTGACCATCCCTTGTGGGCTGTTGATTGAAATTTCACATATATATCCATAATGGCTCGTCACTTTTGTTGTTACAATCCCTCACACCAATTAAAGGCCCAATTTAAAGCAAAGAAAGTGTCATACAAATTATGGGCGTATAAAATTCGATTTGATTTAATTTGGTATCACCTTCAAGATGTGATAATATCAGTTGTTAATATATAGTTAACATTATATTTATTTTTGTATTAATGTTGATTTTTTAATTATTTGATTGATTTTTTTAACATTCTTTATATGACGTCATTTTTTATTAAGTGAGTAGTGTATGTTCTTCTATAATAATTTATTCTTTGTACAACATGATGGAACTCATCTTTATAAAGGAAGCAGAATAATTTTATTATTTTTCAAAATAGTAGCTATTTTTATATATTTTTTTAAAATTAATTAATTAACTTGAAATTTCGACAATTTTCCAATAAATGGAAAAACCCATAAAGGCAAAAGATATAGTAGAAAAGAAAGAATCTAAATTATACAATTAAGTTGGATGGTGTAGAATGAGCAAAAGCTAATATGTCCTTGAGACAAGGCCATGTTCTAAACAGGTTATTTCCATGGACCACCCATGCAACTTAGTTTAAAGCTATTTCACCTACAGTTCTCCATTCCATCTGTTATCATTTCTCGAATTCGATTTAATCTAATTCAACAATAAAATTTTATTCTTTTAGCATTAAAACTATAATAATAAGAATGTAATTATGGGTGGATAAGGTTTTGATCAAGGACCAACGTAAAAATTTATATTAAAAGATTCGTATTTTAATGCCCTTTAAACCAATTGATCTAAGAATTAATAGATTCTCTAGTCCAGTATAGTATATTAACATGGGGAGACGTTGCACTGACGTGATTAAAAATGATTTTATTATTATTATTATAATTTCAATGAAATTTAAACTTTCAACCTCTTAATTTTATATTAAATAATATACCTCTAAGTCACTATATATACACATATATGAATGCAAAGTTGTACTAGGATTGTCAATTTTATTTATAAAAATATTAGTAAATATTAGGTTCAAGTAATTTAAGGCTCCAATAATTTGTAGATCATAAAGTGTATTTAAAGTTTCTCTTTTCTCCTTTTGGCATATGGTAAAGTATATACTTTTTGGATATAATTTTTTATTCGAGTTTATAAAATTTGAGTCATTTTTTATTAAGATTATTATAAAATAATATTTATTTTAAGTATTCTTAATTATTTGACAATAAATGCTCAATCACTCAATCATGTTAGGGTCGTTGGTGCTTGAATTCGAAACCTCGAAGAATAACAATTATTCCTTATAATTCCTAAGGTAATTTGGTTCATGCAAAATTTAATTCAAATTAAATTGACTATATTTGTTTGAGTTTTTATCTAAATTTAAAAATATTTATTTATAAAATTATGATATTTATATATTCTAATTTAAACGACTTTGTCTGGGCATATACAATATATAATATAATCTTATTCCGTTTATAGTGTTATTGATAAATCAAATACCTTTAAAATTATTTAATATATTACATATTATTTTGTAAAGAATAGAATTTGAAGATAAAAATGTCAATGAGAATATAAGAGTCAAAGAGCTGACGAGAAAAAAAAAACTTTGATATTAAAATAAGAGCTCAAAATTATACATATTTTTTCGATTATGTGCCTAAAATATTTTTTATTCATCCAGTTGTCTAACATTATAAATGTTACCCATTTATGTGTCTGCGCCGTCAACGACGTTAATTTTCATGTTAAGTGACACGTGTATGCTTTTAAAACTTTTATTAAAAATAAAAAAATATTTTTTAAAGAAAAATATAAATATTTTGAAATAATCCCAAAACTTTAAAAACATTAATTTCAAACCCTAAACCCACGCCGATCATCACCCTTTACCATCGACGAAGCTCCACACAACTTTATCTCCCCTCGGCGACCAAAACCCTATGAAATCATGATCGATTGACGGTTGATAGACGTTTTACACCCCCACGAACCCTAGGATGAAAATTGCATTTCCACGCGACCTCGACAACCAAGCGACGACAACTATGATGGTGAATGACTAGGAGGATGGCAAGACTACATCGACGGCGGTTGTCGTGGTCGAAAATGGCGACGACGGTGGGTTAAGGATAGGGTTTGGGGATTTTAGGTATTTTGGGTTTTTTTTATAATTTAAGAGAAATTAGGTTTTTTATAAATATAATAATATTTTTAAAAAATAAATTTCAAAATTACTATATCATGACATGTGTCACTTAAAAGGGAAATTAACTCTGTTGACCGAGCACCTAAATGGATAACGTTTGTAACGTTAGACACCTAGATAAGTCAAAAATTAGTTTAGACACCTATTCGATAATCGAAATATAATTTGAGCACTTATTTTGGTATTAAGCCAAAAAAAATTTGTATAAGAGAATCAAACTGAATAAAAACAATCATATTAAGAGATTGAATTCTAAAAAAGGGCAAAAAGTTATTGTCAAAATAAAAATAAAAATTACACATGTATTTTACTATGGTCGAGAAGAATATAACTTAAAATGGCTGAGAAGAGTATAATTTAAATTTAATCATGATGAACTTAGACCAAAATATTGTTTTAATTTTTGGATTTTTGATTATTCAAATTTTATAAATTCAAACTCGACTCAAACTCAAAATCCGACCAAAAAAAATTGAGTTGAATAACTTAAATTGAAAAAAGATCCATTTTTGAGTCTGTTAAAATTCATAAAAGTTGAAAACTCAAATCTTGAAGAAAAAAAAGTTCTTTTATTTAGAAACTCCAGATCTTGTGATGGGAGGGCTAATTTGTTCGTATATTCAACAGCTGAGCACAAGGACAAAATACAATGAACAAAAATGATCTCTCAGCACAATGTTCGTGCCGGCGACGCTTTTTCCTGCGACGATTTCAAGGAGTCGAGACAACCCCTTCAGCCTTTCTCCACAATCCATCAGCATCGTCAACCCGAAGAAGAACTAGTTTCTGCAGTTTCATCTTCACTGAAACTAGATGGTACATCCGTGGTAGATCTAGATGACATATAACACAGTTCAAAGATCTTGATGAGTATAAACTAATAAATGGATGGATAGAGGGAGGTAAAATATATGTATATATATAACATACTGACCTTTTAGTCAATTTTGTTAACAGAGGCGATCTGGCAAGTGATGCATATGAAACGACATCTTGCTGCGGAAATTCGGCATTGGCTTGCTTGGCAACCTTCGGAATTCAAAAAAGAGGTGTCAAAAGCAAGACACGAGTGCACGATAAGACCGAAAACCGACTAAACGTTGAACTTACTCTCAATTCATTTGTTGGATCAGTTTTTACTCGTACAGGGTACTCCTTTTTCAGCTTCTGCTTTCCACCGAGTTTCTTGGCCTGCATATATGTATCCAAAACAAAAATCGAGCCAAAACATTCACTACGGAAACCATTGAAGGACAAAGCATGTAGAAGAAATACCTTTACCATCCTTGCAGATGGCTTAGACATGTTTTCTTTCTTCAGGGCCTTATATGTGTGATTATCATCGTCATGCAAACAAGGCTTTTCTCGTTCATCATTGACTTTTCCACCATTGGGGTCGGGATGGTTAGAGAAAGAATCTGGTCTCATCCTTTCGACAGCAAGTTTAGAGTTCATCCAACTTCGTTTGCAGTCAGTGACGCCATCTTTTTCGGCAGAACCTTTGTGGATATCCACTGAAGAGTTCTGACCCGGGAATGAGTTTGAAGAAAGAAAAGAGGACTTGTATTTTAATTGCTGACGAGGTTTCTTGTTCCGTCTTTCAGATCCATGCATGGTTTTGAAGGTTGCATTTCCCATATAAGAATCATGTGAAATCAACTTGCAAACAAGGACACGAAAGAGAAAATAGACGTATCATGGGGTGATCACTTCGGATAAGTTGTTCTTAAAAAGAGAGATGATATCCAGCTTGTTAATTATGATTTTCCATTATAACTAACGTCAATACAGGAATAATTATGGCGTCTTCCATGTATCCGAGTAAAACAGACAATGCTCCAAGAAGCACCATGGAACCAAAGCTTTCAAGCTGCAATGTCAAAAGCTAGAGCTGGAATCCGTTGTTTTGCTGTCCAACTAAAAGATCCATTTACAGGTGGATCCAAAACATTTCTCGGCGAGGATAGAGGATCATTCTACCTTCCGGAGGAGAATTTATCATTTATTTCCGACATTAAATAGTGGGGTGGAGAAAGTTGCTTAAATCCTGAACAACAGACTTTTTGCCCCACTTTAAACCCCATAAATACTTGCAGAATCTGACACATATGCTAATGTTATAATACTCGCACACAAAACTCTATTATTAAAGAGAATAACCCGAATTTAGCAATATCTAAACAGGACTGGAATATAGCACCTTAGAAAGACTTGAACGTCATCATTATTTCGTATACTGATTGAACATATACAAACTAACTCATCCTAGTTTTCAACACTATTTAGCAGGGGTCATATTATTTCTGCAAAGTATATTAAAACATGGAAAAAGTGCCTCCAAGAGTCCACTTACAAAGTTAAGATCCGGCTGCTTTATAACTCCAGAGATATTTGATGAAAGGGGGTGTTGGGGATCTCCAGCATCAACCGGTTCTGCTGAAGCAAACACACGAGATTCAAATATTTCATCATTTCATGACTAAAGAGTGATACATGATCAGCTTTAAGCACAATGACTACCATGGAAGAACAGCAGTAATGGTGTTCGGCTGATAGAACCAGGACAAGTGGTGATGAGGTCAGGAGATGCAAAGGATGGCATCGAAAGGCATAATGACAAGACTAGGAATATATATATAGACACACACACACACACTACTGGGGCTGAATCAGTTGCAGTTGGATCAAGAAGGCTTTTTGTGTGCTTTAGTTAAAGGTTAAGCAATATCTCAATTAAAAAGGTTTATCTATTTCTTTCTGATTGTACTACTTGCAAAAGACTATTTAAAACAAGAAAACTGATTCACATTAGCCTCAAAAAGTAGAGAATGAAGAGTTCTGAACATTTGGATTGAACTGATTTAATCAGGTAGTTCTTATATTTTAACTTATCTTGATCTTACTTTGAGTTAAGGCCTAGGATCCTTCAAGGAGTGATGAACTGCATATATTTTCGAAACGCTATGCTTCCGTAGGCTAAATACATAAAAGACAGAAGGAATACGCTAAATGTAATTATTACTTCCTAAGTTCAAAAGCTACTAAAGGTTTACTAGACTAACTAAGTACCAAATAATATATAAAATGAAAAAAAAAATTAAGTTACCCTTCTATTGGAAATGATATTCATGATTCTATAAAAATTGACAATATGGCAAACAGATTTTGGTATTGGACTTACCACCGACAGGCTTGCTACTCGGGAATTCAAAAGCACCATTAGGGGGTGAATCAAACTCAATACCAAGTAGTGGACCATCTTCCAGATAATACCTCCCCAGCTGCCTCTTAACTGCAGTAATAGCAGGATTTTCACTTTCACCCTTAACCTTCAAGTATCCGGATGGCTTATAAACCTTGCTTTTAGCCATCCTTCTGTTTGCGTTTATTGGTAAAGTTGCTCCATTTTGTTTACGCTTTGCAGGAGTTGGCATGTCATGAGGATCTCGGCTTTCAGAAAAGTTCATATCTTGTAAAGATGAGCTACTTTCAGAAGATGTATCTTCCATATGAGCATCATATGGATTTTGATGACTCCTACGGTCAGCTAGAAACTCTTGGCTAAAAATCCTTCCACTTTCAACCTCCCTCGGATCAATATTCCTATAATCCCGCTCCTTAATACTGCCAGAAGAATCTTGCCTGAGTCCACTACCACGATCCTCAATAACGCCACTAGAATGATCCACTCGCCCATTAGCATTCTCGTCTCTCCTTTTGTCTTTTAACCTTCTGTGACAAAACCAACTAGATATCTGCTTTTCTGTCAACCCTACCTGAAGTGCTATTTGTGCTTTCATTTCGTCTGAAGGAAATCTGAGCTCTGGAGAACACCCGAAACTCGTTTGAAACATAGAAAATGAAGCATGCAATTAAGATGGGAAGTGAAGAACTAGTTACCTTTGTAGAATTTCTCCAGAGCCATAACCTGGGCTGGTGTCTTGACCGTTCTTTTCTTATTGACATCTAGAGAAACTTTATTCTCTTCAGTCTGAACTTCACCTGAATCTAAAGCAATCGCATAGAAGTAGAGGCAAATGTATTATTAGATTCGATGACATTAACCATGAAACAGAAAGAATGGTTTGAAATTTGTTACTTTGGTGCTATGCTACATAATGAAACCAGAGCTATCATTATGATGGATTACTTACTATCATATGAGATGTACGATAAGTATCGGCCATCTAAATAAAATATCATAAAAACGAGAAAGAGGGAAAATCAAACTACCAAACAGTAAAACAGAAACCTCATGATTACTCAGAGCCAGATGAACAATTTCACTATATTCCTTCAGCCATTTTAAACACCTTTACATTTGTCGGATTATTCTGGTTATGACACTATATACTAAAAACTTATGCTGGTTTCCGACATTAACCAACTCTAGAAGGCCACATCTTATATTTTTGTCAAACTGATCTCTAACATTTAAGAGAAATAACCAACAGAAACACCTAGCATTTAAGCACAGGCATTGATAACCGAAGCATCTCGAATCCTTCTGTACTCCAACCAAAAATATCAAAAAGAGAAAAATATATATATCTTCATTCCCAGATTCTTTCATATCATTAATGTAGCTCCCTACAATTTAACATACTGAACATAATACGACTAAGCCTCCGGCCAAACATACCTCCCCAACCCATTAACTTATGACCTTTCCCGAATTCATGTTTGCTAGTTCATTAGTGATTGCCTCCGTAAACCGTTAGTAAAATTTTCCTTTACCAATAAACCTGTTGCAATCCTCATCCCATTTTCCCAAGAAATTGATCTTTAAAATTCATTTTGGTTTCAGTTCAAGTGAGCCAAATGCACAAGTTCATGGATCACTTGTCGGATCACTGAAGTATATAAAATAACTCAAATCCATCAGCCGGACATATTAACATAAATTTCTGACTTGACATTCAAGTCCATGCAAGGATCCGAAGATATAGCTTTATGCAGATTACCCTCATCCATCCATTGATACATCACTTATCGCAAAAATACTCTTGAGGTTCATGATAAAACGACACTTCCAATCTGCAGCGCTAACAACAATCTAAAGGAAACATGCAATGATTAGACACGAATTATCGTGGCACAAATAACTTATTACATAAACAAGGCTGCCATTGAAGAATTTTGCACGGTTAGAACTTCCAAGTGATGAAACAACATTAAATCATAAGAAATTAGGCTTACAGCAACATTCTAAAGGAAACATGCAACCATTTGAAGCAACAATCAGACGAATATTTAAAGCACAAATAACTAATTACATAAACAAAATTTTGTGTCTTTCCATGTGATGAAACAATATTAAATCATAGCAAATCAGGCTTGACTTAGCCGAAAACAAAATTAAACAATTCGTAATAAATAGATAAATCCAAGCAAACAAAGACATTTATAATGCATTTTCTAATGAACCAAACTCCCCTCAAAATTACAAACGCTGCTTATCGACCGGAAATTCCTAAATGCATGCAACTTTCCTTTACAGTTTCCAGTAAGCAGAAACCAAACGTTAAACAACCTGAAATTCCAACATTTTCGAATGCCAAAAACTCTAAATCGGGGCCGTTAATTAACACAAAATTAAGAACCCAAATCTCAAAACTTTAATCTGAGATCAAGAAACGAAGGCATTTACCTTCCATAGTGAAAGCGTCTATTTTTTTTTTCTCTGGGTACTCTTTGTTTTTCCCTTTCAATTCCAGTGACCCACCATTTCAGCCAATGCAAAATTTGGGTCTTCGATTCTACAAAGCTCCTTTTACAAGTCTACCTTTGTTTTAAACTATACGTTTACGTTTCAAGAGATGGAGGGGGGGGAGAGAGATTCTGAATGAAGAATGTAAAGAAAAAAAGGAAAGGGGGAATTGTTTGTTGTTAGTGTTGGTGGTTCGTCCCCCCTTATTTTTCCTGCTGTTCGTTCCATTTTGATTCGATTATAAGGATTCAACGGCTGTGGTTTTGTTTTGGGTTTGGATTTAATCAAAACCCAGATTTGGGTTTCGGCTGTTTTTGCATTTTGTGATTTGTCTATCCTTTTTTTAGGCACCATTTTCTTGCCCAGAAAATATAAAAATCAACTATGGTTTTTGCTTACTACATCCAGTTGCCATCAAAGATTAGATTGGATAAAATATTCAAATTTGTTGAGTTTTGATCTTATTTAATTATATATAAAGTTAGATTTTTTTTAAAGTTTAAATTTAAAATTAATTTTATGAAGTAAGAACACTATAAATTTAGAAGAAAAAAAACTTCGTCCTAAGCCAATTTAAATAATTATTATCATATAGTTTCTATGTATATTTAGAGGTATTGTATTGTTTTTTTCCCACATTTTTTAATTAAATTTTTATTTTTATTTAGCTGATAACAACATTAATCTTAATGTTAATTATCGATCGCCGGTAATTATTAGTTCTTTTATTTTTTATATTATGTCATTTATTCTTATCTTGAGTTTTTTAGTTTTGAATAAGAATCTATGTTTTTATGACATGTTTCTTCATGTTTTTGTGACACACATTTTCTCTGTTTTTGTAACAGAATTCTTATGATTTTTTGTACTTTTTTTTGCATACTTTTATTGTTATTGTTGTGCTAACACAAACCATCACATTATTTATTTTTTGATTAGTCCATCGATGCTCACATCTAGTTATATCTCCTCTTTGATAAAAGGTCGTTTATCGTTATAATTAGAATTATGTAACAAAATAGTCTATTAAATAATTTGGTTCGCTCACCACTTCTTTATCACTTTGTATCTTCGATTTAATATTTCATTTTGTATGAATTTTTTTTAGAGTATTATCTTTTTTCCACTCTTTATATTTAAGTACGTTACAATTCTATTTTTTTATTATGTTATTAATGCAATCCAAATTCTATTGTTCGAAAAATTTATTTATATTAAGTTAGATTAAAAATAATTTTATTTAAATTGAGTAGAATATCATCAAACATCTAGAAAATATTTAATTTATAAATTTTGAACCAAAATAAATACAATAAAAAGAAATTCGACCTCAAATATTGTACATGGTACTCGTACTTAATCATGATCACATAAAATCTCTTAAATTTCAAACTCGAAGACTAAGACATTCCAAGAGTCGATAAGTTGAATAGAATTAACACTATCAATCATGCGACCATCATAATCTCTACGGACCACGACAATAACTTGTTCAAAAATGACAAACCAGCATTCTTACATTTGGTTTGAACGAGCAAATCAACAGCCCGAGTGCCGCTACGTTGGCGTTGGCGTTGGCGTTGTCTGGCTTATTATTGCGGCTCCGTGTTTGCCTCGTATAAAAATATGTGCACATAATTGTCGCACGTCGGGTGAGTCCGAAATTTAGTTTTGACTTGAATAAAATGATTTAGAGTTGTCACCGATCACTTTAAAAAACATTTAGGTTGATCGAACACCATCTTACCTAATATTCGTTTTATCAGAAATGTGTCGGGTTCGGGAGTCGGTTACAATCAAGGAAGGATTAGTACCCTTGAACCTCTCTTTTGGTACCAATTAATTTGTCGGTTGTCTTAATTACGAAAATCTGAAATTAAAATTTATAAACTCGATTCAAATTACTTATCTTTAATCGATTGAAATTAAAATATAAAAATATAATATAATATTAATATATAAGTCACGGACGACAACATTTAAAATGATTGAATTACACCTAACAAGCAAAGTTGCTTATGGTAACAAATAACAGAAAATTAAACAAAACATGTAAACAAGCAGCCTTACATACAACCCATTAACATATTGATAGAATTTCCAGCAAGCCATAAAGAATTTGTCCAGAAATTTTATGAGCTTAGCTTTATCTTATCCAGCTGAATCCCATAATCAAATCAACTTCTCAAATAGCAAATTCATTTTCCAGAATTACAAAATCTAGCATTTAGTATCAGAATTAACACCCAGATTGCTAAGAATAATAAAAAAAAATTAATACCACAAGTAACCAATAAAAATTGTAAATTAGGAATTTTAATCTAAAAAAATATGTACTCTAATCATGTTCAAATGTTTGAGTGTCGTTGAGGACCAGTACGCTTATCAAGCAGTTGTTAAGATCGGTTACGTTCAAAGGATTTCTTTATAACTAATGGGTTTTCGAATACATCTGAATTGAATTTAGCCAGTGATGGAGTTGACGGTAGAAATATCAAGTCATCTTCATCTCCTATTCTTAATCCATCAGAAACCTATACTGCCGCATGCGACAGCTTCCTCGATGGTTCGGGCTATGACAATCCATTAAACTAAGTTCATCCCTTTTGAGTTTAGGTTCTTACCATCCAATGAATTAGTTTTTTTAAATTTATTAAAATTGAGACTAAATTAAATTTATATATATTAATTACGAATAATATTAATATATTTTAAAATAAAATTATACATACAAATAATGATATTTACATGGCCAATCATGGTTTTGTTTTCTCCCAAACAGATGTCAAAAGAGTGAGAGATTCGAATAAAATTATGATCTTAAATTAGATTTCCCCTTGGACTTTCCTCTGATGCAACAGTTAATGTAAGTCAAGATCTTCTCTCTCTTCTGCAATATCAACACATTTGGCAGACATTAGGGATCACAAAATCAAAAAATTTGAAACTTTGTTCTGCTAGTGTCAAATTCA
This sequence comes from Hibiscus syriacus, assembly GCF_006381635.1. Lineage (NCBI taxonomy): Eukaryota > Viridiplantae > Streptophyta > Magnoliopsida > Malvales > Malvaceae > Hibiscus > Hibiscus syriacus. The sequence goes on from NW_024062429.1 coordinate 239,514, forward strand.
ATTGAAATCTTACGGACACATGATCATCCTTGCCTTGTCGACAAGGCAGTTGACAAGGCGATGGTTGATGAGGTATTAAAGCAGCGACGAATTCGGGATCTATCCGATCCCACCCTCCGAAATCGGAAACAGTCTCCCATGTATTGTTCTGTCAATATCAAAACATGTTCCGCTGTCATCCCTACTCGAAATGTTGTTACAGTATATGTGAAATCAGAGATCTTACAGCCACCGTGGTATTTTGGTTATCGTCTTGTCCAGGAGGCTGCAATCGATGCAGTGAGGCGGCCATGAAATCCCGGTCGTTTCCTAAGCTTAGCCCAACGTTGGCCTTTTGTTGCTTCCTGGTGTCTCGAGCTTGCGAGAACTCTATCGTGTAGTTTATAGATCCGGGAGCTTTCCGATCCCACCCTCCGAATTTGGGAACCGGGGTCCCTCTTTTGCTCTGTCAATCCATTCTTTGTTTAGCTATATAATTGCGTACAAACGTACACGCATATATGTCAACTAGACAATCTAAATTAAGTAAGTCGAAGCCTTACCGCAACAGGATCGTTTTCGTCGTCCATTCGAAGAAATGGTTGATTAGGCAGTGATGCAGCAGCCATATACTCCTGCTCGTTTCCTAGGCTCCGGCTAACGATGGTCTTTTGTTGCTTCCTGTCAGCCAGACCTCGGGACATTGACATCGAATTACCAGTTTCTCCGACGACTTTCTCGTCACTCCTTCCTGATTCAAGAACAGAAATCTTTGCTTTGTTCTGGCCAACGAAATGTCGTGACATCAATTGCTTAAAAAACTCGTCCAGTTGTATATAATTTTATGATAATGCAAGTATAATAATAACGAACATAAAACAATGGTAAAATAAAAACCAGCGAAAAATCTGACCGTGACAGAATCTTGGTTGTCATGTCTTAATGAAGCAGCAGCTAAATCAACTTCATTTCCTAGACTTCGCCAAACATCCTTTTGTTGCTTCCTGTTGGCTCGAGCTTGTGAGAAAACCATAGAATAGTTGGTACATGCTTGATCTTTATTATCCCAATCTCCAAATCTAGGAACCGAAATCCATTCATTCGTCTGTCGATTAAATTTCAAAACAGAAAAACACAAACTGAGTTTTGATAAAAAAACATGATACGGTGAGGTTCGGACCGAACTTTAATGATCGGATTGAACCTCTCCCTACCATTAAACCATGAAAAAAGGAGGAGGATTACCTCTGTTGGGTTGGCCATGGATGGTTTGTGGGATGATTAATTATCAAATACGATAATTAATCAGGGAATTAAAGTTTCCCAACCCAGTTAAATTAATAGAATTTTCAGTCACAAATTAGAGGCAATTAATAACATAAATCATCTGTGAAGTGGATGCCTAAATTAAGTTAATATTTGACCAACAAATTCAAAAAATAGAATAAACACCATATCCGATAATAAAATTAAGACTATTAATCTGTATTTTTGGTTTCTTTAGAAAATATTTTAAGATATCGTTATTGTTGTAGATATTTTCAGATTTTTTTCCAAAAATTAAAAATTAGTTTTATGATCTTTATTTACAACTAGATTTTATGTTTGAGCCTGTGCAAAAATAAATAAATTAAGAAATATTTTTCTAACTTCAATTAGTAGTTTTATGGTTAAATGATGCATGAAATGTAAGTTTTTTATATCAATTAATATAATGAAATGCTAAATTATTATGAGGTACTACACCATTTGAACTTTAGATAATGTATTGATTTGAGCATAAAACTTTAAAATATTTAAATTGAATTAGAATTTTAAATTTTTATTTGAATTAGAGCATTAAGTCACTCAATCGTTAACAGTGTGAAAACATGATTCTTTCTTCCTCAATTTTTTGGCATAAAACCATCAATTCCTCTGATTGTTGTTGTTGATCTGTTGTCGCTCATCATCAGTCGTCGTTTGCAACAAGATTAGCACAAAATATTTGTATTTCACTCTCTCTCTTTTTTCATATAAGATTGGATTTTCATGAAATGTTTGACGTTTTTATGTATCAATATCCTCCTATATGGTTATTCAATGAGGCTAGCTTCTAGGTATGTTATTTGTATTCAATGAGCTAGTTTCTAGGTATGCCATTTTTATTTTTGTGAATTTTAAAAATATTTTGAGAAATTCAAAATTTTCTAATGTGAATTTTGACATTAATGAATTAGTAAGATAAGTCTCCTACCAAAAATTACAATCATTATTAGATTCTTTCTACTAATACATCGTCACTTGCATATGCCTCAGGATTTTCTTTTCTCACCATTGCCACAAATTTATCATAATTTATCTTTCCATCCTGTAACAAAAAATATATATGTCAATTTTTATGTATATATGCATGCAAGCCTGTATGTATTGCGTACATTGTCGGAGTCGGCTTCCGAAATGATTTCCTTGATGTCTTTGCCGTCATGCATGCCATATTCATGTAGAGCTTGTTTTAGCTCTTCCGTCGTGATGTACGTGAAAGTGCGCATGTCGATAATGGTAAATACCGGCATCGTAATAGATCGCAATAGGTATCGATACTTAAATCTCAGATTTTATTACTATAATTACCCGTTGTTGTCTGTGTGGAAATGTTGGAAGGCTTTGTACAAATGTTATTCTCGATCCATTCGGTTCATATGTATAGTGGCCGTGATGAACTCCTCGTAGTATATGGTTCCATTGTCATCTGCGTCTGCCTTTTTAAAAAAAAATATATGAGTGACTACGAAAAAGATGTCATATATTTTGTGTTTTTGAATCTTTTGGATACAAAACTCACTGCCTCCATTAATTGTTTAATTTCGTATTCGGTTAGCTTCGTTCCTTGCTTCGTAAGGCCTTGTTCCAATTCCTCGAGTGTTATCGTCCCGCTCTTATCGGTATCCATGCCCTTGAACATCTCCTTTAACCCTGGATTTCTTCCTCGGATAAACAGCCTGGCCTGCGATGAACCGTAAAGCCACCTTCTTGAAATTGTTCATTGCTTTGAACTGTTTGAGCCCGACTAGAACTTCGTTGTTGAGAGGCATATTGGGCGCTTCACCGTCCTCTTTGATCCACGGAGGACCTGCTGGTGGCTATACACTCTGTTAGAAGCATGCCATCGGGCGAAGTATTTTTCGGTCGCATTACATTTATCACGGTCATGAATAGTGACCTTAAATATTAAAAAAAGAAGCATCTTACTTAGAACTTGTTGGGTTGTAAACCCTTGCTTGGGATCCAAGGTAAGCATTTTCTTAACAAAATCCTTCTTCAGGTGAAATTGAAGGCTATGGATCACTCGTAAAATCGATGTTGCCGCGTAAAATCGCTTGGAAGGTACTACTTTTGTTTTCTTTATACATCGGAAACAATCACTCAGCTTGATGCTTCAAGAAATGTGTATGTGTATGTGTATGTGTGTGTATATATATATAGCTATTTACCTTCCCAAAAGGGTGGAACACCTGATAGAAGAATATACAACATAACTCCAATGCTCCATATATCAGCTTCGGTCCATATTTTATCTGCAATACTTCCGGTGCCATATAATATGCACTACCGACGACATCCTTAAATACATCACCTATACCAAAATCAGGCATTATCAGGTTCGAGTCTAGTAATGGTTTTCAATTTTTCGAAATGTTTACCTGTCTTGTAAAAGAGTGATAAATCGAAATCCGTGGCTTTGAGCGGGGAATTTTCCTCTTGGTTCAACAATAGGAAATTCTTAGGCTTGAGATTCCTATGGACCCCCCCTAGAATGGCATGTATCAACGATTTGAACAATGATTCTTATCAACGAAGCCGCTGCACGCTCGACGATGTTAGGCTGCCCCATCAAGTGGCGCATGATCTGCACTTCCCTCCTAACATCCTCGATGTCTTCCTTGTTCACGAGTTTCCTCTTGGTTATCGTCCTGCAGACGAATTGCTCACCCGTGGCCTTGTGTGTACACACGTATGTGACCCCAAACTGTCCCCTTCCCAATTCTTTACCAATGTAGTACGTCTCTTGAACCTCCTCCATGGGACGGCATAGTCCGTTCCAATGTTAGGCTTGTTACTCTTACATGATGCTCCCATAGACTCCGGAGATGCAGCATCCTGTTGTGCCGGTGGGGTGTTGGAGATACAATCCTCACGAGACGGAGCATCCATTCGTGCTCGGAGATTCAAAGGTTCGGAGGATTTGTAGGCCAAATATTGAAAATTATATATATATATATATATAAGCAACACTAGTTTCTCATAACGTAAGAATTGGCTTTCTTCGCAAGACAGTCAAGATCACTAAGAAGTATATGAAACAATTCATAACATCTTTAAACTTCTTTTTTTTATTGATATTTATATTTATAAAATTTATTAAGTCTGTAATCACAACATCACTAGCAATAAATCGATAAATAAATCAGTCGAATTCAACTACAATCAATAAAAAGTTCAATAAAAATATCAGTAGAACATCATGAGCGCACAATGACATCGTACTCTTATATTCGTATTGGAATTTATATCGATGTAAATTTTATTGTGGGGACATTACCAATGAGTAAAGGTGAAAAAAATCAAGGCTTGATGGGTGTAATTACATGGCTAATAATGATGGTGAATTGAGATATCAGATATGAGAATGATGATATGGGATGGTAAGAGCAGCATATGGTGTTTGACCAGTTAAATAAAAGATAACAAAAAGTAGCACAAATTGGAATGAACGATTAAAAGGTGACGAGGCCACCCTTTTCTCTCTTTTGACATATTCATAAATATTATTTAGGGTGGATATATATATATATATATTATTAATAACGAAAAAAATTTGTATAGAATAAACACAAGTAAAATTTTAGAATAGACATATTTAATAAAATGAATAACTAACATAAAAAAATTAAATTCCAAAATAGGCATGTGTACACCCTAAGTTAAATGTACATCCACCGCTGCCCATACCCTCAAATTATGCACTATCAAGAGTAGTGGGTGTATTTAAACTTAATTTAAAATTTACAATATAATTCGTTTGGTGAAAAAATAAATTAGATTACATATCATTGTTTAAGTAGAATCTCTAAAGAAAATAATATTTTCTTTTATCATTAAGATCATTTGATAAGTTCAGATAAAAATTTTAAGTTTATATCAGTTCACTTTATACAATATTGTTGTATTTTTTACTTTTAAAAGAAATAAATTTACCAAGGGTCATAAATTATGTCAAATGACAAAGCAAGAAATAGATAAATGAGTAAAGTGGTTAATGAGTTGAGCAATACGGGAGCAACTTGAATTTAATTAGGTCAAAACTCTACAAAAGTTCAACTCGAGTCTACTCGATTCGAATTCGAGTTTGATTCAAAACTTTAACAAGCTTAGTGGAGCAAAGTTCTACTCGACTCGATAAGTTTGTGAGCAATTTGTTAATTTTTTATAACTATTTAGTAGTTATCTTAAAAATTTATTTCATTCAAAAAATTATTAATTTACAAATAGATGATAAAAAGATGATAAATTACTAATCTATTAATTTTCTAATAAATAATTAAAAACACTAGTTATTAATTAATAATTATTGTTTTACTACACCCAAAAATTAAACTCTATTTATTATTTTAATATATTTATGTATTATTATTTTGGTGTTTAGATTTTGAATTTATTTAATACAGTCTTTTGATAAATTTTGGGTTAAATTTATTAATTTATGTATATACTAAGTTTTATATAGTATTAGTAGGTAAATAAAAAAAATTGACGAGCTTAAAGAGTGATGAGGTGAGCAAAGCTTAATGAGCAACGAGTCGAGCAACAAATTTTTTTAACGAACAAAAGTCGAATAAAATTTAACTAGTAACGAGTCGAGCAACAAAAACTTTTAACGAGTATGAGTTGAATACTGTTTAATTCAAGATTTATTCGCTCGATAAACACCCCTAGAAACGAGACAAGAAGAATAGGAAAAGGGCATGCAAATTTGGAACAGTAATTATTGGAATTTCGCTGCTAAAAGCAAACTTCTCCCCAAAGCCAAAAGAAATTAATACGGTCTGTTTTGTTCAATATTAGTAATTTCTGGTGCATACAACTTGCCCTCCCAGCCTCGATCTTAAAAATCGTGGACCAGTTTTGCTCATGGTATTTCTGAAAAGGAGAAGACAAGCCAGTAGCCGGTGCTCAGGTAAGTTGGGATAACATTTGCCGTACGAAGTCTGAAGGAGGCCTAGGACTGATTAATATCTCCATTTGGAACAGAGCTTGTATTATTAGCCTTATAAAAAAAATTCTTACTGGTGATGGCTTACTCTGGGTTGCATGGCTACAAAATTATATCCTTAAAGAGCAGGACTTCTGGCAATTCGAACCTGGAACTAATGTTAGTTTGGTTTTAGAAGGATTTTAAAGCTAAGACATATTACTTTTCCTCTTATTTCTGCTGGTTTGCTGCGGACAAAGGAAATATGGGACAACATTCGGTTGCAAGGGCAGAAAGTAACTTGGCATCGCCTCATTTGGTACCCTATGCATATACCAAAACATAGTTTAATCACTTGGATGACCATTTTGAACAGGTTACTAACCAAAGATCAGTTACAAAGAATGATAATTTCCACGGATGGTCTTTGTGTTAATTGCAACTTACACCAGGAAACTAGAGACCATCTATTTTCCAGCTGCTCCATGGTTGTTCGTCTATGGAAATCTATCTTAAACTTGAACGGGATGAATCATAATATTTTGACATGGGAAGAAATGGTCTCTCGAGCTAGTTAACTTGGAAAGGGAAGTCCTTACCACCATTTTGAAGATCTCGTGGAATGCTTTCATCTATTACTTATGGCAGGAACGGAACCAGAGAACGTTTCAAGATCGTTATCGGGTTATTGACGCTATTCTTAAAGACATCATTGAAATTATTGGTATCCGACTTAGGGACAAAACTATTAACAGACTTGATAATACTAACTTTAACCTTTGTAATGATTGGAGTATAGTCTAACCAATCATTTGTTTGTAATTAGGTTGTTTTGTTTTTGTTGATTGGTTGATTGGTTGTAGCATGACTGTGTTATTTTAGATAATAAAAACTTTGAATTATCAAAAAAAAAGAAGAGAAATTAAAGTCTTAAGCAATGATGGGGAGGAAGACAAAGAGAATGAGAAGAAAGGGGTGAAATGATGAGGTTGGAATAAAGATTGATGGACCTTTTTATCTTTATATTGTAATTTTTTAAACAAATCTTTACATATAATTCGTAATCATAAATATAAATTAATGTCATTATTTATTATTATACAATTTATATTTAAGATTCATAATTATTTTTCAAAGAGTTCTTTGTTTAGAAGTATAACGTGTTTTACTAAAAATTTAATGCAATGATCAACGGTGTTAGTTCGAGTTGTAAGCAACTTGATTCTGTTTAAGTAAGGTCTTAGGTTTGAGTCTGTGTGTATGCAAAAATTCTCTGTTGGGAGAGTCACCTACCAAAATCAGGTGTGTGATGCAGGTCGGTCCGGATTAATTAGGGCAAAGAGTTGGAATCGGGAGGACAACCAAAAAAAAAATTAAGTCACATGTATGGTGGGAGTAGGGATATAATATCGACGAGTTTTGATTTAAGCTGATTTTATAAGATTGATTGTTTTTGTAAATTTGAATTTAAGTCGAGTTTATTTTTTTAAGATGATATCAAGTCAGATTTAAGATAAAAACCTCGTGATCCGACTTGAGATAATAATATAATTATTTTTTATATATATTTTAAAGATAATTACAATAATATTCATCTTCATATATATTTTTAAATTACATTTTTATTCTATTGAATGAAAAATGAGATTTCATATATATGTATTCATATTGGATTGGATCGAATGTGAGTTTTATTTCCAAAAATAAGTCAAGTGGAGCATTCTTAAACTTGAATCAATTCAAGTTAAATTTATTAGAAACTCGAGCCAACTTGACCCATGTCCATAGCTAGATGGTAGTTGTACTGGTACCCTAATATTTTAGGTGTAATTGCTTTTTTAGTACCTTTTGTTCCGAAGCGATATTAGTTTCCAAAATAGAAACATCAAGCTTTGGCTTCTCAATTTTTTTGTGTGCTAAATTTTATTTTTAGGTTTTCTTAATTTTGAATCTAAATAAATTAAGCCTCAATTTGTTATTTTTAAATTTAAATATTTTTTAAGTTATTTCAATTTAAATTTGGACAACATAGACATTTAACTCTATTTTTTAATTTCTAAATTGATAACTTAACAATTAATATTACGTAACTAGGAGGATAATAATAAACACTTGATCACAAATCAAAAGGACAAAAACCTGAACAGGTTGATTTAAATACAAATTCTTTAAAGAAATTTAGATAAAATAAAATTTAAGTTACAATCCCTAACAATGAAATTATGATTCCACCGACAAGGGTTGATTTAAGAGGTAAGCAATTTGATATCGCTTAAATATATATTGAGTTCGAGTGCTTGTATATGTAGAAAATCCTCGTTAGAAAACTCATCCAACAAAATTAGATGTACGACTCGAGTCGATTAAGATTAATCAAAATAAAACTTTAAAATTCTTATTTTATTACTACTATTTATATTTTACCCTTAAAATTTCATTCCCACAGTATTTTTGCACTTTACCACGACATCCAACACTTGAATTATAAAGCAACAAAAATCACAGCCAAGTCTCCAACCCATTTGCTCTGTGGTTCATACACAGATTTTGATTTCCCAGGTAAAGCAGAGAAGCTGAATGGCCTCTCAAATCATCACTCTCCAAATTCCAACCCCAAACTCCTTCATTTTCATCACCAAAACCTATGCATTTTGACTCTCTCCCCCTCCCTAATATTGTCAAGTTGTTTCATTTTCAGAGCTCAAACTCCAAGGCCCTGGCACCTCAAACACTTAAAACAAAACACATTTAAGGCTGTGTTTGTAGTACCCCTTGCGGAGGGTTACCAGTTAGTTTTTTTCAAAAGGGAAAAAGACATCGGCTTGTTGATGATTAATCCCCCTGGATGAGATGATGTGTTCCAGCAGAAAGCTCCTTTGCTTCCTTCTGTTTCTTCTTTTGTTGTTTGCTCACTTGGAATCTTCTTCTTCTTCTTCGAGCTTGTTCGAGCCCGTTGCAGCTTCTTCTTCTCGAGAATTTATGCCTGTTAATGGTGGATTTGAAGCATCAAATCGAGGTTATGAAGATGAAGTCGTTGGTGATGAAAAGAGAAAAGTTCATACAGGTCCAAATCCTTTGCATAATAGATGATTCTGGAGCAACTTTTTCCTTCGATTTTCTGCTCTTTTCTTTTCATTTATTTTTGTGATATACTATTGAAATTTGAAGCCAATCACTCTTACGGTTTGCATATAAATCATAAGCTTTGAGTTTTTGTTATTTTTTTCAGAATTTTGTGTTATATATATATGATTAATGCTTGTTGCGAGTGATGGAGTTTTTGGTTTGATGACTATGAACTGACCATTGCTTAGATTTTGGTTTGATGGTGTTTAATACCAGCAAGAGCTGGGATACAATATTGAAAGGATTGAATTACTAGAATTAAAAAATATTAAGTATTTAAACTTATAATTTATTGACATAAATATAATTGATCCAATACTTAAATTTGTTAAGTATCTAAATTATTATTATTTTTTTGAAAGGAATGATAGGCTTTATTATTGTTAAGGATCTCATTGCAGACCGTATGGTATGATGGAAACACAGGAGCATCTCGTATACACAGACCCTTAGAGGAGATTCAATCTTTGATTCAGTTAGAAGGCAGTACCTATGGTCAAGCCTCATTAGCTCCAACGTTTAAATATCTTTTAGTTTTAAAAAAAAATCTCTAAACCTATTTGAAGAAAAAAGAATGTGATGTACCAATCCTAGTTCGTCCTTGAATATTAGAATTTTTATATTTTATTTAAAATTTATTAAGAGGTCGGGTTCAAATTTAAGAATGTAAAATAAATAAATTTAAGGGTAAGCTATAATTGTGATCACTTAATTTTAAAGGGTTTTAATCTGATCATTAATCCTTTTAATTTTGTCATTTAAACTTAATTATTTAAATGGTGCCAAATATATATCCAACTATCTATCATTAACATTTGACCGATGAGTCAACGTGATAGTTAGTAAATTAATATAATTATATGTTTAATCTTTTTTATTTACACTTTATATCAATTTAGTCCAAAGTTTGATTTAATTCAATAAATTAATATTATAATAAGATGATGACACATGTATGATAAAGACATGTCAGTTTTCATGTCTAGTGACAATGTGTCACTATCTGATTGAATGATATAATTTATTGAATTAAATTAAAAATAGAACCAAATTGATGAAATAAATAAGTAATAAGAGCTGAATATATAATTATATTAATTTAATCAACTGTCACGTTAGCTCTTCTATCAAATGCTAACAGCAAATGGTTTAATTGAATAGTCATGAGTGTAGTTTACATGAATTTAAAATAAATTAAATAATTTTGTTGACAAGATACAAGCCACTAGTTTTACTAAATAAAAAAAATATTCAAGTTATAATGAAAGCTTACAGCTACAACATCGAACTAAACACATAATATAAACAGATTTGGATGCATCGATAAACGAATTATAAAAGGGGATCAATTCATTTAAAGGCTAACAACAAAATGCAAATCAAAATCGAGCAACATGAGAAAATTATCCACGAACGTAAATTATGTATCTAAATCTAATTCGATGATCCAAAGCAGGGAATATCAACATAATGATAAATAAGCGCTATGTTAATCGGTCGTGGTTATATTAAATCAAACCCTGAGAAAAAGGATAAATAAAAATAACAATCAAACAACCGAAAACGTACTAGAAGACAGAGTGAAACGTACCATAAAAACATTAAAAAAGTTTTGTCATAATGGTAGAATTATTAATAAAAAACAATATGATACAATACTAATAATAAATAATTAATATCAACAATCAATAACTAACATTAAAATTGATATTGGCTTTGATCTCAAAGATAAAAAAATATTAGTAGCAAAAAAAAATACCTAAGGTTAAAAATTCTAACTGGAATTTTAAACCTGAAGATTATCATTATTTTTTATTAATATGAGATACATATAAGATAATTATAAAGTATTTGACATTAAACGTTCATTCCAATGCTCTTTCTAATGCTTGAATCCAAAATTTCAAAGAAGAACGATAAATTTTTTTATCACTAATATCGTTTGGTTCGTGACTAAAGATTATTATTTAAATATTAAAAATATACAAATATCTGGTTTTGTGGGCGGATGGCTTATCATTTCTTACTCGGTTGTAAATTAACTAGCTAATTATCAGGACCAATATATCATTTTTTTTCTTTAATGATGGAATTCTTCATTAGTAATTCTTAATTATAGCAAGTTTGTCTGATATCTGACTTTATTTCCATAATTAATTTAAAAGGGTCATTTGTCACCTTAACTGATGTGATGCAATTTCTTACCATGACATAATTAATTAAAATTTTGTAAAGAATTATACAAATTGATTTATCTCTATACTATAATTTAATTTAAAATTAAATTTAGGCACATCAACTCTAATACAAATCCGAAATCTAAATTCGATCAATAAAAAAATTAAAAACAATAAGACATGTGAGTATAAGTACCAAAGTGATTAAAAATAATAATTGGAAGTAGCATAGTGATTATTAACCAATAGTACAAGTGCAAATTCAAGTATTAAAACCTAGTCTAAAAGAGAGAGAAAACCCCTAAGAGAAAACACTGCGAAAAATTGAAAAAGCCGCCAGAAAGCGGAGCTTCCTCGCCTTTCGCTCTTTCTTTGGTTTGTCAGCTTCTCTTGTTGGTCAAGCTTCTCTTCTACAGTTCAGGTGAAGATAATTCTCTATCATTTAGCTTCATGTGTATTTTATTAAATTGTGAGCTAAGTTCAGTTCTTTTGTGCTTTGGGTGTTTTCTTTTACTGAGATTTTTCATTGAACCTCTCTATAAGATAATAAGATGGGAGTTGAGCTTCTTGAAAGAAAAAAAACACCCGTTTCGTCCTCTTATAATAATGCGATGGGTATAACTTTTTTTTGGGTTTTCGAGTTGGAATTGTTAATGATTTGGCTGCTTCATTTGGGTTATTGAGGATAGATTATTGATGTTTTTGCTGTAAAAATGATGGGTTTTCTAGTAGGAATTGTTATGATTTGGTTTTGACTCTATTGTCGGACGTTGAATCCGTATTGGCCAAGTTCTATGTAGATTTTTGAGTTATGTATTTTTCAACTTTGGAGATATTAAAGCATTTGTGGCTGAAATTTTGTGTTAGAATGTTGTTTGAGCAGTTCTATTTCTCTTTTGATGCTTACAATACTTGGCTTTGATGATTTATAATTGCAGTTCGCTATACCTTTTTTGAATTTTATGGTGAAGGATGTTTCGGTATGAAATTTGCTAGTGTGAGAATGAAATTGATAGATCTGTATATTGATGTTAGTAGTTCGATTCTTAACCCTTTTCCCCGTCTACACAGATGTTATACATTATAGGCCTTGGATTAGGGGACGAAAGGGACATTACTCTAAGAGGTTTAGATGCAGTGAAGAAATGTGAGAAGGTGTACATTGAGGCCTATACATCTCTTCTATCCTTCGGTCTTTCTACAGATGGTCTATCCACTCTGGTACTAAAAATAATTCTTTTCCTGATAAGTTTCCGAATCTTTTGAATCTCATAATTTTCACTTGTGCTAGAATTTTTAAAATGTCAGGAGAAATTGTATGGGAAACCAATTATACTTGCAGATAGAGAAACGGTTGAAGAAAAAGTAGACAATATTCTATCAGAGGCTCAGGGATCTGATGTTGCTTTCCTTGTTGTCGGCGATCCTTTTGGGTAATTACCATACTTTCTTTTATTTTTATAATGAAATATTTTTATCTGGATGAAACCGTACTTAGTTTAAGTATCGGGATTGAGCCTGGTCGAACATGGTGTGCGGGAATATAATCTTGGTCTTTTCTTTCCTTGGAGTTTCTCCATGTCTTGAGCTTCGATTACGTTGTTATTCTTTAGTCACCTCAAAATCTTTCTCTTAGTTGCTTTGCTTTCTCATTAGTCTTTTGATTGAGAAAATTGTAGAGCCACGACGCACACGGATCTTGTTGTTAGAGCAAAGACATTGGGGGTTGATGTCAAGGTAGTTCACAATGCATCCGTGATGAATGCAATTGGAATTTGTGGCTTGCAGCTATACCGTTACGGGGAGACAGTTTCAATACCGTTTTTCACCGAAACATGGAGGCCGGATAGCTTTCATGAGAAAATCGAAAGAAATCGGAATCTCGGATTGCACACACTCTGCCTTTTAGGTGATGTTGCTTTACACTAACTCTAATTTAAGGTTTTTAATTGCATTTTCTCATATTTCACTATTTGTCACTTGAACATGCAGCATTATGTAACTTTAGTATGCTTTATATCTGCTATATATGATTATGTAGGAGTTATTTCTCTTAAGCTCAAACATGTTGCCGAGCATAGCACGTCGGTGCACATCTTTTTTGTCTTCTCCATTTCGTTATGGATCCGAGTGTTGCTCCAGTTATCTACTAGAGACTATAATAGACTTAATAGGCCTTATAAAATGGGATACTATTGTATACTCTTGCCCGATTCGGGAATCATAAATCAGTTCATTTCCCTTCTTTCTGCAGATATTCGTGTAAAGGAACCAACATTGGAATCTTTGTGCAGGTCTGTTTAGATGTTGTAGCTTCTACTGTTTTTTTATCCCTTTTGATACTTGCATTTCGATATCTGCCGTTGCTTTCGACTGATTATATATCCTCGTTTTGCCTTGTATATTTTCAGGGGGAAAAAGCAATACGAACCACCGAGATTCATGACAATAAACATTGCCATTGATCAGCTCTTGGAGGTTGAGCAAAAGCATGGTAAATCTGGTGAGCGGGGAATGACCCTCCAACGACCTTAAATTTACATGTAGAAACTTCAAAAGATTGAATATACCCATGTTGGATAAGTATCTGTATCCTATCCGATATTCACACCTAAGTCCGAATAAGACTAGCTTAATCTATACTGGTATTTTATGTTGTAATATGCGTGAAAAGATACTTGTTATGTTTTCAACTTAACCCATGTTTAGGGAAATACAGAGAGGTATATGAAGTAACAGTTCAGCTAAGCGTATTTATTCATGTGTTGCCTTCCAGCATACGACGAAGATACGGAATGTGTTGGGTTTGCTCGGTTGGGAAGCGAGGATCAGAAGATTGTTGCAGGAACGATGAGACAACTCCGGACTGCTGATTTCGGCGAACCTCTCCATTGCCTGGTCATAGTAGGCAAGACTCATCCGGTGGAAGAAGAAATGCTGGAGTTCTACAGGATTGACGTTGAGAAACCGGAACAGAAAGACAACGGGATCGTGTGAGTAAAATGTGATCTTTAACAGAAGCATTTCTTCCTCCGGTGTGGATTCACTTGCTTTTGTTTGCTTCCGGCTCTCAGTTCTCGAGCATGTTCGGGATCGAGAACAACATAGTCAGAATGGAACACATTCAAACTGTAATATATCAGTTTGAGCTGCTTTGTAATACTATCTGATTTTTTGCATTTTAATTATTAGATAGTGACTTAATTAAATACATGGTGAAATTTAGAGTTTTAAAATGAATCTCAAGAAGTTTAAGCACTATTGGTATTTTACCATTTTTCCTTAGATTGAAAATGGAAGGATAAAAACTAAAATTCAATATATAAACGAATATTAAACAATGTTTGTGAACATTAAATGAATATGTTTATTAATAAATAAGTGAATATGTCCACAAACATTAAACGAATATGTTTGTGAATGTTAAATGAAGATTTTTGTGAACATTAAATGAACATGTTCCCGAATATATAGTTGAATATGTCCGCGAAACATTAAACGGACATGTTCACGAACAATAAATAAACGAACACAAACACTTTTAAAAATAAATAAATGAACACGAAACGAACATGTACATATTTAAAAATAAACAAACAAACACGAGCACAATCTTATCGGTTCATTTACGTCCATAATCAAGATAATATTAATTTACATCAGTTACTTCAATTAAAAAAATGTATTATCTATATATTATTATAATGTTCTTGATAGTGTGTTAATTATGAAATAAATAAAGCATTTGATTGTTAGGTTGCATTAAAATTATGTCAAAGAGAAGAATAACATGGTATGATAAGTACATAAGTCACACCGGGATCACTTGCGGATTAGGGTTCATCGGAGTTTGATTATATGTTAATTGAACTAACCTTCATGAAAATGGCATCTCCTTTCGGATCACTTGCAAACATGTCTCCACCGACGTGTTCCACGCCTACATTAATAACCTCGTATTAGAAACATGCAAAGACGGATACAAAATTTTAGTATGGATAGTGCCATACCGGGATAACTAGGAGCATTCTTAATGATGTGAGGCAAATCGAAGTTGATGCCCTTTATAGTCGGGTACTTGGAGACGATCATACTAATCGAAGCACCGATACTGCCGCCGACATTGACGAGAGTATTTATTCCCTCGAAACCATCGTACGTCTCGAGGATCTTCTTCATGGTAAATGGTAGAGTGGTCCGACATTGCCCTATGGAAACCATGGAGAACCTCGGATCCGTGCCACCGTACGTACTCAAACAAGCTCTTGCCATGCAACTTGTGGAACGGATATCCACCTTCAGCACCACATCGTTCAAGCAGTACCAGGTATCAACAACGAGCTTCTCATGATTCAATACACATAGTGAGGAAATAGAGACACCATCCTCGTCCTTGGTAAAGAATTTGCAGACGGGGCCGAGGCCGTAGAGGCGCTCGACTTTGTCGTCGGGAAGGGTGCGCAACGAGCAAGTGAGGTATGTTCAACAACACAGTGGTATGTGTATATAACTATATATAGAGGGAGTCGCATAAGGTAATGTGAAAAATTACAATAATAGACTCCATCTATCCCATAAAATATGTCAAATATGGACTTTTTTGGTTAATTTTTTTAATTTTGACTAATTATTATTTAAAATTTATTATTGATAAAAATATGTAAAAATTATCAGGTTGTGACACGTGACGCTTAACGGCCAAATTTAACTGTCGGTCACTGTCTGACCCAAATTGAATTACGGAATGAAACGTCAGACACCAATTAAGAACGAAAAAAATATTAATTAGCAAACTGGAAAAAAGGCATTCATTGGGCACCTTTTTGACGTTTAAGCCTCAAAAGAATGTTAAAATAATTAATTTATCAAATATTAGAAATCACTTTTTTATGAATTAATCATTAGTATCTGATCCATGGATCGACTAATTCAGATCAGGTTTTGCAGAGGCCCATTATGGGGGTGACCCTTCCAACCCAGTTTGCTCTATACGCAAACGTCAGGATTCGAACTCTTGAGATTACTTAAGAAATCTAGTGGCTCATCCCACTAGACCAACGAGTTGTTGGTTAAAAATAGATTTTTATATGAGGCCAAAATAAAAATACCTAATCTCTTGCCATACAAATTCTAAGACAAATAAATGCCGAGAATTCCAATGAAAGTTGACTTTAGTACCTACAACGAATATGCTTTCATGAATGGGTATAAATATATGTAACTCGGCGCTCCATTCTTCGTACTAAACCCTCTCTGTCCAAACACTAAATCACCCTTTTGTTCTATTTTCAATGACATTTTATTTTCTTCTCGCCTTCACTTTATTCAATGTGAGTTTTAATTCTTAAAATGTAATTTTTTTTTGTCACGTATATAGTTTAATATATATTCAGAAAATTCTCATATATTTATATTCAGATTGTATTTGCTGGGAGCCATGAAGCTGTGCCCGAGGAAGCTTATTGGAAATCAGTGTTCCCAAACAATCCAATGCCAAAGTCATTGAAAGATATCCTACCGCCACATGGTTTGTATTCAAATTTTAAACCCTTTTTATTTGCATGATTCGAGTTCTGATTGTAGTGATAATTTATAAATAACGAGTCGAGTGATGATTTTAACGAAGATCATCGAAATAAAAAATCCGAAAATAAATTTATATTATCTTAGTTGTGCCCGTGCAATCGTCAAATTTGATTAATAATCATTTTCCTAAAGTATGAGTTTAGATTCATATCGAAGCACCGAGATTAACGTTACAAGTTATTTTGGGACATGCAGATCCATCTGCTCTGACAAAGAAATATGATTGGAACGATGACAATGTGCCGGAATTTTTCGACTTTGATCTTTGGAACGGAAAACCACTCAGAGAATATAAAGGTTTAATTATCATTTTAAAATCATTATATATCTGAGTTCAAATTTATTTTATGAAGTAAATCTTAATCCGATCAATAGAATAACTGTAATAACATTCAGGGAACATCAACAACTTCAACGTGGACAATAACATGAATTCAGTCCATGAAACGGTTTACTTCTTCCAAAGGGATCTTCGCTCCGGTAAGCTGGTGAATTTACCCGGTCTAATAATAAGCAACAAAACTCCATTTTTACACGACCGAGTTGCCAAATCAATACCTTTTTCAAGCGACAAATTGCCAGAAATCTTGAACCACTTCTCCGTAAAACCTGGAACAAGGGCAGCCAACGCCATGAACAAAACAATCGGAGGTTGTGAGAGAGTAGCCATGAAGGGAGAACAAAGGTTCTGCGCCACTTCATTAGTGTCCTTCGTGGATTTAAGCATTTCAAAGCTCGGGAAACAAGTCCAGCTTCTGTCGAACGAGCTCTCGAAAGAGACGAAGAACTCGTTGTTTATAATCACCAAGGGAATGCGAAACGTGGGGGAAAATGAGCTTCTCTGCCACAAGAAGAAGTATCCAGGCGCTGTGTTTTCGTGCCATTCGATCAACAAAACAACACTTTATAAGGTCCCATTGGTGGGCAAAGATGGGACGAAAGCCGATGCTTTAGCTGTCTGTCACAGAGATACTTCGGCTTGGAACCCTAACCACATGGCATTTCGGATTCTCAAAGTCAAGCCTGGAACTCAGCCTATTTGCCATTTCATTCTTAGAGATACCCTCGTTTGGGTTTCCAGCTAAAACAATCAGAAGATGCTTTAAATAAGTGAAAATTGTCCCTTCGATTGAGTATGTATTTAAATAATCCTCATGTAAGATGGATGGACATGGATCACTATGAATAAAGAAGGTTTTTAGTCATCGTTTTTAGTGATACACTTATCACAACTTAATTATAGAGTGATTCTAATATGATTACTGATCTTTTAATCTTATCAATCATACTATTTATTTATTTGTATGATGTTAATTAAATCATTCACCGTTAACATTCGACGGAGGAACTAAACGTGACAATTAATAACTTTTGTATAATCACATATTTAATCCATATTACATATGTATTCTATCAATTTAATCATAATTTTAATTTAATTAAATAAATTTAATCCATCAATTAAATAGTGAAATGTGTCGTGACACAAACCACTAGTGGCAAGTGCCACCATTTGATAAAATAAAAATTATACGTAATTGATAAAATATATAACTAGTGATGATAAAATATATAAATATTTTAATTTTATTAATTATCATGTCAATTGTTACAACAAATGTTAAGGACTTGGGATTACTTAACACCATTTAAGTAAATGGTCTTATTAATAAAATTGAAAGATCAATTATCAAATTAAGATCACATCATAATTAAGTGGTAACATTTTCACTACCTTGATTGTATGTCTCATTAAAAACTTTTCTAATCCTAAATAAACAAAAAAAAAAAGAACATACAACCGGAACAAAACATAACAAACAACATACCACATAATTTATGTCCAATACTACAAAAAATACGATACCAAGGACAAGCTGCCAACTAGAGTTGTAAACAAGCCGAGTCAAGCTCGAGTTTTGATGAGCTTAACTCGACTCGACTCGAAAACTAACGAGCTTAAATTTTTTAAACTCGAATCGAACTCGAAATCATGAATTGATGCTTGAAAAAGCTCAAAATAAAAAAAAATCTTAAACTTAACTCGGTTGAAACTTCAAACTCAAACTCTGATATGAACCTTAAATACATAAAAACCTTATACTTTATTTTTTTTAAAAAATCAACAGATAAATGTTAATATTATTACTAATTTATATTTTTTATAAAATAGATATTTTCGAGCTGCTCGTGAACTTTCCGAGTTGAGTTTAAGTTTGAGTCGAATATTTATTGAACTTTGACCGAGTTGATCTCGAATAAACCATAATTTGTTTTGTATCATTTTACAGCCATGCAGCCATCCTGCCAACGGTACTTCGAAGAACATGGAAGTGATTTGCTTTCTATTTATTTAGGATGCATTTGGTTCACGGAATGTAAGATTACCAGTGGGAATAAAAGATTACCAGGGAATAGGATTACTGAGAATGTTGTATTTTGTGTTTGGTTGGTTTAGCAGGAATGTAAGATTACCGTGTTTAGTTAAAGGAATAAAAGATTATTGGAATGTATATTTGACCAAATTGTGTTTATTATATATTTGTATAATATTACAAATTGTAAAATATTTATATATTTTCTTTAAAAAATTAAATTCATAATATTTATATAAATTTTTTTACAAAATTAAAAATATAAAAAAGGTTTAATGAAAGGGTAAATTTTTTTAATCTCTGAACTTCATATAAAATTTTAATTATAGAATTTTTTTTGTAAATCTAAAATAATATAAGGATAAATTTTTAATTTAACCTTCGTAGAATTTTTATTATTCAATGATAGAAGAATGATATTTTTGAAAAAAAATAAAAATTTAAGGACATTTTAGTCCAAAACGCCGGTAATGTTACAATACCTAAGGGAAGGTAGGTAATGACATTCCCGGTAATATACCCCAAAAAATCTACTATTGGTAATAAAAAATTACCGGGAATGAGATTCCTGGCCAACCAAACATGGGAATGTGGGATTCCCATCCCATGGGAATCCCACAATCCTTGAACCAAACACCCCCTTAATACTTTAAAATTAAAGGCTTAAACAACAAAAATGTGTCTAACATATGTCCTTCTTTTTAGTTTGATGTCTAACGTTTCATTCGGTAGCTCAGTTTGGATCAGGTCGTGACGGACTATTAAGTTTGGCTGTTAAGTGACACGTGCCACAATCTGGTAATTTTTAAAATTTTAAAAAATAAAATTATATATAGATATTTTAAAAAGAAAACTCAAATTTGAAATAACCCAAAACTTTGAAAACCTTCATTTGAACCCCTAAACCCACACCAACCACCGCCTTTTGCCATCGACAAAGTTCCACCCGACCTCCCATCCCCTCGACGACCAAAACCCCAATGAAATCATGATCGACCGACGACCAATCGATGACGAATCAACGTTTTATATTCCGTGCACCCTAGGATAAAAACCGTGATCCCACACAATTTCGAAGGTCGATCGGTCACAATTTCATAGGGATTTTGGTAGTCGGGGAATGGGAGATCGGTTGGAGCTTCGTTGATGGCAAAAGGCGGTGGTCGGCGTGGGTTTAGGGGTTCAAATGAAGGTTTTTAAAGTTTTTGCTTTATTTCAAAATTTGTGTTATTTTATATAAGAGTTTATTTTTTTATAATTTTAAATATTTTTTTTAAATTACCAGGTTGTGACACGTGTCACTTAACGACCATATTTAACGATTTGTCACTACCTAACCGAAACTGAATTACGAAATAAAACGTTAAACACCAAACTGAAACAAAAAAACATTAGGCATCAAATTAAAAAAACAAGCATACGTTGCCCACTTTTTTTTCGTTTAAGCTAAAATTAAATTATAAAACATAAAAATCCGACAAAAAGACGTATTGAAACCGAGCAATAAAAACAACAGCTTTAAAGAAAACAATTCTCAGACAATGTAAAAATATAAATATAATATGTAATCTAAAGTCAAAGGTAAATCCGACAATCGAATTATCTTGTTGGAAGAACAAAAAAACCTAGTAATTAACACAAGGAATTTAACGATAAAAAATACTTGATGCCCATATTCTTTTATTGGTTCGGTTTTATCATATTAATCTTTCAAGTTTAATGTAATCTCATTAACCATACGTATATATCTTATAAGCACAAACATTTAAATTTGAATCTTCTGAAAAATAATGTATTTTATTACTAAAATCACTTGATGATAAATGATGGTTAATAAACTTTTGTGCTATTAGGTTTTTAGTACTATTTATCTCGGACATTCTCTCCTTATTTTCGATGTCATAAATGTCGACAATTTCAATGAAAGTTGACTTTGGTAGGCCTATATGTAAGCTCCATGCATGGGTATATATAAGTGTACCTCAGTGCTCCATTTTCATACCAAACACGAAACAAGCGTACCATCATTTCTACATTCAATGGCATTTCATTTCCTTCTCGTCTTTGCTTTACTCCACGTGAGCTTCATTTTTACATCAGTTATTTGAACTTTAAATTTAATAAATTGATTCATACAATCATATTTTAAATTCGAATCTCATCATCGTATTTCAATTCCTTTTATCAGATCGCATTTGGAGGAGGGCATGGTGTTGTGCCGGAGGAAGCTTATTGGAACTCAGTGTTCCCAAACAATTCAATGCCAAAGGCGTTGAAAGATATCTTACCGGCGGCAAAATATGATCGGGGACTCGAGCGTATTGACAACAATTCGCAGGGAAATGATGAGGAATTTTATGACTGGAGCGGTAAAAGCTATCGAACCGGAAGTGACATGTTTTACGATTGGAGTGATGAACTGCGAGTGTTTTATGATTGGAGTGATGAACCGCGAGGAAATAACGAGGGTCAACACTTTTATGATTGGAGTTCTGAACGTAGTAACGAACTGCGAGGAGATAACCGAGATGCATTTTATGTTTGGAGCTCTGAGAGTAGTAACAAATTTCGGGCAAATAATGATGATGGGAGTGGCAATAACGTCGATGAAACTGTCTTCTTCTTCCCGAAGGATCTCCGCTCCGGTAAGCTGGTGAAGTTACCAGCTCTCACAACAAGCGACAAAACCCCATTTCTGCACGACCGAGTGGCCAAGTCGATACCCTTTTCAAGCGACGAATTGCCCGAAATCTTGAACCACTTCTCCGTAAGACCTCAAACAAAGGAAGCCAACCTCATAAGCAAGACAGTCAAAGGCTGTGAAAGAGTAGCCATGAAGGGAGAAGACAAGTTCTGCGCCACATCATTAGAATCCTTCATAGATTCAAGCATCTCACACCTCGGGAAACAAATCCAGCTTCTATCAACCGAGCTCTCGAAAGAAACAAACAACTCACTGTTTATAATCGCCAAGGGAATGCAAGACATGGGAGAAAACGAGCTCGTCTGTCACAAGATGAAGTATCCGAGAGCCGTGTTTTTGTGCCATTCCATCGACAAAACAACGGTGTATAAGGTTCCATTGGTGGGCAGAGATGGGACGAAAGCGAATGCTTTGGCGGTTTGTCACAAAGATACATCAGCTTGGAACCCCAAACACATGGCATTTCGGATTCTCAAAGTCAAGCCCGGTACTGTTCCCATCTGTCATTTCCTTGTTAAAGACGCACTCATCTGGGTTTCGAACTGATGATGCTTTATATAAGTGTGTTTGTATTTCAATAATCTTCCGATGACATGTTCGGATTGTGTCAACTATGAATAAGAGGAGCTCCTTCATCAGTTGTCGGGGATTCCGTCCTCGTTCTAAATATGGAGCAGTTTTAAAATTATGGTTACTCTCCATCTTATTTAAGTTTTTAGAACTTTGAATGAGCTTAAATGATCGATGCTTTCAAAAAGTAAAACCATCCCAAGCGTGGTTGTATTTCAGTAATCATCCGAGAAAATGTCCGGAATATATGACCTATAAATAAATGAAGATTGAGAGTAGTTCGTATAAAATAAATCTTGAAAAAAAATGCAATGTTTTGGTATTATTGATCTTGTTGCATAAGATAGTGATGGACAATGATCAACTACGATGATTATTAAAGAAATACAACACCTAAAATGAAATTGCTTAAAATTTTATGTATAAAACGATATCATTTTAGACATCAATCAAAAAATATTATTTCATTCTCACCATCACAATAGCATAAAGATATGTCAACGTTATGTTGAAATTTAACTAATAAATTATTAGAATTAAAGGTAAAACTAAAATTCAATAATACTACTCTTTTGTCCTGTTAAATCTATCTGTTGTTGATTTTTTTAGTCAATTTTTTTTAATTTTGATTCGTTAATATTTAAATTTTATTATTGATAAAAAATATATATTTTAAAAATCTTAAATCAAGTAGTTTTTAAATGTACATTTTATCAAATTTAATTATTTAAAATATTTAAAATAATCGTAATGAGTTTAAAATTTTTAACTTTCTAAAATCAATAATAAATATATTTATTGGGACAGAATAAATATAATAAATGATATACGATTCAAAGCTTGTATTTGGTTTACCCTTTAATATATGAAATTTATTTGTGGATGTTATTTATTTGCTTTTCATAAAGGAAAGTATAAAATAAATTGTGCTGGATACGCGCCACATTGAGCGCGTGAGGAGCCGTTGGACCAAGGGAAGGGAAGAGTTAAAAAGGAATTGCAGTAGACAATGGAAGAAGCAGAACAAAACAGAAAGATTAGATTACGAGATTATGTAAGAGATAAAGAAAGAATTTTTTTTCTAAAAAAAACGATAAAAGAAAAGCTCCCATTGATTATTTGTTGAAAAATCAATGGCATTTTCAGCTATGGCGACTACTTGTTCATCACTTTCTCTGTGTCATCTTCAGCTTCAATCACCTTCCGCCATATCTAAACCATGCCCTTTTCTCTTCTTCCCTTCTTCTCGTTTGAACCCAAAGAAACGATTTCAAAGCCAAAGCAGAACTCGTTTTCTTCGTGTTCTTGCTGTCTCAGATACTGCTCTAGACTCGAGCAATGGGGCCGCCATTGATACTGAATCTGAGGACCCTTCGTCTTCTTACGGTAGACGGTACTTCCCTTTGGCTGCTGTCGTTGGCCAGGTTTCTTTTCATCTCTTTCTCTATCTCCTCCTTTGTTAGGTTAGGAATTTGAAGGAAAATTACATGCTTTGCTACTATTTTTTTTTATTTAAAAATTGCTTCTTTACTTCACTGCAAAGGTATAATTTTTATGGTATGGATTTGAATCAAAAGTAAAAAAATCTAATGCTCAACTGTTGTGACATAGGATGCCATTAAAACTGCACTTTTACTTGGGGCTATTGATCGCGAGATTGGAGGGATTGCTATCTCTGGAAGGCGTGGAACAGCCAAGACTGTAATGGCACGTGGATTGCACGCAATTTTGCCTCCCATTGATGTTGTTGTTGGTTCCATGGCAAATGCAGACCCTGCCTGCTCAGATGAGTATGAACAGTGAACCCTTTTACCTCTTATCTTCTCATTAATACTTTGGTGGTTCTTAATTGGATGTATATACACACATATATATGTATGTATTGAGCTTTTCCTTTCCTATTGGACATAGTTTTACGTGTTTATTACTTCCAAGATAGTGACATGGTATTCATAACCTCTGAAGGTGGGAAGATGGTTTAGTTCAGCGAGTCCAGTATGATTCCAAGGGCAATGTTAAGACTCAAGTTGTTCGGTCTCCTTTCGTTCAGGTATATTTCGTGCTTGAAAACTTTTCTTATCGAGTTTGGTTTATTTTTCTTAATGCCCCTTTTCATTGCTTTTTCTCTAGATTCCGCTTGGAATCACGGAGGACAGACTCATTGGATCTGTTGATGTCGAGGAGTCTGTGAAAATGGGAAAAACTGTTTTTCAGCCCGGCCTCCTGGCGGAAGCACATAGAGGTGTATTATATGTTGATGAGATTAATCTTCTTGATGAGGGCATTAGTAATTTGCTTCTCAATGTGCTGACCGACGGAGTTAATATCGTCGAAAGAGAGGGAATCAGCTTCAAGCACCCTTGTAAACCGCTTTTAATTGCCACCTATAATCCGGAAGAAGGTGCCGTACGAGAACATTTATTAGATCGAATTGCAATTAACTTGAGGTATAAAGCTCTTATTGTAGATGATGGAATGAGTTTCTTAGTTTCTATGCATCTATCCCAAACTATTATGGGCACACTTCCTTTGCAGTGCAGATCTTCCAATGAACTTTGAGGATCGTGTTGCGGCAGTTGGTATTGCAACAGAATTTCAGGAAGCTAGCGATAAAGTTTTTAAAATGGTTAAGGAAACAACCGAGGATGCAAGGACTCAGGTAACCAAGCATTCAGCTGTTAAGCTTCACATTTTCCATCAAATCGTGCTGCTACTCAAATTTTCTGACTCGATTCTGAGCTTTGTTTATTTGATGTGCATATGCATTTAGAAAGATGTTTTTTATTCCTTCTGTGCATTTTTTTCCTCAGATCATTTTAGCGAGAGAGTATTTGAAAGACGTCACTGTTGGCCGGGAACAATTAAAGTACCTCGTTATGGAAGCCCTTCGGGGTGGTTGCCAGGTGCTAAGATCAAATCATAATTTCTCACGTTTCATGCACCATTCAAAGTGCACCCTTTTAAGATATAATGTTGATATAGATTGTGAGATATTTGTTTTAATCACACTACGGGGGAATAATTAATACTCCGACGATTTACAGGGACACAGAGCTGAGCTATATGCTGCTAAGGTTGCAAAATGCTTGGCTGCTTTGGAAGGACGGGACCGAGTCGGCGTAGATGACCTGAAAAAAGCTGTTAAGTATTATGATTTTGCCTCTTGACATAGCTACCGGGATTTGTCTGTATCATGAAAGCAGAAAACTAGAAAAGTAGCAAATGAATTTGTGTTGATATACTATATAATACAGGTGGAGCTTGTCATCCTCCCTCGTTCGATTATCAATGAGAATCCTCCCGATCAACAAAACCAACAGCCGCCACCTCCACCTCCACCTCCTCAAAATGAAGAATCCGGGGAGGAGCAGAATGAGGAGGAAGAGGAAGAGGTATGTTGTCATTAAGCACCAAGATCTGCTGTTCCTTGATAAATGTCGTCATTCATTTATTGTTGTGAGGCTTTGTTTACTGGTGAAATTGGTTTACTGAAACTGTGAGGCTTTGTCTACAACAGGATGAAAGTGATCAGGAGAACGAGCAACCTGAGCAATTACCTGAAGAATTTATCTTCGACGCCGAAGGGGGTTTGGTGGACGAGAAACTACTTTTCTTTGCACAACAAGCACAGAGGCGACGGGGGAAAGCTGGAAGAGCCAAGAATGTAATATTCTCCGAGGATAGAGGTCGATATATTAAACCAATGCTCCCAAAGGTTAGTCTATTTCAAATCGTCTTTACATTATTTTTACCCAATCTTAACTTCATTTTTCGAATAAGCTACGTTGTTTTTTTCACAGGGCCCTGTGAAGAGACTAGCTGTTGATGCAACGCTAAGAGCTGCCGCACCATATCAAAAGTTGCGGCGCGAGAAAGACATTCACAAAAGTCGGAAAGTTTTCGTGGAGAAAACCGACATGAGGGCTAAAAGAATGGCAAGAAAAGCAGGAGCATTGGTATCTATGAGCTACTTTTGTTTACATCTATGATTGGCTTTGTGTATCTAGCAATAAATACCTTCTAGTTCCTATGTATTTCTGCGTACCTCGTCGTTATTTATGTATCCAATCGTTTTAACCGGGAACTCTCTCTTGAGTAAAGTAAATTCCATTCGAGTAATGATAAACTATTGTTATGTTTGGAGTTCATACATATATATTCCGTGTCAGGTAATATTTGTGGTTGATGCAAGTGGGAGCATGGCATTGAATCGAATGCAAAATGCTAAAGGCGCTGCACTTAAGTTACTGGCCGAGAGTTATACTAGCAGAGATCAGGTAAACAAGACAGTTTCATTCCGCGCTTTTAAGCGTACAACCCTTGCTAGTTCTTAACTGTTCCTCAAAAACAAATCCGTCGACACTGATGTAATAAAACCATCATGAATGTTTCTTTGTAATAATTTGTTTCATTTTGCTTGTAATGCCGACTAGGTCTCCATTATACCTTTCCGTGGAGATTCTGCTGAAGTCCTGCTGCCTCCTTCGAGATCAATCGCAATGGCAAGAAAACGTCTCGAGAGACTTCCATGTGGCGGTGGCTCTCCCCTAGCTCATGGTTTAAGCATGGTATGCAGATATACAGAATCCCTCAATATGTGGCGAGGATCTTACTGTAGCGATAAAAATTCGTTTTCTCTGTATATTTTTATATGAATTTGAAATGTTACTGTTGTGAATGCCGATAAAATAAATTTAGTTCCCTTTTCTAATAACTTCATGAACTTTAACATTATCAGGCAGTCAGGGTTGGGTTGAATGCAGAGAAAAGTGGTGATGTTGGACGCATAATGATCGTTGCAATTACCGATGGAAGAGCCAACATATCACTGAAGCGGTCCACCGATCCGGAAGCCGCTGCTTCTGATGCTCCTAAACCCTCAACACAAGAGTTGAAGGTAAATTTTGGCTTTTTATCAAGGGATAACATCATTATGACTGTAAAAGACATGCTAATCTTCTATCGAGCTAATCATAATTTTAACAATTGTCGGCCTTTACTGGACGTGCTATCAAAATATAGACTTAATCGTCATGCTGAACCCTTCATTTGTTAGCAATACGGGCGGAAAGATACACATGAAGGTTTTGGGATGTTATCTGGGTTTGACCAAATGATTTTCATAAGGTTCGTGTGTATAAATATTGCAGGACGAGATTCTTGAAGTGTCCGCGAAAATATACAAAGCGGGAATGTCTCTTCTTGTCATTGATACCGAAAACAAGTTTGTTTCAACTGGTTTCGCCAAGGAAATTGCTCGAGTAGCTCAAGGTGCGTAGGCAGAAACATGTATTCGTTTTTATGCATACGGAATGCAATGAAATGGTGTCTCATTGATTCAATCTTGCAGGGAAGTATTATTATTTGCCAAATGCTTCGGATGCAGTCATCTCAGCTACAACAAAGGAAGCGTTATCGGCTTTGAAGAGTTCGTGATTCGAAAGCATTATATAGGCTTTCACCAACTCCAGGATGCTTATAATCAACCCAATTGTGAGATGATATACTAGTTTCCTTCCAGAACCAGACCCGAAACACTCATCGAAACATGAACTGTGTCATGTCCGCATTTTGTATGTTTCTCCAACATCTTCCTTCTGTATCATTATTGTTCAGTCATAAAACAGAGGTTTAAGTGATTACAAAGAGATTATGCAACTTTTTCTACTTGTTCCTCTACCTGTCTCAAATTGGTTTATGATGATATTATATGTACCCTTTAATAAAGAAGAATCTTGATACTTGTCCGACACATATTCAGATACGAGTATACCCTTACGAGGGTATGATGCTGAAACAACGCTCTCATCTGCGATATCCTTCTTCGCCACCAACTTCGTCTTGTCCGAACAAAGCTTCAGCATTCTGATTTGCTTCTTAAGCTCCTGGATTTTTACTGTCTTCTTCATATGCTGTTCCTGTGGTGTTTCCAACTTTGATGGTGGTTTCACTAAAGCTTTTCCAGTGTTTTAGTTTACTGTGTTTCGTATAATGAACAAGGTTTAAACATGTCAAAGGTCTCATAATTAAACTAAAATTCTATGATTTAAAGTAGAGGACTAAGTTATAAATTTAAAGAGTACAAAGACTGAGAGCATAATTAGACCTTAATTTAATTTATTAATCATTTATGACTTAATTTCAAAAATAGGTACAAAATATACCACATTTTTCTCTAGTTATGTAAAATATTTTTTTTATCAGAATAAGCATATAAAGTTTACCATCTAATGGTATTGAATATAAAAAATATTGCAAGTACCTAGATGAAAAAGTTTGTATAGTATTTCAATCAAAAAAATATTTTAGGTACTTAAATGAAAAGTAAGGTATACTCTAGGTACTTACTTTTGAATTAAGCCATTATTTGTAACTAACAACAAGGTTTGTTTGTACAAGAACAAGTATACTGAAAAGGCCTCTTCTTTCAGCCATTCTATTTCAGTAAAACGAAAACCAGAAGCTCTAAGCAGTGGATCATTTCTGTGTTTTTTCAATTACCTTTTGGTTTTCAATCAAAAGAAATGGCAAATGAGAAGACATCCCAAGCTGGGGTTTGGCCAAAGGTTAAGCCTTTCATCAATGGTGGCACCTCTGGTATGATCAAGGTTCATTTCCACCATTTCTTCTAGATCATCCCATTGATGGGTTAAGCCTTTCATCAATGGTGGCACCTCTGGTATGATCAAGGTTCATTTCCACCATTTCTGTGTTTTTTCAATTACCTTTTGGTTTTCAATCAAAAGAAATGGCAAATGAGAAGACATCCCAAGCTGGGGTTTGGCCAAAGGTTAAGCCTTTCATCAATGGTGGCACCTCTGGTATGATCAAGGTTCATTTCCACCATTTCTTCTAGATCATCCCATTGATGGGTGTTTTTTTGTTTTTTAAAATCTGGGTTTTGCTTGGATTTGTTTGATTGATTGATTAATGGTTCGTTTGGTGTAGGTGAGAATCCAACTCGGTCAAGGATCAGCAGCATCTGTAACCAAGAACATGCTTCAAAACGAGGGCGTTGGCGCATTTTACAAGGTTCTTATTTTGCTTAGATCTTGTTCGAATCTGTTTTGTTCGATTCGATATTTGTTATGTTACTCGGATTTGAATGTGTGTTAATGGTTCTGTGCAAGGATTATCAGCTGGACTGCTCAGGCAAGCTACATACACTACCGCTTGACTCAGATCATTCGAGTGAGTCTCTTATGAATGGCATTGATTCTGTTGTTTGCTTCCGAAACTCAGATTATCGGCCTCAATTCTGATCGGTTTTCGATTGTTTTTTCTTCAGGATGCTGACGACCAAGGCTATGGAAGCCAATGATGGGAAGCCCTTACCTCTATATCAGAAGGCATTGTGTGGCCTGACTGCCGGTGCTATTGGAGCCTGCTTCGGAAGCCCTGCGGATTTGGCACTTATCCGTATGCAAGCCGATGCAACTTTGTCGGCTGCTCAGCGCCGGAATTACTCGAATGCATTCCATGCTCTTTATCGTATCGTTGGCGTCGAAGGGGTTCTTGCACTTTGGAAAGGTGCAGGACCGACCGTAGTCCAAGCCATGGCATTGAACATGGGGATGCTTGCATCTTATGATCAAAGTGTCGAGTTCATTAAGGACTCCCTCGGCTTAGGTGAAGCCGCAACCGTGGTAGGTAAGCGTCTAGAATCAGACATTCACTGTGTTAGTCCAATAGCATAATCATAGTGTACGATGACGATTCGACACTCGATGAATGCTTCTCGTTTTCTTCGTCTCAGGTGCAAGTGCGGTTTCGGGCTTCTTTGCTTCAGCTTGCAGTTTACCTTTTGATTACGTGAAAACACAGATCCAGAAGAGGCAGCCCGATGCCGGGGGGAAGTATCCATACACAGATCCGAAATGTTCTGTTATGCAGATGACCTGGATTTTCCTCAACCAGATTCAGAAGATAGAGAAAAGGATAGGGTTATAGAGATCTCAGCAATGGAGGATTAAAATCGAATCATCAAAATAAATATTTTTGCATAATTTTTTTTATAAGTTTTGTACTAATAATATTTTTGGATTTAACAATTCATGCATATAAAATATTGAAATGATTTGATATATCTAAACACGTATTAATAGTAATAAAAGAAAAAAATAACAAAGCATGCTTGAATTAATTTCAACCAAATTACATTTTACAACAAAATCAAGGAATTTAAAGGCATAACAAGCAGTGTGAACGAATTCAAGGCACAAAATAACCTATTCAGCATGTATTGATTCCATCCTTGCAATCTCTGCTTAAATTATAAAAGGTTTCTACTTGGATCTTCGACCGATAAAGTACCTCGGTATCCACGGCAACTCTCATGTATCCATCGAACTCAACCGGATTCCCGTTGTTCAGCATCGTCGTCTCGTTGTACCACTCGCTCTTGTCACTCCATAGTTCCTTGTAGTCATCGAGCAAATGGACCTTGTAATGAGACCTCAAGTTATCGAAGTAATTATAGAACGGCTCGTTCGTCGCGATGTAAAGGTTCCTCCATGGCTGAACCATTTCTTTAACCTTCGTGAGAATTGCATCAGGGGACGAATCGGAATCCAAGTGCGGCCAAAGCTGTTTGTTCTGTGCTTTTGCCCCTCGAACCACATGCAGAGCATCGAAATCCCAGTCCATTCTTCCGCTGATCTCGGTCACGATATTCATCAATCGCTTCGATTTCCATATCGCATGCCAAGGCCGATGAATGTACTTAGCTGCTTGCCCCTCACACACCCGATACCAATAGTTTTCCAGCTCCGGAACATCGAATTGCCTCCATATGATTGTGCTCTTATCTTTCTTCAGTTGCATTGGTGTGACTTTATGGGTCTTTATCTTCTTCACAGGCACTTTTCGTTTATGCTCCTTATCCCATTTCTTCCAATCTCTCAAGAACTCGCTCTCCCCCACGATGGACGCCGTCTCCTTAAGATGCTCGAAATCGAAATAAAACCGAAGATCTTTTCCCCCCTCATCTCTGTTGCTCGAACTGTAAGTCGCGGATAAGCATAAGCTCAAATCCATCACAAATGTCCGATTCAAATACATAGCTTCCCCTAAACCACACAAGAAACTCCACAGGTACTGATTCATTCCCTTGCAGTAATCCCCTCCCCTTGCATAGTACAGATACTTCCCTTTCCTAAAGTTCGTTTCCGAACCCAAAGTCGGAACAGTATCATTTGTCTCATCGTCCCGTACAGGTGGTGCAAGCTTCGGCTTCCAGTTCCCGCCACCACTCCTTGTGGTGTTAGGCCGAATCCGAGGTGGCCTAGCATTGATTCCCGAATGCCACCGACCAGTATGCATAACCTTATAGGTACAGTTCTCACCGATCCCGAACTGGAACCTTCGGAAATCCCTATACTTTCTCCAAGACTTCTCTTTCTTGTTCCTAAACCTCCAAAAAACATCACATTCATCCGGTTTTGTCCCCTTGACCGGAGTTTGATACTCCAAGAATACAATAGACTTGAAAGTTTTCAAATTGAATTTCTTGACTGCGAGAAGAAACCGAGGATCCGAGCAATTCACAGCTTTTAACTCCTCACAGACGGATTTGAAGCTCGAATTTGAGATGTTCTCTTTGGACATCTCAATCATGGTTTCAGCAACGGGATTGGGTGCCAAAGCAGGGGCCATTGTCACTGAACTAGGGGGTGCAGCCGCCAAAACAGGGACCATTGCCACTGAAACCGGGGGAGCTGCCGCCAAAACAGGGGGCGATGCCGACACTACAGGAGGCAATGCCGACACAGCAGGGGGTGTTGTCGACAAGGCGGGGGGAGTGGCCGCCAAAGCAGGGGGAGTGGCCGCCAAAGCAGGGGGAGTTGCCGCCAAATCGGAGGGTGTTGCTGATAAAGCCGGGGGAGTGGCCTCCATAGCAGGGGGCGTTGCCGCCAAATCGGAGGGTGTTGCCGATAAAGCCGGGGGAACTGCCGGAGCCGGTACAGAAAGCAAATCTTCACCGGTTTTGATGATGGAGTCATCGGTTTTGAAAGTGGCATTTTCAGTTTGAGTGAAGAGCTTAGTTAAGGAAGGTGCTGATTCCAGCCATGGATCTGGGGGCTGGTAAGTGATGGCAATGGCTGTGAATATGAGCACCGACAACACAAACACAGAGAAACACACATTGCTTATCAGTTTTATCAGGTTCTGTCCGATTGGCTCGGTGCTCAGCTCAGATTCCTTGGTGGGTTTCCTCATTATCCTCGAAAACCCAATTCCAGAAAACGAACCAGATCTCCAGGTAAACCAAACAAACAAACAAAATTCAATAGCAAATACGAGAAACTAAGATGATTACTTCATGGGTTTTGCTTGTTTTTGAAAACCCAGTAGCAGAAACTAATCAGATCTTGATTACAGTAACGAAACAGAGAAGAAAGAAGCTTACATGCGAATCGTTCAATGGGGCTCTAGCTTTGCTGTATTTTGAAGAATAAAATGGCAGCCGACAGAGGGGAAAAACTCAAAAAAAAAAAAAAAGACAAGAGAAATGAGATTTGGACGAGTTTATTTTAAAGATAAATGTTTGGTGTGGGCTCCTTGTCCAGAAAGCTTTGAATTGAAGCAAAAAGGATGGAGCTGTTGGTTATTGCAGAATTAGTAGTTTACACTTCACTTTCATCCTCTTTAATAATGCATTAAAATCCAGAGATTTCGGATTTTTATCACAAAATAATCGTGTAAAATACGTATATTTAATTTCTAATCATTGTTGGTATAGAAAAAAAAAGTTAAACTTGCTTTAGCTTACAGTCGAAGTAAAGGGTTAACATCAAATTTACACAACAGCATGATTATAGTCATGGTAATGGAAAATTCTTCTGGATGAAATGAGCCAACCATCTTGAAGCTGCGAAGCAAATGATAGCTGTTGAAACAATCGCTGTTCTAGCCACCATCGGCATCATGTTCTGCTTTGTTGCGGCAACGATCCCGAGGGAAACAACAGATACGATTTGCAGGATTACTTCCAGTGCATTGAGACCTTTATATGCAGTTTTTCAACTCTTGCAATTCACCACATGAGTCCAGTACCTGCACGATTCCGAATAAAAGTCAAGTTTGTAAGCTTATGTTTATCGGCTATGCTCATTCTTTTACAATTTGGAAGGATATATATTCATACTCGTGTTCAGAAATACGCCTAACGCAGGTGTATGACACGGGAACTAGTGATGAGTCGGAGCATTATAACGAAGTTACTAAATTTACCTGTCCATCAGCTGTTCTCTAGAAGGGGATGGAGGAAGAGCTGCGCTAAACTTCCCTTTCCAATCAACCCGGCTGCCGGAATACTTGTTGAACCACCTTCGAAAACCAACCACAAAGGCATCTGACTTTGTAGGCACAAAACAAGCTTTTTGCCAATTGGTAACCCCGATTTCCATTATCTTACGCTCCTACATTGAGAATTAGAAAAAGTTATATGGGTGTGTTTGGTTGGAGGAATGTGAGATTTTCATAGAAATGTAATCTATATTCTCTCGTTTGGTTGGCCGGGAATGTCATTCCCGGTAATCTTACATTACCAATAGGGGGGTGTTTGGATGGGAGAATATGGGATTCCCCATAGGAATAGAATCCACATTCCCCATTTGGTTAGCACGAGAATTTTATTCCCGGTAATGTAAATTACTAATAGTGGATTTTTTGGGTATATTACCGGGAATGTCGTTACCTCTATTTCCTTAGTTATTGTTGGATTACTGACGTTTTGGACTAAAATGCCCTTATTATTTTTTCAAAAATATAATTCTTCTGTCACTGAATAATAAAAATTCTACGAAGGTTAAATTACAAATTTATCCTTAAACTATTTTAGATTTACAAAAAAGTCTATAATTAAAATTTTATATGAAGTTCAGGGGTTAAAATAAAATTTTTACCCTTTCATTAAACCTTTTTATATTTTAAATTTTGTAAAAAAAAATTATATAAATTTTATGAATTTAAATTTTTTAAAGAAAATATATAAATATTTTCCAACTTGTTAAAAAAATAAATATATAATAAGGACAATTTGGTCAAATATACATTCCAATAATCTTTTATTACTTTAACCAAACACGGTAATCTTACATTCCTGCTAAGCCAATCAAACACAAAATACAACATTCCCAGTAATCCTATTCCCTGATAATCTTTTATTCCCACTAGTAATCTTACATTCCGTAAACCAAACACACCAATAACTAGCAGATGGTAAATAGCAACATAGTGAAATGAATGTAGAACCTTTTGGATTTTGGAAGATGTTGCAGATCCATTCCCTTGATCAACCTCGGACTCATCATCAGCAAAAGCATGAAAGATGCAAGGTGCGATAAAGATGGAACTGCCCCAGTCCTGCTTTCCAGTGAAACCATTTATGTCCAACTTCTTGACACGCATATCAAGTGGTCTGCCCCCTTCTCTGTCAACCTTCACTGTGAACCAAAATGTACAAATTTTGAGATGCATGAATCCAACATCTTGAAATGCATCGAGAACTTCTTACCCGTAGTTTTCCGAGTTCGCATTAATCCGTAATGTGCGTATGGAACATGAGCAGGATCCATAAGATTTTCGATCAACAAATCGTACCTGAAAATGCAAAGTTAGTTTCTTGAACAAATTTCAGCTAATGTTGATGATGTTTTGTTCCGTGTTCCGCACATATTAGAGAAATTTGCATACCCGTAAAGGAATATCTCTGTTTCCCATCGACTTTGTATATGAAGGATCTTCCAATACTGGAATATAAGGGGGCTTTTTCTTCGTTATAATATCTTTGTATATGAGGATCAGCATTTGGCCAAACCCACAAAATATCATGCTTTACAGTGCTCGGATAAACCGCAACACGTGCTTTCTTGAATGTATGGACCTGCAACTTTGAAAGCAAGGTTAAGTGTTTACCCCTTTTTGCAAATAACACAAAACACCTACACATCACAAGAAATTACCAAGCATGAACAATTATACAAATTGAACATTGTACGAAAAGAAACAATATGTTAACTGAACTTGAGTGATGAGCGACGAATATCATTTGTCTAACACAAATATGCATATATATATATATATATATATATATATATATATGAGTTAGGATTCACTTACACAGTGTAAAACTTTTATAATTTACACATCTTTTTTTGGGTCATTGGATTAACTGAGTTTAATGGCTGAGAATAGAACTTATAAATTAAGGATAATCCATATTAACAGTAGTAAATGAAGAGATTTTTCAGGTAAAAAAGTGAATTATCCTCAAATTATAAGTTTTAATCTGATTCATTAAACTCAATTAATCCAACAGAACATGTAATCCTAACTCATAATATATATTTCCACGCGTTTGCACAGGAGAATATCCAAACTATGTCCTGATATGTATAAACAAAAGATGGACAGAAGTGCTAGAGGAAAAAGATCTTGCACATAACTTAGATTTAATGGCGGATCCAAAAAATATTTTTGAGGGTTCGCACACATATACATTTATAACATAAAATTTTTGTACACTGGACACAAATAAAATTTAAAGACAATAAATATGAAATTACCCAAAAACAATTCAAATTTAGTGTACACTTCCCTACACTCGAGCCTTAATGGATCCGTCAGAGCCTAGTTTCTAAATGTTTATTGGATTGCGAGTTATAAGGAACTTGATGCCACTTAAATAAGGTCTCCACTAATATAATCGAATTTTCAACTTCAATACTAGAACTATTCTCAAGCTTAAATATCAAGTTTGAATACATTAATATCATTCATATGTATGGAAAAACGAACCCAGAAAATTCCCAACAATTCTACCATTAGAACGATGGATATGGATTGAAAGAAAAAGGGATTACCGGTGGTCCATCGGGGGGGAGCTTGAGGAATGATTTTACAGTCACCATTTCCACCAAAGCACCAACCAGGGTACACACACTGTAATCTCCCCCATTGATCGATCCTTCCCTCGGACAAAGGAGCCAATCTATGAGGACAAGTATCATCAAACACTTTCCATTCACCGTCATTTCTATCCCACCACACCACGAGATCAAGTCCCAGTATCCTTTTTGCATGCGGCGCCGTTTTATCTAAATCGCACCCCGGCATCACCGGGTACAACTGCGAGAACCAATCGAATTTCTCTTCCCCACCGTCGACCTCGACTTCCGGTTGAGGTGGCTCGACGTATTTCGTCGTTGGGGACGACGAGAAGGTCGTAAACAACCTGGACCTCGATGGGGTTGTGCGAAGAGGATTGAAAGATGGATTGAACACGGGTTTTGAGAGAAAATTGTGAAAGATTGGCTTGTGAAACTGGATACTGTTCGTTGGAACGAATGGTGCGGGTACAATTGCGGAAGAAGCTCTGAGAACGTCCATGGCTGCCGATTTTCAGTTTGTTTTGTTTGTGCTCTTGTTGCGGCTGAGAGAGGATGAGCGTGCAAGCAAATGAAGGCCGCACACATTAATTAGAATTAAAGGAAAGATCAAATTAGGTTTATTTAGGAAAAATGTCTAATAAATTAAAATAAAATAAAAAAGAGCATACGGATATATAACTACGTAATTGAAAAACGAAATTAAAGAATAAAAATAAATTTTAAGAACACAGAGAAATTTGATATATTTTTAATAAAAATATTATATTTGAATACAATTGAAACTACACATCCCCCAAAATTACATTCTTCTACATTTTGAAAAAGGAACTCCTACAATTATGATTTCAGTTGTCAACTTACACATGAACAAATGAATAAATAGTTTTGCATCATTTCTAAGTTTCGGAGAGAATGATAAAAAATATATATATTTTTTATAATTAGTAGTATTTAATTCATTCATTGATTTTTTTCAAATAAGATATTATATAGATTATTATGCACGTTACGACTCTTCCAATTCAATTTACCCGTAACATCATCGGGGGCATATCTCAAATTCCGACACCCTTTAAGTAGACGTTGTGGCATTGTGCATTGAATAGGCAAACTTCGGGTTCTCATTTCTTCTGTCATGGCTGCCGCCGGTTCGGGTAATTTCGGGTTTAGACTGCTAGTATATCGAGGTGAAAAGTACGATTTCGTACAACCATTGCTTCTGGGAGATAAGTTCACTTGTTCCAAGGCCCTGAACTGGAGTTCCGATGGGAAATCTCTAACACAACCGATCCGGGGACCTGCACCTGTAGTCCATTTGCATGACAGTTGCTTGCCTAATTGATATGACTTCATCCCTTTCTTTGAGTTAATCCTTTGAAGGATCGATTCTTCAGCAATGGTTTCAATGTTACGATCGCATTCATCGATCTTCTCGCCTCGAACAGTTGGATTCGAATCATTGTCTGAAGCAATGGCATCCTCAAATGATTCAGTTCTTGCCGGTACTTCCGTGGCTGCACCAATTTCTTCTTCCATTGCATGGACTAAATCCCGGGTAGACTCTTTGACGCGGATTTCTTCAGCCTCTAAGCTGTCTTCCGATGATGAATTGCATTGAAGATGGTTACTTGTTCTATGGAAGCTCTCTTCTTCGTCGACGGGTGCCATCTGAACATAACAAAACGTAGCATCATCCATCAGCCATTGGTTCTATTCACAGAATATGATATGAAAATATTATGAACACATTGTTTCCAATTTTCTGTTACCATGACATCGGTAAGATCGACGTCGTTCTCCTTTAGAAATGAGATGAAGTCGTTGAAGTTCTCTTCCGTAGGTCGATAATGACCGCTGTGAGGCCAAACTGCCTTTTTCAACACAATGACACATGATGGAATGTGAATAAGACATAAGTAACACCGAGAAAAAACAATGCAAGACTCCGAATAACATATGCTTAGAAAGATACCTTAAGGACACCATTTTCAACAACTAATCTACCGGCAGCAATGGTGGCACCACCGGCCAAGAAGCTAGAATGTTGAAATGTACCCTTCTTCTTCATGCCGACGTACAAGACCTTCGATGTGCTGAGCACAAAAATCCACTTTGAATCGCTGTTTTCTCCTGTCGTTTGAAGAAGCTCCCCTGTTTGCTTGTATACCAACTTCCTGTCTTCCACAACAATCTCATAGGGCTTCCTTTCCATCTGTATAATGGAAAACGAAAATAGTTCCGGTAAGCCTGTGATACTCGAATCTGGTGTGCATGTCAAGAATAACAAGTGCTACATAGTCATACACATTTGTATATAAAATTCACACCCGAATCCGAAAAACATATCGAGAAGACTCACCGGACCGAGATATTTGATGCATTGCTGTTGAAGCTTTGATCTAGGACATTGCTCTATATTCACTTCTTTGCCTTCTCCAATATCCAACCTGCATATTCAAATCAAATATGCTCTTTTTCAGTTCCAATTTCTTAAAACCAGAAATCAAAGTGTGTATGCAAAGAATTGAAGAACATTACCAACAAAAGAAGGGCTCTTGACACTGAGAATGGAGCCATTGATTGTAATAAAAGTGCAAGTTATGTCCGTATCTATGCCTCGGATCAATCTGAACAACACATCGAAACTCGAATTAGTACAAAATAATGAACAACAATGGTGAACATCATTTGTAGTACTGCAAAATCCAACTTACAGCTTCAAGCCAGTGTTGTAAAGCAAGCTTTCGAGCTTTATCATTCTTTAATAGACCTTTCCCGACTTTTGCAGCCCTCGTTCTCGCCCTCGACCATCGTGAAATAGCTGTTTCGTGTTTATCTATATCGAAGAACGATATGGAACTTCTTTTGAGCTCAGCAAAATCCAAGAGCTTCCACCTACATAGCAACATACAATCCGTCTGTGATACTCGAACTCAAATTAAATATCGAATACTAATGTATTTCAATCATTATATTCATGTAACATACCAGCTCTGCTCAACAAGGACTGCACAGTCTGCTAGCTTTCTCCTAGTCCTGAAGCTCTTGTAGACCTTTTGCAACCTGATCGCTGCCTCCATTTGTGGGTTGTTTGGATCTGGAATCTGGGATTTTCTTGGGGATTCCGGGAAAAAATCTGGGGATTGAATGTCCATTGCTTTGGTCTTTAAACTCTCTGGCTTGACCAATTCTCTCCCTTTGAAGCTAACAGATCCTTCCAAAATCATCTTCCCAGAACCTAATGATTTCAGAATGGTGGGCTCTGAATCTGAGATTTTGAAACTGATGGATCTAAGTGATGTTTTGATTCCTTCATCTCCAAAACTAATGGATTTCACAGTAATTGATTCTAAGCTGCCATTGTCCATCTCAGTGCTGCTGCATTTATCAAATGGCCACGAGAAACCAACACCCATCTCTGTCAAAAAACTGAATTCAGATTTCATATGCTAAACATTTATATCTATATATAGATAGATAAATGAACAGCAGCCATTTTTGAGAATCAAAAACACAAGTTGAAGATAACCCATTTTTCAAAATGTCAGTGCAAAGGGGTAAAAAATCATTTCATTCAATCAAGAAAATCAAATAAAGAGCTACGGATCTGCCAAAACCATTAAGTAAAAGCAATTCCCATAAGCTTAGAACGTACATTTCATCAACAGAAAAAAAAAACAGCATTTGTCAGCAATGCAGGAGAGATGGACAAAGAACATTACCTTGAACTGTATAAAATCTGGGAAATAGACGAAAATGAAAAAAAGGGTACTGTCGGGTTAATGCTTTAACTTCGATATCAGCTTTTTTTCCCCCTTCACTTTCTCTATGTTTGTTTCTCAGGAAAATGTAAACTACCAGTGATAAGTTGTACCTGGAGTTGCTTATATAATGGCGACTAAATAGAAATTTAAAGACCCAAAACAGCGTTGTTATTATTAATTGAAAATTAAAGCTTTAAAGAGTTGGTGGTTGAAGCTTCCATGCATGAGTTGCTTTCAACGGGGAGATGACCACTCGGAAATCCCAGAAGAGAGTTTGAATGTTGATAGGTTAATTTAAAATATATATATATACAAATTTATTATTATTTAATTTCATCTTATTTCATGTGATACGTATTTTTTATATAAATATAATAATATAATTTTTATCTGTTGAAGAAAATTTTTAATTAAAAAAAGTAGTTAAGATATAGAAGACGATGAAAATAATTCGAATTTTAAATTTATAAAATGTTATTTTGACGTATAAATAAAAATGTAAACTACTCGGCTGACGACTTAACTATTTAGTCCTTTTTACTTTTGTCATCGATCTTTTAAATTTATCAATCATATCACATAACTATTTGATTGTTTCAACTAAACCACTAATCGTTAACAGTTGATAAAAATGATAACTTGAAAGGAATTGTCATTATTATATATTTAGTCCTTATTATTTATATATGCTATCAATATGGTCCTAAATTAAATAAAATTTAATAAATTAATCATTTAATCAGGATCTGACATTTGTCAGCACATGGTCCTGACACGTGTCATTAGTGATACATGTTGCAACCTAATTATTTATATATACAATCAATTTAGTCCTAAATTAAATAAAATTTAATAAATTAATCATTTAATCAAGATATAACATATGTCAACACATGATCATGACATGTGTCATTGGTGACACATGTCACCACCTAATTTGAGAAAAATTAAGTTACAAATAAGTAAAATTTGGGTATTGGGCAAACTCAAACCTGAGTCACACAAATGAAAGATACAGGGTGGAGCCACTAAGCTAACACCATTGTCTGTGTTGAGAGATATACAATAATACATATACTGATAGTATGACCAATGCCAAAAAAAAATATAATGGAAAATGGAAATAATGAGATTTGAACTTCGGCAAAAAAATTGAAAGCAATAAATAATGAGAAAATATTATATTTTTTTACAATAAAAAAATATTATATTTTTACAGTAAGAAAATATTATATTTTTTTACAATAAAAAAATATTATATTTGATAAATTGTTAGACAGATTTCATATATATTTTTTAAATATTAGTTGATATAAGATTTTAAAAGAATAAATTTAATATTTTTATATTTTTAAACTAAATTTAATATTTATATTTTTCATATTTATAATTCATGATTATATATATAATCTTAAGTTGAGTATTTATAATATAATTAATAATTTTAATTTCTTATTAAAAATAAAATATTCA
The DNA here is from genome assembly GCF_006381635.1 of Hibiscus syriacus. Lineage (NCBI taxonomy): Eukaryota > Viridiplantae > Streptophyta > Magnoliopsida > Malvales > Malvaceae > Hibiscus > Hibiscus syriacus. The sequence goes on from NW_024062429.1 coordinate 281,392, forward strand.
AAAAAATATAAATGATTCAAACATTAATATATGAATATTTTTTTATTTATACATCTAAATATAAATACACATTTATATAAATATATTTTTATTCGTATATTGAAATATTTTGATTAAAATATAAACATATTTTAAATATTAATTTATACAAGAAAAATAAAATATATCAAAAATATAAATGATTCATACATTTAAATATAAATTGAATCATTTATATTTTCTATACATTCTATATTTAATAAGAAAATAAAATTATTAATTAATTTAAAAATAGTCAATTTAAAGTTATATATATAATCATTAAATTGTAAATATAAAAGGAAAAAATAAATATTAATTTAGTTTAAAAAATATACATATATTAATTTTAAATTTTGAGGGTAGCATTAATACTATATATATATCTTTTAACACAAATTAACACAAATGATGGTGTTAGCTCAATGACTCCACTATTGCATGACCTTGGTTTGAGTCTGCCCAACACCCAAATTTTACACCTCCTTTGTAATTTAATTTTCCTCTAATAGGATGGTGACACGTCTCACGAATCTATGTTGACACATGTCAAATCTTGATTGAATAATTAATTTATTAAATTTTATTTAATTTAGGACAAAATTAATAGCATATATAAATAATAATGACTAAATGTATAATTATGTCAATTTTTTTTAACTGTCACATCATTATTTTCGATAATTGTTAATGGTTAGTAGTTTGATTGAGATAATTAAATAGTTATGTGGTGTGATTAATAAACTTGAAATATTGATGGGAAAAATAGAAAGGCTAAATAGTTAAATGATCAATTGAGTAGTTTACCCTAAATAAAATGAACAAATACTTTTAAAAAATTAAATGAAATATTTAACCAAAATATATAAATTTATAGGAATATTAACCGATACTGCCTCTCACCCCAGATTAATCAAGAAAAATAGTTTATTGAAGTTGTCATCGTTAGGGCCGTAAGTGAGCTAGGGCGAATTTAAGTGCTGTTGAGTTCGGTTTAATTTAAGTTTTAAAATGGAATTAGTTCAACTTTAAAATTTGCGATTCTAAAATTTTCAAACTCGATTCAAACTCGAAATTATGAATTGAAACTCGTAAAAGTTTGAAATAAAAAAAATCTTAAACTTAACTCGATTGAAATCTAAAACTCAAATTAGAACTTGAATTTTAAATACATGAAAACTTTATATTTTAATTTTAAAAAAATAAACACATAAATATTAATATATTATATTTTCAAATTATTTATGAGTTTTTCAAATATAGTATCAATTAACTTATTTTAGCTCAATAAGAACTCGAATCAAATTAGAGTTCAAATTGAGTATTTAATAAACTTTGATCAAATCAATATAAAACAACTCAAGATGTCACTTCTCATTTATGGCGCTGATCGTAGAGTCTCGCATTTCATCAAACACGTGGTGAGTGTGCGAATTGCATGAATGGTGTCAGCGAAAAAAGTTGAGCTCGCTACCCTAAACAAATCCAGAGTGGCTGACTCTGTGTTTCCTTTTACTACCGCCTTTGGTGGCAGTGCACACACAGACATAGCAGCAGTATCACCGGTCAGCCACACCGCACGAGACGAAGCAAAACGCGTATCTTTTTCATTTAAAGCTGAGCTTCCACACTGCCATTTTTCTTCTTCGCTGTTCAACCCCATGCTCTGTTGTGCCTGTGCTTTCAACTCTTTCTTCCACCCTATATATTTAAATTTTCAAAATTATAAATTATTAATATGTGACTGTCACATATTAAAAATGATAATATAATTTATATCATATATCTAGAATGATAATTCAATTCGTGTCATATGTTTAAAGTGATTATGTAACATGACTCAAACTATTTCAATAATTAAAAGATTTATTGTTGTCTCTTAGAAATCTCATATTTAAACATTAACATCTACAAATAAAGATGTTTGAGTTACCATTGTCTTCTAATATAACTTGATTCATCTCAACCAATATTAAACATTAAATAAAGAAGAAAATATATTAGCTTAGTACAACCCGACCAGATCCATATGTAATTAGGTGTAAATCCGATCAATATGTATATGTCTTATTTATTTAAAAGGGGCTGAAAACTATAGTACAAAAGGTTGAATAAGTCATGTCCACGTAGGCTGTATATTGTATTGTACAATCTACTTCCCGACACAAAATATTTAAGTACAACTCCATCCTTTTGCTTTTGTTTTTGCTTTGTTGTAAATAAAGTAGTGAGTTTTCCGGCTACGCGTGCGTGCATGTATTTATACGTGAACATGCTCGTAGTAATTAATGAAGTGTAAAGTACGTGAAATGGTTTGACCATTTGTCAATACACATTTTCTTCACGACGGTGCCTTATCCCATGTCAGTCCACTGTACTTGTTTTATTTTAATTTTTATCATTTACATTAATCTCAAATTTATAAGTTTATAAATACAAGTTGATTTGTTTTTTTTTCATATAATAAGACTTAAATTTAAATAAAATTTGAATGAAAATTTTATTTATACTATTTTGCGTATGTACAATGACATTCAAATCTAAAATATTTAAGATTTTAATTTTTTTTATTCAGTATATTTCTCTAAATAATTCTCATGATCCACATTATTTAAAATGTTATCCATAATATACTTCTAATTTTGTCTACATCACTATTCATATATATGTGTCCATATATATATATATATAGTATGTATGCATATGTAAGAAAGTAATATTTTAATTAAAAAGTTCAATTAAATTACTTAAAAATTAGAATAACTGAAGTTTGAGCTAGATTAAAGTTTTATGTTAATAGAATAATATTATTATTTCATAAAATAAAATATTTAGAATACAGTTGGAGTAGTAGATAAAGTGCTGTGTCTTGTACCGTACCGCAAAAGTTGCATTCCCACTTATATTTCTCGAAGTTTGAGCAGAGAGTCTTGTGGATCTGAAAATAATTTGGTTCACGGAATGTAAGATTGTCAGTGGGAATAAAAGATTATCAGAGAATAGGATTATTGTAAATGTTATATTTTGTGTTTGGTTGATTTAGCAGGAATGTAAGATTATTATGTTTGGTTAAAGGAATAAAAGATTATTAGGATGTATATTTAATCAAATTGTTCTTATTATACATTTGGTTTTTTACCAAGTTGAAAAATATTTATATTTTTTTATTTAAAAAATTTAAATTCATAAAATTTATATAAATTTTTTAACAAAATTGAAAATATAAAAATGTTTAATGCAAGGGTAAAATTTTATTTTAACCCTTATAGATTGTTTTGTTAATCTAAAATAATTTAAGGATAAATTTGTAATTTAACCTTCGTAGAAATTTTATTATTCAATGACATAATAAGAATATTTTTGAAAGAAATTTTTTTAAGGGAATTTTAGTCCAAAACGCTGGTAATCCAACAATACCTAAGGAAATTGAGGTAATGACATTCCTAGTAATATACTCCAAAAAATCCACTATTGGTAATATAAGATTACCGGGAATGACATTCCCGGCCAACCAAACGAAGGAATGTGGATTTCATTCCCATGAGAATATCACATTCCCCGAAGGAGTGTGGATTTCATTCTCATGAGAATATCACATTCCCCCAACCAAACACATCCTTAAGAAATTTTTTTTTTGTTTTTGTTATATGTAATAAAGAGAAGAATATCACAATTCACAAAATAGTAAAAAAAGTTATTTTAAAAATTAAAAGATATAAAACACAAAAATATATACAAAATTTTATTATAAACAGAAGGAAAAGTTTATTAAATTTTAAAATCTTATTTTTATAAATATACTTGAGAACATTCTAATTATAATTAATTTAATAAAAAAGTCATGCATAGGCACATGGAAATTACAATAGTTTCGATAAATAAATGAGTCGTTATTTATTTCATTAAAATTTTAATTTTATCAATTATAACACTAAATTTTATTTTTATTTTAATATTACCATTAAATCATTAAATTTTAATAACTAGATCAAAATGTTACTTTGTAATAAGACGTGTCTTTAATAAAATGTCTACATCAACAATTGTCATACACATCAACCATAGTCAATTTAGCTTAATGAGATGGGTTGATAATGAGATATCTACATCAACAATCATCAGATACATCAACAATCACCAATCACATCATTATTTTTTTAACAATTTAATGTATAATTGAAATGAAAATCGAGTCTAATGTTATAATTAATAAAATTAAAAATTTAATAGTATAAATAATACAACGTCTAAAATTCTAAATTTCGATGGTATCTTAGGTAATTTACCCTAAATTTTTAAGGGTAAAAAATGTCACTGCCAAAGATTGAGAATTCAACCAACGAAGGTTGGCCTGAGTGGAAGAGACTCTGATCGCTTAAGCAAGTGGTCTCTAGTTCGAGCCCTTGTGGATGTAGTAAACTTTCTTGATAGAGGTCCCCAACTTTAGTGCCCGACAGTACCTTGGAGGATTAGTCCCAGGCGAAGCCTGGGGATACCTCGGGATACCCAAAAAAAAATAAAAAAAATTGAGAATTCAATAACAAAAACAAATGTATTTATCGCAGTTAGACGATTGACAAACTAGTATAACAGATTTTAATAATAATAATAATAATAATAACTAATGCTTCTCACTTATCTATCCAATTCACAATGAATCATCAGAGTCATCCGATTCGGATCCGTCAGCCTCCCCGGCATTGCCACCTGTATCTGGAACTTCAGGCTTCGTGGCAGCTGCGGGTGGAGCTTTCTTATTCGTGTTACGAGCATTCTCATCACCGGCTTCGCCCTGACTGTTGACGTCAGCATGTAAAACACGATTAAGGCATAAAAACAACCGTATCAAGAATACACAGATCATACATTCACCAACTCAAGACCGGACAAAATTATACGATTTGGTTTTCGGACATGGAATCTTTATTCGATCGACGACAATGCTGAAATGAGATGTGTCAAAGATGATAATAACTAAAGAAACAATAGATGTATCGAAAGAATATCAAAATTTTCAACTGTCCCTCCAGACATGATGTTCACCAAATCTTTTTCAACACGTTGTACGAGCTCTGGCTGCAAAAATGAAGTGACGGGAATCAGTAAGGGAAATAAACTGTCCGTACCTGCACCGAGACTAAGTAATTCCCATAAACTCGGATCAGGCACTCACACCCGAGTCCGTGTAAACATATATTTCAGTACAGTATCAGATAGTTTTCTTTTTCAGAAGTGCATACAAACAGATTTTTAAAAAAAGCAAGTATATTGATACATTTAGATCTGGCTCCCTTCGGAATCTTCGCTTCCGAGCATCCCTCATTGGAGGGGTTAGACCATGTCTGTATTCCACCACATCTGGAGACGCTTCTCCAGACTCCCTGACCAAAATCATCTATAACAATCTCAGTTAACATGACCATACCAAAAACTGAAGCCATTATACATGAGACTGCATCCAAATAAAAAATAGCAAGTACCATACTTGACCGATATCAGCCGTTTTAACTAATGCACTGTCATCATATGTTTTGTATGATTCAACAACACAAGGTAGATCCAAGAGAGATGCGGGGAAACGTTCATTGCCAATGACAAATGTGCCAGTCCGCCCATCCTCTGCAAAGTAATGAGAAGCTTAATGTTCATAAATATCTTATGATTCCAAAAAATAACATAGATGATGTGAATAATAGATTCAGTCTTTACTTTTGGTAATCAATTATCACTTAACACATCTCCACCTTAATCGATGCGGTCTAAATCATATTTCTCCAAGGAAATAATAAAGCTGAATGCAGTATACACTTGTTAAGGACACGAATAGGAACTTTATCAGGATGGTTGGATCATTTATGGTTTGGTATATATATATATATACAATCACTGAATGACAAAATCAAGCGTAATTACAAGTTAGACCACGGATGTTTAGCTTAATAAACTAAAGGTTAGTAACGTGTTCCATGGAAAATCAGTATAAGTTCTGATAAACACAAGGTGCTGACACATACACAACAGTTACTGAGGCATTCAAATGTATCATCAAGTGAAATCCTAACCAGAAATCTCCAAATCCAGTGATTTTTCCTCGGAAGATGAAACATTTTCACTTAAAAGGAGATTTATGCGCTCAGCAACGGAAGGTGGAACTCTAAGAACGAATTGCTCATCCATGCCTGCTTAATGAAATGAAATTTAGGAAATAAGAAAGACTAACATATTGCAAGTCAACCATCAATCTCACTAATACAAAACCTAGAAACACAATACAACATATAATGATAACAATTAAGGTCGGGGCATCAAGCTAATCATACAACTTCAAAACCAAGATCCCAAAAATTATACAAGTTAAACGATAGATTTTCAGCATTCTGTAAAATTATAAGATACTCTTCTCTTTCCACAAGACTAATCTGCCCGTTCATAATGATAGACAAAAAAATCATACAAGTCGGCAAAGGTCATCCATCATCCATTTTAGTATCATCTTTAGATCAAGATTGAATAAGTACTCTGACTCTAAAGTCATTCCGAGGTTCTAACACCGCTGTTTTGTTTACTAAAATCACAAATCAGGCTTTACTATCCTGGGTTCGTCTATGGCGTAAGCCTCACCAGAGAGTTTACAAAGGTAAACAAACCCTAAAACAACCAAACTAGAATTAGTTATGCGTTCCTCAGTAACATAAGCCTCTCCATGGGCATCTATGAATCAATTACGAGATTGCAACACTAAAATCAACGAAAAATTCTTCTCTATCCTGCTCATATTTCACACAAAATTTACACGAACAATATTAGGTTTTTTCCAACTCTGAAAGCACCTAAACCGCATTCTTCAAACCACTTGAACATCAAATTATAAGCATATAAGACGCAATCAACGATTAACTTATAAAACATCAGAAATCATAAAAGATTAAAGGCTGAAAATTTAAAATACCCAATCCGGTTGAGCCTTGTACCCGCAATTCTCACCACCTGTTCGATGAAAAACACCAAAGAGACACGTTTTATATGGTTAATGTTTTAAACAACTAGCAATACCCAGATGCGAAATCCAAAGATTAAGCGATGAAGAGTTGAGAATCCAGTAAGCACCCTACGGCCTAAATTTAAAGGACGTGGTTTTAAATTTTAAGAGAGGTAAAGCAAAAATATTACATGAAAAGCGAGAGGAATCGCGAAACCAGTATTTATTGAAATTTGACATTAATAAATTTAAATAATTTTCCATTTATATATTTATATACAAGGGTAAAGTATACAAATAGTCCCCTATATTTTAGGTTTATTTCATTTTAGTCAATAAACTTTTAAAAATTTCAATATGATCATCAAACATTTAGTTCGGTTTCAGTCAAGTCCCTGCCGTTACCTTCCGTTACTTAGGACTGACGTGGCATGTTACCTCCTTTAACTTTCTTATTCCTCTTCCGTTAATCCTCTTCTTTTCCCTCTTTCCTCTTCCTCTTCCTCTTCCTCTTCCGTTAACGTCGGCTACATCACCGCCGCCGACCCTTTCTTCTCGCAACTAACTCTCTGTTTCCCTCTGAGGCTCTGAACCTTCTGTAAAGTCCCCGCCGCCTTTACGAGGTTCTTGCTCCAAAGGTTGCCCCAAACTGCTTCGAAAGCACACGTGCCACCCGATTGCATGAATGATTCAAGCAGTGCAATAACCCCATATACCATATTGCTGCTGAAACCCTTGAAGTATAACCATGTAGACGCAAGAAAGTTTTGTAGTAGAAATCATTAAGTCTGTATTCGGGAAAATATTGTTCAAAATTGATCTTTCATCTTCTGTTTTACTTCATGATTCATGTACTGGAACTTCTGCTGGCAATCCACAAGTGCTAATCCCATCCTTGCAAGAAGAAGCTTAAGCTTCTTCATGCCATTATCACTCCAGGTCTTCAACTTAGGAGCAATGTATGAGGAGCACAGCATTATATCAAATAAATTCCACTCTCTTAACAACATAAGTCTTGGTTCATCTTCATAGGCAATTCTTGAGGAATCAGGTGCTCTAACCTTGGTATCATCTTTATGAGTCATCGAAGTAACAGCATCAAGATTCCCTAAACTGTTAATATGCTGCTAAAGCTCCGTAACCCCAGCTTTATACCTCTCATCTGTTAGCCTCTCGTGAACAAACTGATCAGTAAGTGAAATACAAACCAGCCAAAGCTCCTAAAATATAGAGTATTCTCAGTGAATATTTCTGCGGTAAGATGCTGGACCAATACCCAGATATCAGAACATTAAAAAAAACTCCATTCCAAGATATTCAATGTCCAACATCTTCGCTTCAACCCATCTATAGCCATCAAATTGATGTGGGCCTATGCAGCTTGCGGAGAATTCGATGAAATGACTGAGAGGAACATAGTTTTCTTCAACGTCATGACAAGAAGCTATGGAATGGGATGATTGTTATGTATTCCAAGTGTAGATGTTTGGTCGAAGCTCAACGAAATGCCAATTAGGAATGTTTCTTGGAATTCAAAATGAATGCTTTGATCAAGCATTGGATGTTTGCAGGGAAATGAGTTGTTGATGATAAAAGCCCATGGTGGGATCCTGGGACTGTGTCCAGCCTATTTTTTACCAACAGTGATCAACACATGCTCTGATAATATTTTATTTGTTGAACAAATATTTTTGGATGTTGGCTCAAAAAATAGATTACTGGTTAACGGAGAGGATGAAGAAGAGGTGGAAGAAAAAGAAGGTTAACGGAGGTAACATGCCACATCAGCCCTAACTAACCAAAGATAACAACAGGGACCTTACTGAAAACGAGCTAAATGTTTGATGACTGTATTGCAAGTTTTAAAAGTTGGGTGTCCAAATTGTAAGTATCCTAAAAGTTTGAGGACTATTTGTATAATATACCCTGAATACAATTACACTAATCTATTTATTCTTTTCATAAATATTTTCTTATTTATTATCATTAATCTCACTATATAAATTATTTTTGGGTAACTATACATTTAAATCTTTAAGTATCACTTTTATTATATTTTTATCAACGAACTATTTTTTATTTTATAATCATATTAATGTTATGTTTTAATTTTATTTTAGTAACTTATTATTAAAAAATTAACGATGATGTTAATGTGTCACTATAAGTTAATATAAACATTGAAAAAGTTTTTAAAAAATGTCGCATCAGTAGTTTTGTTAATTTTTTATCGGTATATGACCAAAGTAAAACTAAAATGTAATATTAAGTACGATTTTAAAAAATTAATAGTTAGATAATCAAAATAAAATAAAAAAAATAGTTAAAGTACTAAATATATAGATTATTCTTTATATTTATTTTTTTATTAATAAAATAAAAATTTAATTAAAAAGGTTAAAATAGATTATAGTTATCGCTAAGTATATAAGATAAGATTAAAATATTATGTAAGATTTTTCGCTTTAAACCTGAAATTGAATCTAATTCAAATTTCAATTTTTAACTTAAACCTTCGATGATAAAAAAATTATTGTTATTTTTGAAATCTCGAATTCGAACACTAAAAATGTCGTATGAGTATTCAAACAAAATAACCATCCCTGATCTTAATCCGGCTTTCAAGCAAATATTGTGTTGGACATGCTGGCTATTTGATTCGGGCCTACTTTAAATCATGCCCAATCCAAGATCATGAAAAGCCAATAGGCCCATCATTGATACGACGATGCGTAAATAAATGAAAAGTCTGGTTTTGGAAGAAAGCCGGACACAGACGGTGGTGGTAATGGCGATGGAGTCGATTCCCGTAAGTCGCACAATCTTTGCAACGAACCAAAGGAATCCCTTTAGATTTACACCAATAATTCATTCGAGAACATCGTTTCACTCGCCGACTGCTCGTTTTCGCTTTCGGTTCATCACTTCTTACAAGAAATCTGATTTTCAAGGTACTTTCTTTTAATCCTAAAACTTTATTCTTTAAACTGTTGTGATGAATTTAGCAATATATTTTAACTATGGGCAGGATGGAGTTAGAATTAGGCAATAAAATAGTCAGATCACCTAAATTCAAAGATAACAGGGACTAAATAACTGTTCAAGCTTAAATTCGGAGGGGACAAGCTTTAATTCGACAAATATCTAAACTAACAGGACTAAAATCATCATTAGAACAAAAAATATTATTATTTTTAAATTGAATAAAAAATTAACTTGCATGATTTATACGAATATAATGATGAAAGGATGGTCGGATTAATCAAATATATATTGAATAAAGCGTTCTGTAAATATGTAAAACTATTTTCAGCTTATGTTTAGACTAGTTTAGGTTAATCTATCCATATATATATATATTATATAGATCAGGGCACCATCATAGTAAGAAGAAAAGTTGAGGTTTATTAGAGAGTTTGATGTAGCATTTTGACTCCAGATTTTCAAGGCTTCGCGAAACCGTCACGTCTTTTGCCATCTACAGAACCAAAAGTATGTACCGACTCCTCGAAAGAAAAGATCATTTCATCGGCCGGCTTGAATGGTGCTCGGGCATTTTACAAGGTTTGGTTGGAGACAAGTAACATGTATGGCTCAAGTTTGAGCAATATAAATGCTGGGATACTCTTGTGCTTGATAGATGAGAAAGGAGACTCGATATTGCAGAGAATACCTGCATCTTTGTTCAGTGAACATCCTACGGAATTGAAGAACATGGTGGACCCTGAAACTCTCCATTTCGAAAGAGGTTCCGTTGATGAATTTGTATTTGAGGGGCCGGAACTGGGGAAGGTTAAAGCTCTTTGGATCGGTGTTGAATCAGGTTAGCCTCGAATAAGGATTGATAGTTTTAAGATGTTGATTCGTGCAAGTAAGTTTGGTAACTTGTAGGTTAAACTAAGTGCACCTGGAAAGATAAATGTTCATCTTCCTTTCTCATTTTTCAGGTCAATGGAGATTAGGTGGTGTCTGCCTAATCATCCTTAATACATCTCAATCTCACTCTAGGGAAGATTTCGAACACGGTGGTGTTAAATATGACTTCGAAGTTGATAATATCTTGCTTGGAGAGGGTAGTGATGATTCCATGGTGGAACTAAGACCTGGTGTCATTACCGGATTATCGGGCTCTAATGTCTTCGTGAACGAGATCTTTTCTCAGTCAACTTCACCCTTGAGTGACGGGATAACTAATGAAAAAAGCATGAAGGAATATGCAGATTTGAAGTTCTCTTTGTTACTTTATGATGTCGTTCTTATAGTTGTCGGTACATCATTTTCATCCGTCTCGATCGGGGAAAGTTATGCTTTTGCGTTCTTACTCGGTGGGATCATCGGTTTTCTTTATCTGTGGTTATTGCAAAGGTCCGTTGACGAATTACCAGCTTCTGAACTAATATCAAAGAATCCCAGAAATGAAATGGTCCGATTTAGGGGTCCGGTATCAAGCCTGGCACTGGCTGTAGCACTTTCTTCGTTAGCAATCAAGTACAGCACGAGTGATGTTCCATTTGAGTTTACTGCGAAAGAACTTTTGGTTGGAATGATGGGCTTTCTTGTGTGCAAAGTTGCTGTTGTTCTGGCTGCGTTTAAGCCCTTGCCTGTGAGTGTTGATGAAAGAGAATGAGGCATTGCTCGGGTTTGTGTCGAATACATGTATATGTCCACAACGAGTATGTTCGATCATCAAAAACGAAAGAAAAGCATTAATATATGGAAAATGTTCTCAGCATCCTTCTACAAATCTATCGATTCTCGAATACAAAAATCAGAATCAATGAGAATAAATAAATGAAGTGTCAACATAGTCTGCTTGAAATAGTACATATGCCTCTTAAAAGGTGTTGTCGGCTCTTCGGCTGTGGAAGCCCGAGCATAATTCAAGGAAGCAACCCTTACCATGCCTTGTACAATGGCTTTGCAGCCACCCACCATTGTGAATTACAAATCGTAATTTTTTAAAAATCCCTTGTCGCAAGCCCGAAGAGAGGGACCAGCTGCCAGAGACTGGTCGATTCAATGCCATTTTGTTTTATAGGAAATAGTCAGGCGTCCTTCGGGTTACATATGGCTCTCCTCTCCTCGGAGCTGGTTTGTTTGAACAGAATAGTTAATGTTTATACAAATATGTACATACTAAGTGTTTATACATATGGACGATGTAATAGCTCGATCTGCATGCAGGACGATGCGTTTATGAGATAACAGCTTACCTGAATGAATGTATGACCCTGGTAGTCGTCAACTTCCAAGATGGAAGCCATAATTAGGTGCCCTAAATATAGTAACAACCTTTTGTTCCTGTGGAAGAAATTATATCAGTTACACAAATCCAGTATAAGATGCTGGATTTCGGGACGAAGTATCAAAGCAGGTGAAGTACTTACATGGCCCCAGTTGTAGCCTTCCGTGACCAGCTGATGAGCCCTAGCAATCAGCTTCAAATTGTTTGTATGATTAAATTGCTCGGATATGTCCTGAAGATGTCATTTAAGTTACAAGGGAAGATAAAAATGTCCTTGGACCGTTTCCAAGAAATAGAAGACTACGAACCCAAAAAAGGAAAGCAAAAAACATTATACTTGGCCACAGGTATATCCAGCTCCCCTTGGAGAAATACCCCAACCACAACGATCATCAGGATCAGACCACAAAAGATCACACATGGGACCCTCATGAGGGATTTCTTGAACCCGGTCAAAGTTACGTATGTTATCCAGCGTTTCAATGGATGGAGACAACCCACCATGGAGACAGAAAATTTCGGATTCAACCTTCAAAACAACAAAAAGCCAGCAGCTAAGAATCACTAATACCAACCAAACATAAAACAGAATAGCCGTGACAGGTTTCTGGGGTCAAACTAACAAAGTAATCTAAGTTGGAACAGCATCAGCAGCATTAGCTCGTCTTAGATCAAACATAATCTATGAAAATAAAGCTTTCAGTTATGAATATTGCAGCTAACATTTCTGGCAAGATTACTACTGACGGATGCAGAAAATAGTAAAACATGAATGTTAGGGGGGTTGGACATATGATGATTTTATAATGATAATAATGGTGGCAGTACCAATAGTTGAACTTAGTACCCTCTTTATGTTATCAACTAAAAAGATGCATCAATCGTAAATAAGGGGTCTAGATTATCCAAATCTCTGATTCAGAGGTGTGTGCTGGATACAATGTACTTCTCCGACATCAAATTTTCCCAAGTTTTTCCATATAGGTTTGAACCTCTATACCCACAGCTGTGGATGTGTGCCGGAAAAAGGTCTCCATCGGAAATGAAGCATAACAAGGAATCACTTTATAAAAGCTGTGCACCTTGTTGAAAACATTGTGGAAATAGAAACAATCAACCGCTGATATTGCATGGTGCAGAGTGTCTAATTACAAAAGCACGTCCTAATAACCTAAGCTTGAATAACCACAACATTACAGGTCATTTGAAATAGAACTAAACAATAAATAATAAATACTAACCAATGCTGTGAGCGGAAAATAATCAAACAGGTCAGTAAAGATCTTCCAAACATTGGCACTGCCATACCTGAAGATGGAAAAGAAAAAAAATACGTTCAAAGAAACACCAACAAATTAATTAAAGAGAGACTTACTAATCCAGAAATTGAAAATTTTGAAAAGAAGAAAAAATCATAGGACCTGTGTGCGTACGCGCGAGAGCGTGTGCATATCATAGTGTAACAGAAAATGTAGTTTCCATCTTTCTAACTATTTAATTTTTGTAAAAGTAATCCACTTCTATTTTCAGAACAATTACATATTAAGTAAATTCTATTCGTTAGCACCAAAAACTGCAGACACCCTGTAAAATTGAGCAACCGCATGCAAAACAAGCCTATTTACAGATGATATCCCATTGCTCCGGCAACAACATTGGCATAACCTGCTTTCAAATTCAATGTTTAAGCTAATTAGTTTCCAACTGTCTCATTAAGAAAATTGACATGCCACCCTGTCAAAGCTTACATGAAAGTTCCTTTGTGCTAAAATTGGAAATTCTGGGAGCCATTGCAAATAAATGTCATGCATCTAAATCAAACTACTATAATTTAAATAATTTTCAAGTCAACTTGGCCCTATTCTAAGTCTGTTCTCTTTGTTTTATCTGTTTGACACAGTTTATTATAAAAGAATCTGTTTGCCACAATAGGCTCACGCATAAAACTACAAACGAACAAAAAAATAGGGCATTCAGAATGCCTTGTATTGTAGAACAGGGAGGAAAGATCAGAAGCAATAGTTTGCAGTCAAAATAAAGAAAGTCCACCCTCAATCAGAACTTTCAGAATTAATAGCATTGGCAATAAGCTATACAAACAGTCAAAGATACTCACTTCCTTAGGCACTCATCATAAAACCCATATGCTTGAGTAATCTGCATTTCAAACATAAAACATTTATTAGAATTAAAATTATATACATCTCAAATAGATAAATAAGTTCCAAAGAAGAATGGATAATGATGATGACAATTCTGTTTCCCCCCCCCCCCCTACACGCATAAAAGCTTATAAAAAGAACAATGATAAATGATCCATGCATAATAAGCTCTCACAAGTAATTCAGAACTGAAACATACATCATGAACAATCATTTAGAAACAAAACATACCTGACGGCTTTCATGATTTCCCCTCAAGATGGTTTTTCCGTCGAGGATAACGCACTTTGAGTGCTACCAAAAGCTGAACAAAAGCCAAACATAAGTAAAACATGAGTTGCAACAAAAACCAAACATGATGTACTTAAATTTATTAATGCCGGTGTGAAACGTGACGAAGAAAAACGTTGATGTGGTAAGGATTCATATTTAGAACTATTACTAGTAAAAAGAACATAAACAGTCAATGTGAACCATCTAAAAAGCTGGAAACGTAAGGTACAAAACTCGTACTTACCGTTACAGTTTCAACTGAATAGAAACCACGGTCAACATAATCTTCCATGAACAAGTAGTTTGCATCTGGACACTGATCAAAAACTTTGCAGTAAGAACTAAATGTTAAGAAAAAACACTGAAACATAGTGCTAGTCCATTTGACCCCATCCCACAAAATATGGAAAATATATTGCACAGAATTATAATTGGATGTACATGATAATGTGTTTGTGATCTATGAATGTTCGTTGAAGGCCAGACAGAACAAAATACAACATGCATTGCAAATAGTTCACCACAGTTAGCATCACGTTTGAAACACAACATCGCAACTTGAACCAGAAAAATTACCTTCCCTCCAATTCTAAAATCTCCGCAAGATCATGAAACTGTCCATGAATATCACCACATATTGTAACAGGACTTTCAACAGGTTGTCTTGCACCAAACACAAAAACATTCAAGTCGTAATCAGTCCAAACATAGAGCAAACAAACTATTCTTTTTGCACCTTATAAGTCATCATATAAAGAAAGCAGAGATTGAATAAGAGACTCCATACATTTCTAGTTTCAGTAAATGAAACAGATATCTTACCATCCGTAGAATCAAAACTTTAGCAGAATGAGAAAATAGACAAAATAAAAAACCAACTGAATTTTACCCATATATTTAAGACAATGTATTAGGAAACTCAAATATGGAAAAAAAATGGATTTAAGTGCATAAAATCGGAAATGCAATGCAGGCGATAAGAAGGCAAAAGACATACACCACCATTAAAGAAACATTATCTTCAGATAACACTAATAGAAACAGAATAAAAGCGAATGCTGACAGAGGTAGTGGATGATAAATCACCTTCGAATGATGGATGGGCAAAGGTAAACCCATAAGCTCTTGTACTACTGAATTCTGCAACATTTTTTGGTTTATAATGAAGAAGAACGGAAAATAAGAGAATTTGTTTTTCATTTGTGATTATTTTGTGTGGCAGTGTCAAGTCATCGGTCTGTTATAAATTGATAATATTAGTGATCAATTTGTTATTTTTGAAATTTCAGTGGAGTAAACAAAAACTTATTCAAATATTAGTGACTATTCATATAATTTATCCTAAAAATATTTCAGAATAAATATTATAATGATATTTTTTTAACTTTTATGTACATACGATAATGATTAGTATATTCAATTATGATTATTAATTAAAGAAAACTCATAATATATAAAATACTTTTTTCACTATATCGTAGCGAAATTTTAATATTTAATATACATTTAATTATCATTTATTGTTATTCTCAGATAATCATGTTTATTATATTCATTTTATAATTTAATTTAAATTAAATTTTATAACATACTTTATAGGTGGATTTTATACATATATAAATATTTAAACAATATACCTTTTTTTTTCAAATTTCATTCTCTGAATTCAATCAACAACAATAAAACCTTATTCTCATATGCAATGGGGTAAGGGGAAGGTAGGGTAGTAGGTTGCCCCCAACGCCATGTTGAGAGCAACTTCCGTGTAAAACCTCCGGCAGTTAAAAAATTAAAAATAAAGATAAAATACAATGCATGTATAAATAAATAAATAAATACATAGTTGAACAGTCTTCATATGCAGTCTTCATATGCGCGTCTGTAATGGGAAGTAATCCCTACAAATAAATCCTTGCGTACAAATCTCTGTATATAGACAGAAACGTAAGTCCCGACTAAATTTAAAAAGATGTAACATGAAGAGAATGATACACCGTAGTCAGCGATAACAAGGTACGAGAATGAATAAAGTCAAATGGGTTAAAACCTAAACTAAGGCAATACTACTCTTCTATCCTAGTTCTAAGCCTTCATAAATTCCAATGATAGAAACGTATAAAAAGTAGAAGTCATGGAAATTACTACAAAGGCATTAAAAAGAAGACATATGATGCTGCACCCTATGGTTGTGTCCCACACTACTCGGTTACCCTGGTCTTAAGTCTCCATACTTTCCTGTCAGAGGTCATGTCCTCGGTAAAGGCTAAATCCTTCAAATCAGATCTCAAGCAGTCTACCCACTTCCTCCTTGGTCGTCCTCTCCTTCTGGTACCATCGACTGTAATCGACTCTACCCGCATCCGACGGTTGCCGCCTAAGGACATGTCCAAACCATAGTAGTCTTCCCTCTCTCAATTTTTCGGATACAGGCACCACCCCAATGACATTCTAATTGCAGAGTTTGGTGTCATGTCCCGCAGAGTCCTACCACATGCCCATCGAAGCATTCTCATTTCTGCGTCCTCTATCCTCCTTACGTGATCCTTCTTAATTGCCCAACATTCTGATCCATACAGCAATGCTGTTCTTATTGTCATTCTATAAATTTTGCCCTTAATTTTTAGAGGCACCTTCTTATCACACAAAACTCCAATAGCAGCCCTCCACTTTAGCCATCCCGCCTTTATACGGTGTGTAACGTCATCATATACACCCCCATCTTTATGTATCATAGACTCTAGGTACTTGAAACAATCCATTAAGGGTAGAACGTGTCCTTCGATGCATACTTCTACATCTTCATCATTTTGATTCCCACTGAAGTTTGAACATAAATACTCTGTCTTTTCAATATTGATCCTTAGACCTTTTTCTTCCAAAGCAGTCTTCCAGGTAGCCAGTCTACTATTCAGTTCATTTTTTGTTTTTGCAACTAGGACAATGTCATCAGCGAAAAACATACACCATAGAACACCGTCTGGTTTCGCACAATAGATGTCGTCCATAATCAAGGTGAAGATGTAAGGGCTAAGAGTCGACCCATGGTGGAGTCTGATTTCCACCGGGAATGCCTCGGTGTCGCCAACTATAGTCCTGACGTATGTAGTAGATCTACAGTACATATCACGAATCGCCCGGATATAAGCAGTTGGGATCCGTCTCGTTTCCAAGGTCTTCCAGATCGTATCGCGGGGTACGCTATCATACGCCTTCTCAAGGTCAATGAACGCCATGTGAAGATCTCTATTTTTCCCTATATTTCTCCATAAGCTGTCGAAGTAGATGAATCGCCTCCGTAGTAGATCTGCCTAGCATAAAGCCAAATTGGTTTTCCGAAACCCTGGTAACCTGTCTCAACCTTGCCTCTATCACCCTTTCCCATAGCTTCATGGTATGACTGAGTAGTTTAATACCTCTGTAGTTACCACAACGTTGGGGATATCCTTTATTCTTATAGATTGGTATCACCGTAGACTCTCTCCACTCCTCTGGCATCTTGGTAGTCTCTAAAATAATATTAAAGATGTTGGTCAACCACTTAATTCCCTCTTCTCCTAGGGTCAACCACACAGTGATAGGAATTTGATCTAGACCGACAACTTTGTCCCTCCCCATCTTTGTAAGGGCCATTTTGACTTCCTCAATCCCAATCCTACTTATAGGGCAGTCATTGGTCGTAGTATGAAGGTCGGCTGACCCATCAATGTTACTATCTCTGCAGGGAGAGGCACCGTTATTAAATAAGCCAAAGAAATAACTTCCCCAAACCCTCTTAATATCATGATCTTTAACTAAAAGAACACCATTGTTGTCCTTAATAAACCTAATGCTATCTATATCCTTTTTCCTATTCTCCCTAGAATTTTCAAGCCTGAAGATGTCGTTTTGTTCTTCCTTGGTGTCTAACCTCTTGTACATTTCCTCGTATGCCTTATCCTTTGCTTTAGCCACTGTTTTCTTGGCTTCCCGCTTTGCCTCCTTGTATCTTTGTTTAGCTCTCGATCTTTCTTCGTCGTCATTGCATTGTAGCAACTCCTTGAAGCAAGTTTCCTTTGTCTTCACCTTAGTTTGGACTTCGTCGTTCCACCACCAGGATTCTTTATGTTCCTTGATCTTTCCTATCGACAACCCAAGGGTGTTTTGCCCACTTCTCTGATGGAATTTGCCATATTTTCCCATAACATATGTGCATTATTTGAGTTTGTAGTTCCAAAACCTTACTCCTATGTTACATTTTAAGTGATCAATCGTATTATTTATAATTTTTTTAACAATGACAACTGAATTTTATTGATAAAAATAGAAAAATCAAAATTATGACACATCTAAAAATAAATTTGGAGACAGAAGTCACCAAAAATTTATACATAAAATTAAAATATTAAACCCAAATATACGAAGAGAATGAAACCTTCCAAACATCAAAACAATCCAGTAACCTTCATAAAACTCATTGTATCTGTCAAACGAGACGTTTACGATGTGATAAAGGAATAGTGAGCGAACCAAATAATTTACCAGACTACTTCGCTACACAATTT
Source organism: Hibiscus syriacus (assembly GCF_006381635.1). Classification (NCBI taxonomy): domain Eukaryota; kingdom Viridiplantae; phylum Streptophyta; class Magnoliopsida; order Malvales; family Malvaceae; genus Hibiscus; species Hibiscus syriacus. The sequence goes on from NW_024062429.1 coordinate 300,610, forward strand.
TGATTATATCACCAAGTGACCATTTCCAAAAGAGGAGATCTAACAATACGCGACCACCAACAAGCCAATTAGAAAACAAATGCCACGAGGATCTTTGTGGAATCACCAACACGACCGTAAAAGTATGCGAAAAACTTACCGAAAACCATAAGAAACATGCCATAATAGCATAGAAAAAGTGTGTCACAAGAGTATAGAAAAAATGTGTCACAAAGATATAGATTCTTATTTAAAAGTGAAAAAACTCAAGAAAAAAAACAAAGACATAATATGAAAAAGAACAAAAAAATAATAATCACCGACGGTCGCAACTAATATTAAAATCGGTGCTGTCGAAAAATAAACAAAAACAAAGGAAGAAGAGAAGACGACACAAGAATATTGAGAGAGGAAATTAGGTTAAATTATAAACACAATATATTCATATTTGTAAATTTTAAATTTTGATTCAAACGATACTTATTAAATCTAACAAATTTCATCATTAGTCACTATATTATATAGAAATTGTAAATTTATTTATTATTATTATTCTTATTTTGTTGCGCTCTAGTTTTAAAGTTTTGTCTTGATTAATTTGGACTGATCCATGTCACACACTTCGGTGGGTAAGTTTCCCAGCAAAAATTTTCTGTATACACAAAGACTCGAACATATAACTTTGTTTAAACGATATTAAGTTGCTTATCACTGAAACAAACCCTATTTATTTTTATTATTATTTAATTTAACCTCATATTTTATTCATATCATCATAATATGTGAGATGAGATTAAAATTTTAAAATGGAAAAGTATAAAAATTAAAATTGATTAAACTAAAAACATAGAATAAATCCGTAGTTAACATTTAACACATAATAATTCATGGAGCACTACATTTTACAATAATAATAAACTCCATTATCACACACCAAGGCTTTGATGTATAACAAAAATCCAAAGAGAAGCTCCCAACGCCATCTCGATGGCCGCCCACTTCTGTCCCTTTCCTCCATCACTGTGCTGTGCACCACTGCTAGTGGAGTTTCCTACACGAGTCAGAGAGAAATAATTGTCATGTAATAATTTTTTTATCGCATCATATTATCGTGATTCATAAATTTATTGGATTTTAGTCATTTAACTTTAAAATATTGTGATTAGTTCATTTAAAATTTCAATTATTCAGATCCACACCAATTTGTGGGAGAATTTGTTTTCAAAGATTATGACAGGGCCCAAAACTTTCATAAATATTTTTTATGGAAAATCACCTGAAATTTCCCAAAACTTAATTTTTCGGATTTTCTTTTAATTTTCACCATTGAAGTATTTTTTTAATTAATGAAGTATCTTCTTTTAAATATCAACGACGGAGACGGAGAGGTGGAGATGGAAAAGACAAACTAAAATCTCCATTCCACATTGATCGGGTAATGGAGATTATAGACCAATGATTTTATTCTAGGTTTTAAATTGAATTTCACGAGTTTTAGGAAAGATTTAGAGAAAATTTAAAAATTTATAGACGATGAGATCAGTTCATCGATGTTTTGAGTGTTCATATAAGATATTGAAGAACGAAAACTCTAAAACTTATGTGACATAAATACAAAATACTTAAAGTTATAACTTTATGGGGGAAGATAAAATCAAAAAGAAAAGGAACATGGAAAAGAGAGAGAAGAGGACAACATAAGATATATATTAAGATTTAAACCTCGAATAAAATAAAAGTAAGAATCAATCAGAATTTTCTTAATCTACCGATAACGCTCATACACATCATAAATACAATTGTTTAACCTTAATACTTATGAAAGAAACAACCTTTTATTTTTATTTTTCATAAATACCCCCTAATGAGTTCGTACTATTTCTACCAATTAATTAGGTGAATAAAGAGAAGTTAAAAAAATAAAGGGCAAAGAGATGACAGTGTTACCGGTGGTTGATGGGGTGGTAGCGGCAACGCTGGGATGCCCTTCTGTCAGCTTCTCATAACCTTCAAATAACTTTGCTTCATGGGAATTGGGTGCTAAGTGCAGTAGGGCTGAATTCAACGTCAATGTCAAAATTCAAAATAATTTATTACTATTTAGATAAAAATAATTTTTTTATATTTTATCACAATCAAAGTTAATACAATTCATATATTGAGATATCAAAAAATTTAAATATCATTTGAGCATATATATTGTTTTAACTTACACCATCATATCTAAAATATCTCATTTTTATCTCCAAAAACATATTTTGATAGCAATGTTAAATACTTAATTCTTAAATTAAAATTTTGAATTTTAAAATCAATGCTAAGCTATACTTAAATGGATAACGTGCCCTGACGTTAAATTCGGAAGTTCAAATTAAAATATTCGATATTTCATGATACCTTAATAGAAATTCTCAAAAATCTTGGGAGTAAGACTACAAACTCCACTTAAATGGATAAGGGGAGTAGTGGTTGGCGTAAGTATTTTGAAAATCGGATCGGACCGGTCGGTTCAACCGAGAATAGTTGTCTAATTCGATTTAATCTACACTGGTTGAATCATTATTAGTGAGCCAACCGGAACTGCTGAATCGTTCGAATTGAACCGGCTAAAAATTGAAAAAAAATCACCAATTTTATTTAAAAAAAATTAAACTAAATGACGTCGTTTGTTAAACGAGTCAAGTCGAACTCGAATATTGCTGAGCTTTACTCAAACTTGAAAACTTTAAAAGTAAACTCAACTCGACTCAAACTCACAAGCTAAAAAAATTATTAAGTTCAACTAAAACTCGAAATATAATATTGAAACTTGAACTCAAAAAAAAATTTAGAAGTTCGATTGAAGCCTAAAATTCGAGTTTGATTGAAGTGAAAGAATAGTTCACTTAAAGCTCACCAAAAGACTTCATGATTTTGAATGTCAAATTACCTCTATTATTTATAGAAGTTAGTTGTGATGTTCTTTTATGTTTTTTAGTCATGTGAGATTGTTTTGTTCTTATATTTTTACTCTTTAAAATTTTAGGATGCTCTTTTATATTTCTTAGTCATGTGAGATTATTTTTTTTTAAAAAATAAAACCAAACAATATTATTTTGTTATTATTTTTTAACTCTAAATTTATGTTTTAATTATAGTTATATAATTATATTTTTTATTTAATATGTTTTACCTTAAATATTATATTATAGTTAATTTGAATCATTCTTTTCACTTGATTTTATGATTTTTAAATTATATATGTTATGATTTGTTTTGAATATAACTTGTGATATAAAAAATTATTTTTATTAAATATTTTTGATATTTTTATTTAATTTTTTAAATAATTATGATGTCGTCCGATTTTTTCGACCGATTGAACCAGTGGATCGATTCGACCGGTTAAATCAGTGAATCGATAACATGATCAATTCACTAACCGATTCGATTCTGAAAATCATGATTGATGTTAAAGTGATTTTGTAGACTTTCATTCTTGTTATTTTATTATATAATTAACGAGTTTCGTTAAATATTTAATTTTAAAAATTAAAAATTAACATTAATTTTTTTTTAAAAAAATAACGAATTTTAAAATATATGACTTTTAATAATATATGGTTTAACAAAATAATAACTTATAATCGAAAAATTATTTTATAATTTTTTAATAATAGAATGATTTAATAAAATAATATCACGTAATTTGAGGATCATTTCCGTATTTTACCCTGAAAAAAAAACTGCCTTTGTTCACTTACAGATGCAATCCGTCATGTTAACAGTGGCGCGGCAAGTAGAGGGGAGAGCGGCGGCGAGCGTGGCGTTGATCTTGATCCCTAGGCTGGGATCGTCTCCGTCTTTGATCAACACGCACAGGCATTTCTTGCTCTTGTCCACCACCTGTTTGAGGCCGCTGCAACAGTCTATGGTCGGCGTTTTCGCCTCGCCCTCCACGTACGGCAGACACGGAGCCAGCCCCGCCACCTGATTCGAACACTCGGCTTTGTCTTGGTTGATATCGGAGCTCGCCAAACCCAGCAGCATCAGAAGCAATATCGTTGAGAGAGTGAAAGCTTGACGTTTGGACTCCATTATTGTTCTCTCACTGACGAAGAAGATAAAGGGAAAGTAAATAAGAAATGACTGTCGCAGAGCTTTTATGGAGGTTGTCAATATTACCGTACTGTCCATTATATGGTAGGTATTTGGATATTAATATTAGGGTACACTATATATTTAATATCTCAATTATTATTTTTGTTTTATTTTAGTCATTAAGTTAATTTTTATTTTTAAATCATACTTAGTATTAAGTTTTAATTTTATTGTAATCACTCACCGTTAAAAATTTAATGATGATATTGATTTATTACTATAAGATAATATCAAATCATCTTTAAAGATTTAAAAAATTATCACGTTAACAGTTCCGTTATTTTTTAATTACGGTTAACCAAAATGAATTAGATATAACTTTTAAAAATTATAATCGGGTGATTAAACAGAATAGAACTAATAATTAGAGTATTAAATAAGAGAATAACAACTGTTTCTATATTATTAGTGGCCGTACAGTGATAATATAATTTAATGGAAATAATAAATAAATTTAAACTATAAAGTAAATTTATGAGTTCAAATTTATATTCTACAGGCTCAACTTGCTATCATTTTTATTTTAGTTAATTCATTATGATCTAAATTAAATTTATTACTTTTAAAAATAAAATATATTATTTTACAATGATTTATAATTGACCAATTTAAGGAAAATAGAAAAGACCGTCGGGGATAGCTGGTATGTCTTCTGATTTCTCTTCTTCGTCTTCTGATTTTCTTCTTGTTTGATTGGATTTGTTGGGGTTTTTTCTTGATTCCTTGATTATTTGGATGGACTGGAGGAAACTTTTTGAGGTTCAGCAAGACTCTCTGGATTTTTCCCTCCAATTATTCAGGATGGATTCATCGTTGTTAAGCCTCCGGCGGAGGTTTTGAATGAGGGGGTTACTGCCTGGCGGTACTCCTTGGTAGCACAATTTCTCGGTAGATCTCCCAATTTTGGTGCGATGCAGAAACTTGTGAATATTCTTTGGGGGGAAATGGAGGAAGTAGCGGTGAAGCTTGCGGGTATAATCTCTTTGTGTTTCAATTCCTTAACGATACAGCGAGGGATTGGGTGTTTGAGAACGACCCTTGGCATGTGCAAAATGTCCCGATGATCTTGAGGAAATGGGAGCCTGATTTGAAGCGGTTAGATTTTAACCTAGATCGAATTTCAATTTGGGTTCAGTTGTGTGGAGTTCCTTTGGAGTTGTTCACGTAAAAGGGTCTGAGCTACATTGCAAGCGCTTTGGGGATTCCTCTTTACATGGATGGTATCACATTTTCTCGGCAACGTCTTGATTATGCAAAGGTATGTATCGAAGTTGCACCTGATGTTCAATTACCTAGGTTTGTCGATGTTGTTCTTGGTAATGTATCGATTGTTCATGTTAAGGTTGAGGTACATTGGTTCCATGCTAGATGCCTTGGTTGTAAGACTTTTTCGCATTTGGAGAAGTCTTGTCAACAGCGTAGGAGGAAAGTTGCGAAAGTTTGAAAACCCAAACAGAATGATCCTTTGGGTAATGTGCAGGATACTGTGGATACTAGTGTAAACTCTAGTAGTGCTCTTGATACTAGTGTTCCTCGTGTTACTAGTGGGAGTTCGGGGCAGTGTGTTGCAAATATTGATGTTGCTCATAGTAATCAGGGTCAAGATGTTGCTATGCATGATTCTAATTCTTCTCAGACTCTTGATAGTCAAGTTCCTAGTTCTCAAGCTGTTGTTGAAATTGCCATTGCAGGAGGTAAATCTTGTGATGGTTTTCCTTCTTTGCAGGTTGCTAAATCGGCTACCAGAAAGAAGGCCAAGGGGAAACTTTAACAGGTGATTATGAAGAGTAATTTTGTTGTGTTAGATTAAGTTGACCCTGAATATGTTATTGAGTATCCTCCTAGAAGGGCCAGGGCAGCTGCGGCTGGGGTTGCTCATTTGCTGCATGAAATGAAAGTCAAGAAGAAGTCCACTTTGGAGAAAGTTAAAAAAGTGAGTGAATGAGCTAGCTCTTTAGGTTGTTCTTCTTTGGTTCAATCATCATGATTGTGTGCTTTTGGAATGTCCGGGGGATGAATAACCCCTCTAAACTGTCCAAAATTGTCCAAAGGCTAGAGGATTTGCATATTGACATTGCCTCTTTGTTGGAAACTCGGGTAAAGGTTAGTAACATGTCTTGGATTGTTAGTGATAAATTTGCTGACTGGAATTATTGTGCCAATTATGATTTTACTGAGAATTTTCGCATTTAGGTTCTTTGGAGAAACATTTAAATATGGCTGTTTGTCAGGCTGCTGATCAATATATTTCTGTTCGGGGTGTTCTTAATGATAATCATGTTTTCATTACTGTTGTTTATGGCATTAATGACGTTATCGTTAGAATGCATTTGTGGGATCAACTAAGAGCTATGGAAAGTTTTGTAAACTCTGCTCTTTGGCTTGTGGGGGTGACTTCAATGTCATCCTCTGTTCAAATAAAACTTGTCATTTTGATTCTGTTGGGTTTCATTTGAATGCTGCTATGAGAGATTTTTAGGACTGTTTGGGAGACTCGTCTTTGGTTGATTATTCTTATTTGGGGCCTAATTTTACTTGGACTAATAAGAATGATGTTGGTTTTGTTGCTAAAAAGCTTGATAGAGTCCTTATCAGTCCCTCAAAGGCTGTTGCTTTTCTTGGATCTTTTGTGGAGTTTCAGGCTCCAGGTACTTCTGACCACTGTTTGGCTGTGGCTTGGCTGCTTAAGGAGAAGCCTATAAAGAAACCAAAGCCCTTTAAAGTTTTTAACTTTTGGGTTGCTCATCCTGACTTCCTCACCACTGTTGCTGAGTCTTGGAATCTTCCTATTCGGGGTAGGGACCCTCTTCACTGTCTATTTCTAAAGCTGAAACGTTTGAAGGATTGCTTAAAAGTTTTTAATAAAGCCCATTTTGGGGTCATTTCTGGACGTGTCAAGCTTAAGAGAGATCAACTGGAAAAAAAGACAACTTCTGAACCTAACTAGTTTTGATGTTGATATTTTATAGGAAAAACAGCTCTTCGATGAATTGTGTGATTTGGAAAAGGCTGAGAGCATGTTCTATAAGCAGAAAGCCAAGATTAGTTGGCTTTGTCAAGGGGATCAATCTACCAAATTTTTCCACTTTGCTGTTGCTGCTCGTCATAAGAAAAATACTATTAGGACTTTATTTGATGATACTGGTATGAGATTAGACACGTTTGATGCTATGTCTGCTGGGATGGTGAATTTTTTTGTTAAGCTTATTGGTACTAAGGACTCTAAAGTTCGAGGGTGTGAGGTGCAAAGTCTTAAGAGTTTAATTCAATACTCTCTTCCTGAGGGTAGTGTTGAGGCTCTGACTATGGGTGTAATAAATGCTGAAATCAAAGCTGCCATATTTGGGCAAGGGGGATAAAGCCCCTGGACTTGATGGTTTCTCCTCGCAGTTTTTCAAGTCTGCCTGGTCTGTGGTTGGGGATGATTTCTGCTACTATTGGTTTTTCTTTGAAGCTGCTTGGATGCCCCCAGCTTTTAATTCCACTGCTATTGTCTTGATGCCTAAGGTTATTCATTCGGATAAGGAAAATGACTTTCGACCGATTTCATGTTGTTCAGTTGTATACAAGACAGCTACTAGGATCTTGGTTGATAGGCTTGTTTCGTTTTTCCCTGGTATGATTTCCCTCAATCAAACTGCGTTTGTGAAGGGGAGGAGCATCATTGATAATAAGCTGCTAGCTCAGGAGATTGCGAAAGGGTATGCTAGCAAGACCCTGCCTCCTAGAATTGCTTTAAAAATTGATTTGCAAAAGGCTTTTGATTCCTTGTCCTGGGATTTCGTTCTTAATATTTTGGAAGCTATGAGACTGCCTAGTATATTTAAGGGATGGATTCATACTTTTCTAACCTCTCCTAGATTCTCCATCTCATTCAATGGTAGTTTGGTGGGCTACTTTGAGGGTGCTAGAGGCATCAGGCAAGGGCCCCCCCGGTCCCTTACCTTTTTGTTTTAGGTATGAATGTTCTTTTAAAAATGTTGGATTTGGCTGCAACTAATGGGTTTTTTGAATTTCATCCAAAATGCAAAAAAGTTTGCCTTACTTAAGCTTTGCGAATGACTTGCTGGTCTTTTGTAAGAGTACTTTAGATTCAGTGATTGGTGTTCAGTGTGTTTTGGGAGGAGTTTTACGCAATGTCAGGGCTTTACCTAAATGCTGCCAAGAGTGAGCTATTCTCCTCGGTGGTCCCTGCTAGTCTTTTGGAGGTTATTCTGAGTGTTTCAGGTTTTAAGCGTGGTCCCCTCCCTGTTAGGTATTTGGAGGTTCCTCTTGTGACTCAGAAGCTTACGAAGAATGATTGCTTGCCCTTCTTGGAAAAGATTAAGGCCAAACTTGGTCAGTAGTCGGGTAAGATGTTGAGCTATGCTCGGTTGCAACTCATAAAGTCTGTGTTGATGGGGATCACAAATTTTTGATGCAGACAATTAATTTTGCCCAAGGCCGTTATTCAGATGGTCAATCAATTATGCATGAGATATTTTTTTGAAAGGTACTGATGCTAAGACAGTGGTGGCTAAGGTGAATTGGCATACTGTGTACTCTTTGAAATCTGAATGAGGATTAGGATTGAAAGATATTTGCTGCTGAAATAGGGCATGTTTGTTCCATCTGCTGCGGACTCTTCTGGCTGGTGAACGATTCCTCTGGGGGACTGGGTGCATGCTTATGTACTCAAAGGTGTTGATTTTTGGGCTACTGATTGTCGAGCTGATGCCAGTTGGACCTTAAGGAAGATGTTTCAATTTAGGAGTGAGGCTGCTGATATTTTTGCTGCTGTTTCGAGTGGGCAAAAGGTTAATGCTACTTGGATATGGGGGGAGATTCGGGAAAAGAAACCTCATATCCCTTGGCAGAGGTTAATTTGGTTTTCTAGGCACACCCCGAAGCATGTTATTATTTCATAGCTGACTATTTTGGATCGGTTTCACACCAAGGACAGACTGGTAATGATGAATTTCTCGGTGGTCTCCTTTTGTGTGAACTGTGATGATGCGATTGAACCTAGGAATCACATATTCTTTGAGTGTTCCTTCAGTCGGGGCATTTGTGGTTGGATTTTGCGCCTGTGTAACATTAACAGGGATGTCTTTGATTGGGAACGGGAGTTAGCTTGGGCTTGGGCTTGCTCTTGCTTAAAGGGTAAGTCACTTTGATTTTTCATGCTTAAAACTGCTTGGAGTGCTCTACCTTTATTGTGTTTGGGAAGAACGAAATCATAGGGTTTTCAGGAGAAAGTCTAGGTCGATTGATGAGGTTTTTGGGTTGATTCAAGTTGTTGTTGAGATCAAAGTCAGGAGTAGGGGCTTTAATTGTTCTAATATTGTAAGTAAGGGGCTTTGTGATGCTTGGGGTATAGCTTAGTTTTGGGGTTTGCTTGTCTTTGTATAGCTTTGTTTTCTGTTGGGGTTCACCTTGTTTTTGTTGGGTGACTCTTTGCTTGGAGTATACTTTGTAGCATGTTCTACTTCTGGATAAATAAAGAATTTTATCCACACAAAAATTTGAGGAAAATAAATTTATTAATAGTATAAAGGTCTAGATCGGGTCAGACTGGTGAAGAAAAAACCTTCTAAATTCGATGTGATTTAGATGGGTCATGGGCATGATTTATTTGTACATGGGCATGATTCATTATATAAATTTTAATCGGGCCATTTTGTGGGTAAAATTAGCCCAATAGGGTAGGCAGATAAAAAAATTGACTCATTAAGTTATTTTCAAAATTAATTTGAGATTTATAAAATTTGTTACATTGACTTGAAATTTGTATGAATTGTAATAAAATATTTTTTTTTATTAAAACGCGTCACTTTAACATGATAAAATATGATTTTTTTTTAATTTATCATGTGATAAATTTAAATAAGAATATTATTTGAGCAAGCTACGTGCATTATAGCATTCATAGTGTATCCCAAATTAATTTTGGGATGGTTAATAGGTCAATTCTTTTACCCGTTTGATCTATTGGGCCAGTTTTGCCCATTTTGTAGCCCGTTTTCTCATATCATCAGCCATAACCGACCGCCTTCGATCAATTTAATCTCTGGGTTAACAAATTTCACAACTGTTTTTCAGTTTTTTTTCCTGCTCGACACCTCGCTTATCTCTCTGCGCTCAGTTCAGCTTGAAAAGCCCATCGGATCGAGCTCTGACCCTCAGTGGATAAACCCTAGGTACTCTTCATACCCTTTTGCTTAATCTAATTTGGACACTGTTAAGTTCCAGTACATGCGATTCTCATTTCTTATCATCTGTTTTGTTGATTTATGAGAAAATGTGAAAAAAAGTGATGGTTTCTTTCTTGCTTTGGGAAGATTTGGGAATTTTTTCATCATAAACTTACTGTTTTATGCTTGCATGAAGTTGTATGGGACTCAGTGTGTACAGATTTCGTTTCTAAAAGCTCTTACAATATCTTTTATTTTTGGGGAAAGAAAATAGTACTGTTTTTTTAGGAATTATGATTAGTATATAAGTTTGATACGTTCATTTCCATGCTATTTATTTGTTTATTTTTTCCTGCTTTTAATTGATTATGTTCATGGTGCTTTTCTTGCCCTGCTCTTTGATTTTGTTTCGTTCAGTAAATTTGATATTTGATGAAAGCATTTATCGGTAATTTTGCTTTGGTTTAAGCTATTTTCTGTTGGCTTGAATCAATTTGGACTCCCTTAAAATAGTTTTGAGTTGTTTCTGATTTTTGGAGGAGAAGATTGTGTATACTGCTTACTTTTGCTCGTCTGTATTGTGCTCCATTACGAGTTTAAATTGTTGTATTTTTTTTTCAAGAACTTGTGAATATAGTAGGTGTATGTATCCTGCTCGGAGCTAGCTCTGTTTTCCTTTCCCCTTCCCATTTGAAAGAGAGAGAAAAACCCCAACTCTTTTGGCTTCCAGCAGGTTAATGAGTTTGATTACTCCTTTTTCTAGGGCTTGTTTTAAGGACTATAGGATACTGTTAAAACTTGGATCACTTTTGAATGTGGCAATCAAGTTTTTTAGCATTTGTAACTATAAGACTGCCACAGCTGTCTTTTTCTACGACTGTTACATCGTAACGTAGATAGGCTTCTTTCTTTTAGAAGTTTTTTTTTCTGTTTCTTGTTACTAATTCTCTTGCATTAGCTCTCTTTTGCCAGGCTCAAGGTCTAACAGTCAGTTCATTTAAGAGAAAACACATATTAAATGCAGACTTTTTAATCTCAAGTAATGCTTCTACTTTGGTTTGGAGACTGATTACTGTTGAATCATACTGTAAGATTTTACATTAAAACAAAATGAAGAATTTACTGCTACACAAATTCTTTTATTTGCTTCCTTCCTACAATCTGTAGTTGGCAGTTCTTTTACCCCCTTTATACCGTACAACTGACTGTATTGGAGGATTCCGCCTCAACTTTGACTAATTTTTATATGCTGCATACATATGTCAGGAGCAGTAGGAAGTTGGTTGACTGTACAGGATGACTACAGAGGTTGACCAGACTCCTGCTGTTGGCCCTCATGTTCCCAACATGTCTGCGACAACTACTTCATCCACAGCATCAACTACAGTCCCAAAGGTCTCAAGGTTTGCTGCAAATACGGGCTTTGTTATACCTAAAAATAAATTGTCAGGTTCGTTGGTTCCTATCTTCCAAGGAGGTAAGAAACCCAGAGGAGATGCTACTGCCAATAATGTGGACCAGATTCAGACGAAAACAAAATGGAGCCCTGATCTGACACAGGATGCTGCTGTCCGAAGGGGTAGAGCCATAGCTTATCAGGTATTTGGTCTATCCCTTGGAAATGCATATCATAGTCATTTTTGCAAGTGCATAGTGAAAATTTACATGTTGAATTTTATAAGTTATTTCAACTTGTTTAAACTATCTTGAGTGATGGGTTGGAAGCATTTGAAGCCCGGGATTGTGGGAGGAATATGTACATAGCTCACCTGATGGCAATTGAACATTTTCCTTGTCCCCAATTTGGAGATAAAATGCCAGTGTCCACTCTGTGATTCCCTAGCATGGAAACTTCACATTCCAGGTGCCATTAAGTGACATTACTTCCTCTGTGGTGGTCCAAATTTTGAGCAGACTCGGGTGGATCAGATTACACAGCAGCTGAAGTTAGGAAATCTGGATGTCGGGGAAACCGAAGACTCGCCAGTAGGTGCTAAGAATATGGTTAAAAACACTTATGGTAGACAACTTGAAAGTGAGGTAGAGAGACAGTTAATATTGCATCCTTTGTTAATTTCATTTTATTGTATTGATTTATTGGGGATTTTATATTTCCAACTCACATAGAATTTGTTAATTTAGGAAGTAGAACTTTTGGAGATTGAAAGACGGGAAGCTATTGGTAACTCAAACAACTTTTGCTAGATGAGAAAATTTTACCTTTCTCCAATTTATTCAGTTTTTAACCGTTTTGTTGTTGGACTTCTAGGTGAAATACTTAAGTTGAATCCAAGTTACAAAGCACCAGCAGATTTTAAACCTTTATTGAAGGAGGAAACAGTTCCCATTCCTGTAAGCCCATTTTTGTAGTGACATATTACTGCGTTTAATTTTCTTTATCTCTTTCCTGCGCTTTTTTTATTGTAATTCCGGAAGAAGTTTTACATTCAAGTAACTAACTTATCAAAGTTTATTAAATTTTGAGTTCGACTCATTTGAAATTTCTTCCTGGTTATATCTGCATTCGTAGTACATGATAAGGATCACATTTATTTTTTCTGCATTTTGATTCTATATATATATATATATATCCCCTTTTATCTAAATACATGCATTGTGTTTATCTTGTCCGCCTAAAGTGAAATTTTTTGCATGGATCAGCATTGCACTTGTATTTGTTCTTTTGATACGGGCTCGTCAGGATCACATCATCTTTCTTTTTAGGAAAGTTACATTGTGGGACACTTTCAACCTAAATAATCTAGTGATGGTACTAAAATAGAGTAGGTAATATGTTGATTAAGGCTGCTATGCTCATGGCTCATATGTTATCATCAGAGGCCATGGTGTTTTTGTGTCAGTTGTTGCAAAATGAAACAAATTTGACCAGTTAATTTCTATAATGGAATGTTATAGGTACCTTCAAGTTTGTTCCAACTTTCATTGCAAAGCTATTCTCTTTCTAATATTAATGTGTTTCTTCCATCCTCTGCCAATGTGCATACAGAACTTGAATATTATGAATTTATGATACTATATAAGTTTTGCAGGTGAAAGAATATCCTGGATGCAATTTTGTTGCCCTAATCTTTGGTCCCGGAAGTGGTACTAAGAAGCGACTAGAAAAGGTAAGTATTTGGTTTCTGTTATTTTGTTCTATTGATACTGATATAGTATGAAGGCCTTTCAGACCTGTTGATCTTGCTCTCTATGTGTAAGTGTATATATACGGTCATATATATATGAAAATGCTCTTCGTGAGGGAAAATTTATAGTTTACCATTCGTCTTACGAATCAGGACACTGGAGCTACAGTACAAGTTTACGCCATTAAAGCAAATACTGGCGAGAAGGTAATTCTTTGGGCAGGGAGAATATGTGCCGTCTAAGTTAATGAGCTGAGGCCTTTTCTATTTCCCACTTAAGAAAGATCTTTCTTTAATATATGCATGGTGACTGCTTATATTATTATATTATTAACTTATAGCTAGTGTTTTGTGTCAGGTTGAAATTTCTACACCTCATGGTATTGAATCACTGGATGCTTATGATGAGTTATTTGTTCGTGTATCAGCTGATTCCTTTGAGAAGGTTGATGGAGCAGTGGCACTGATTGAGTTGCTAGTTAGTTCAATATCAGTGAGTTCATTGCTCTGAGCATCAAGAAAAACTCTCCAAGAAAATGATGGACATAAAGAAATGATATTTATTGCTACTGCTTTATGAAAATAACTATTTGTACCTCTTTTGCAGGGAAATTTAGGCACTGGTTCGATGCCTGCAATATCTGGGAATGATGTTAATGCTCTTAGTCGAACATTTGACACAGCTGTATCATGTGCGACTGATTCTGCTTTAAATCATCGAGTGCCGCAACTTACACCAGCATCTCCACAAGGTCAGTTTCAATACCATAATTCATGGTTCCCTACCAGCCCTATGCCGCCAAATCTTTCAGCACCAATTCTCAACAGTTCTATACCTACACAGTCCTCACCTTTAAACCCTTCTTCACTCTTGGGGCCACGACCAGCTCCTGCAGCTGGATTCAACTCAATTATTCAAGACTCATCCCTTGTTTCATCCAGTTCACAGCTTCCAAGACAAGTATTACCGCAGCCATATACGCCTCCGATGCAGCCTTTGGGTCATACTGGTCCTCCTCAAAATTTTCTTGTGCCGAACCAAAATCTTCCGTCTGCTCAACCTAGCAATTTATCTTCATTACCACTTAGAGGAAGCCATCCCCAAGCTCTTGGGCCACTCCCTGGCACAAGACCATTGATGCCTGCAGGAAGCTCGTCTGGCTGGTCAGGCACATCTGCACCCCTAGGTCTGAGCAATGTGGCGCAACTGGCTCCACCTGCAGTTTTTTCCCAGGTGCCTCATCCTATAGTTCCACGACCAGTTGCATCGGATTCTTCTGCCATTCCGAACATGTTATCAACCTTTTCACCGGGGCAGTTTGGTCCTCGATTAACCTGTGGGCCTGTTAACCATCCATCCTTGCCTTTTCCTCCTGGTCCTTCTCTAGGGTCTTCTCCTGCATTATCATCTGGTTTACGTCCAACAGCAGTGTCAGTACCTAGGTCTGTAACACCACCAATGCAATCCTCTTTGCCCGTCATTTCCATGGCACCAACACTGAATCCATCTCCAAAGCCAGCAATGTTACCGAGACCAATTAACTCACAAGCACCACCCATGTTATTATCGCCATCTATGCCAAGAGGACCCTCTGGTTCTATTCCTGGAAACATGCCAAATTTTTCTCCCATAAATCAACCTGCACCAATACCTGCAAGATCACAACATTCAAGTTCCGGGGATTTCACTTTCCAACCTCACCAAACACAAGGCCCGACCTATCCGATGGTACCAAGACCAGGTAATCAAGCTGCAAATCTGCATGCTTTAGCCCCCCAACCAGCGGTTCAACAACAAGCACCACCATTCCAGTTTGGTGTGCCCAATTCTACCCCCCAACCACCAGTAATGCAAGTGTTCCCTAGGCCACAGAGTGGCAACCTGATGGGTATGCCACAAAATCAGCAACATGCCATGTCTGCTCCACCCAGACCTCCAGCATTCCCAGGCACCAATGCTGCTCCAGTTCCACACATGGGATTAAGAAACTTTGTTCCACCTACCCGAACACCCAATATGGCCGGTCCCTTTCCTCCCAGGCCAGGGCATTCTTTGCAACATCAACAGCACTACCCGGTTTTGCCACCTAGGCCTGGAAATTTCGCACCTCCTAACCCCCGATTTTCCGGTGATGGTTTCCTGCAGCCCACCAGGCCTACGTCGGGCCATTATCCCGGACAGCAAGTTTATGATCCATTCTCTCCCACATCTGTTCCTGGGGCATCTCAACGGCAAGGAGGTGGGAAGGCAAATGCAAGAAAACAGGAAAATGACCCTGAGTATGAAGATTTGATGGCTTCAGTAGGAGTAAAGTAGTAATCATTTTTTATTAATATGTAATCGTGATGATATTGAATGTAAAAGATTTAGACTGTTTGAAGATCATACATATCTGGAAATGTAGAATAGAAAAGAAAGAATGATTTTATATGGCATGTATCGACTCTGCATACTCATTCGAACACCTGGGTGTGGAGTCGAGAGATTGGATGTGTAATTTGATGGGATATGTTGTGATTGGGTCATTCTGGCTTGAGTTTGGATCACTTAAGGTTTAATATAGCCAAAATTGGTGTTAATAAAATGCGACTTGATAAAATTAGTCACATCAATTGATGTTATGTCACTTAAGGTTTTATAAATTTTTATACATAAAAATTAATATTATTAAGAAAATTATATCAAATTTTAAAATTTTAACACTACAACAAATAGAGTTGGTTCAAGTCAGTTGCGAATGCATTCAGGTAGGCACGTACACACCCTGAAATTTTATTGCGACCACCCTAAAATCTAAATTTTCTTCGATTAGTGATCTATTTTATTGATAGTTTCACCATGAAATTTTATTTATGCTTAACTCATTCAAAAATTGTATACCGTTAACATATATGTACTCACTTTAAAAAATATTTCTAGATCAACCACTAGTTCAAACGGTAATCAACTTGATATAGCTCAAATAAGGTCTCGGATTCAAATCCTTGTGTATGTAGAAAATTCCTATTGAAAGATTTACTCACCAAAACCAAGTGTGGGATACAAATCAATCCGGATTAATCGGGGTGAAAAAAATTTAACACTACAATTTAAACTTAGTTTGACTCTATCACTATTTACATTTACATTTACAAATAGAGACTATTTTTTTTAATAAATAACATTAAAAAAATTTCGAGGTTTTAAATTTAAGTGTCGTCACGTATATATGTCAACCTAGCATTTTAAGTAATACGACATGTGGATTTTGTTAGAGGATTACGAAACTCTCAACAATCGAAAGATATTGTGTTTGTCGATTATCTTGTAATATTGCTTTTATATTTTATCCCTTCCCACGAGTATGTTGATCAAATTTCGGAATATAAAATCCAGGGCTAAAATGACATAACAACACACTGCAGTATCTTTTCGACCATTAAAGATTGTGGCTGGACGATCAAGAGATCATCTAATAAGCCTATTATTCGATTGTATATTATAATAATTCATTTGGCTAATATTTTAATTCTTTTATATTTTAGTTTTATTAACAAAATTGTGGGGCAGCATTGTGATGTTTATCATCCAAAGACAAATTTATTTATTTATTTTAAGAAAAACACTACAAGATTCTTTATCACATTCTTGCTTAAATTAACCATGTCCGTTGACTCCTTTCCATTCTTTCACGGTCCCATAATTATTTTGAACGTGACGTCATTTCTAGCTTAAATAAAATAAAATGAAGGGTAAAGTACATAAATAGTCTCATGACTATGGCATATTATTTTATTAAGATTTTCAATTATTATAAGTTGTAAAAATGATCCTCTGACTATAGGGAGTTGCTTTGTTGGGTCCCTTGACTATTAAAAGTTACACAAAGGTCATCCGATTATTCATTATGTTCCAAACTCGCTCTTTTCCATTAAAAATTTTATGGTAGTCTAAGATGTACTTTAACATGTTGATTAAGATATGATAAAATTTGATATCATAATCTCAAACGACCATCATATCTCAGTCAGCAGGTTCAACTCAAATGACGGTTAAATTTAACGAAAAAGGATGAGTTTGGAACATAATAAATAGTCGAGTGACCATTTTGTAACTTTTTAATAGTCGAGGGACTCAACAAAGTAACTCCATTTAGTCGAGAGACCATTCTATAACTTTTAATAGTCAAGAGACTCAACAAAACAATATCCTATAGTCGAGAGACTATCTGTATACTTTACCCAAAAATAAAATACTTTATCATTGCATTATATTTAAATAGTTCTTATCATTGGATTTTTTAAAAACTAGAAAATAATTATTAAAATTGTCAAATTGTTATAAAATGATGATCATGGTATCATGAAATCAAATGATCATTAAAATTATTAAATCTTTAGCTTGTTGCTTTCTAGATATGATATTATATAAATCTTTAACTTAAACAACTTGTATACATAACAAATCAAAATGAAATCACCATCTAACTCCCAAACCCCATGAATTCAAACCAAACAAGACATTTTCTTGTTGTGATTAACCTTAATTTAGACCAAAGTGAGATATATCCAACCCTAAAAAAAACTAAAACTTTGTACACAAGTTCACCTACTTGACACATGTAAACCTACGTACCTCTCTATGTCCATGGCTGCATATCCTTTTCCCATATGGATAAAGGTTTTAGGCTCACCGTGTAATATTCTTTGACCCTTTCGTGATTCCACGTCATCAGTTTCATCATTGTCATCACCAAGCTCAAATTTCTCATCTTCATGGTGTGCCAACGTGGAATACTCAACTTTTCCCCCATACAGCTTGACCAGAACCAGGTAGAAACTCACGGCAAAAATGGTGACACCAATCAGGGTCCAGCTGAACCCGATATTCACCAACGATTTAGCTCGATGAAGCGCGGTGGCGGTCGAGCATCGGACCACTTGGTGACCCTCCTCGAAGTGGATAAAACAGCCTTTCGGAATCAACCCGGGTGTCCAGAGCATGTATCCCATGACCATAAGCCATATGCCTTGGTACAATATGCTTAAAGACCTAGTAAAACTCACTAGGAAGCTCTTGGGGTACCCTATTCCCATTAGGGTAGTGGCTAAACACACAACGATTGCACTTTGTAGGAGCAAATGGTATTGTCCCTCAACTCCCATGTGGTCAGCCGAGTGAAGGTGGAACAAGAACAGCTGCTGAGCAAAGGCGACCGCTCCGAGGAGCTGCGTTAGGCTATACTTAGCAACGGGGCGTATGTTGTCGGTCGCGTCGAGGACGACGGCGAAGGCGGCGTAAGTTAAGAACGTCATCGATATAGCAGAGTGCTCGAAATTGTGGAGATGGTTCGATGGGATCGTCCCGTCGGTATCGAACGGATGGTGCTTGACGGGACCGATGAAGAGTTCCATGGAGATGGAGATTGATGAGCAGACCATGATCAAAACAAGCTCCAAGTGCCTAAACTTCGACGTAGGGAACCATGGGAAAGATGTGTAGGAATTTGGGTTAATGGCATGGAGCTTGATGTGATTGAAGAGGTGCCACAAACCAAGTGCAAAGAAGGCAAACCCTGGTGCAACATGCCCCACTAAAGTACCCATCTTTTGTAAACGATAACGAAAAAGAAAGGGGTGTTTGGGGAGAGAGAGAATGAGGAGGGAAAATTCTTTTGGTGAAAGGAAAATCGATGGGTGAAGCGTGCGAGGGTGGGCTTAGCTTTTAAGGGGGTGTGCTGGGTTAAATTTTGAAGGACTAGAGGCTTCTATTGTGAGATCAAACTGGTTGACCAATCCCAGATTGTTTCTGTGAGAAGAAATAAGGTTTTTTTTTTTTTTTTTAACTCAGGCCCCTTGTTTTTCTAGAATACAACATAGTTTTCGTTACAAGAATTTCAAAAACCGTTTGGGTAAAACATACTATAGGTCTTTGAATTATATTCAAATTATCGTTTCAATCTTTAAACTTTAAAAAGTCATAAAATGACCATTAAATTTATCAAACTGTTATAAAATGATCCCTGCAATGTTATACTGGGTTTAAAAGTTTCATAAATTTAATGACTATTTTGTAACATTTTGTATACTATAGCTCGTTAATTTAAGTCTCGTTGATAGCTTTATTTATTTTTTATGATCTAATGTAAGTATTCGTGTTAGCTTTTTCTGAGATATACTATAGATATAGTTATTATAATTAGACAAAATTGATGGATTAATGTGAAAATTGATAATTTGATTGGTGATGGGTTTGAATCAATTGAATATTGAATAGTTGGTTTTATCGATTCATCGGGAAAAAAATAACTGTATGGTTTGCTTTTAAACAAATTTCGGTTAAAGTTTCATCCTAAACACTTTTTGTTTCGAGTATAGTAAATATTAGTTTAAAAATTACAAGAACCAACTGAATCAAATATCGAGAAGCTCATGTTTTTTGTTTGTCGTCTTTTTGGTTTTAAGGTTTTGTTTTGACTAATCTGAACCGATCCGAGTCACACACTTAGTTTTGACGGGTGAATTTTTTAACAAGGATTTTTCTTGTATAGACAAAGACTCGAACTCAAGACCTACTTAAACGATATCAAACTCCTTACCTTAACCCGTTGGTAAGCACATGTGTTTCGTGCATTGTTTTCTAAAGAAGATTTTAAGTTACATAAGAAACGTAGAGGCTTCCCTTTTGCCTTCATTTAGGTTGCTTCTTGTAGGGCATGTGAATGATTTTTAAATTATTGCTGCTTTAACACATTATTTATTATTTAATTCCATTAAATAATTATATTAAGTGGAAACTCAAACCAATAAGTTATCTGTTTATTTAAATGTATATTTTTATTTGGTTATCTTATTAATCAACACTTTTGAATATTCATATTAGTTCTCTTTTACCGATATATATTCATAACTATTTTTAAATATGTCGCATTTGAATTCTTATAAAGTAGGTTGTCAACAGGGTGATCATGGTTCGAGTCAAATTAAATTTCGACCCATCTAAATCCGACTTGAGTACAACTCCTCTCTACTTGTCATTCGACCTAACCTAAAACTTGAGCTGATTTTTAAGAAAAAAAATCTATTCACAACTCGACTGGACCTGACACATACAAATATATAATTCGCATTTTACTAGATAAAATAAATATATAATTGAGAAAAAGTAGAAAGAGGCTTTTATAGTAATTATTCTTATTAATATTAACTATAGTATTCTTTTAAATATATTATATGTATTTTTATATTAATGTTTATGATATTTACCCTTCAATTATTGATAATTGTGTTTATTCGTATCTTATAAAATTCAGAACTAATTGCTCCCATTAGTTAAAAATTTCAAACTTTTTACGATGCTGATTTTGTTGTATTTTTTATTCACTTATTAAAAAAAATTAACTGCGCACTTAAAAAATAATTCTAATCGATAACTATTTCTTTTAATTCTATATATTAAAAAACTGAAAAATAATTAAAAAGAAGAAAATTTCCCAAAGTCAAATAAATTAAACTTATGTATTAGACGAGTGCACCTAAATATAGCTGTATGGTACGTTAAATTAACTGTGTAGGATTACCTTACCCTATACACATTAAATACACATTAGGAAAAGTAGAAAATTGTTCAAAGAATTTATTCTTGAGTTGATTGAGTATTAGTTCATTTTACATTAATTTAAAAATCATATATATTCGATATAATTAAATATAAAAAATCTTTAAATTTAATTAGTTAAAAAAATTAGTGAAACTATGAATAATTTTAAAAAGGTATAAAAATCATCTTGAGCATTTTTTACGAATTAATTATTATATTTTCTAAGAAGTAATACTTAAAATTTTTTTATTTATCTATCAAATTAAAAGAAATAAATTATAAAAGACTAATTAGTTTCATGAGACAAGGTACCACGTCTCTTAAACAAGGTCAAGAATTCAAATTTCAATTGTGTGAATATTGAATTTGGATTAATCGACCGATGAGTGGTTGTAATAGTTCAATAAATTTAATGATAATTTTATAATACCTAAAAATAAATTGATAAAAAAATTATTCTAATATAATTTAAAGATTATATACACAAATAAATAATTTATAGATTCAACTGTATTTTGAAAGGAATAATTGATTTTGATTTTCTACGTTCAACAAAGTACTACCCAAGAAGCTTGAAAATGTCGAGAAAAAGGAAATTTCCATATCGCTTCATTAAAAGGACTTGAAAATGACTATTTTTGACACACATCTATTTGAGTGTGTATATCGTGCGATGGGGTTCTTAGAAATTCTAATCCTTATTTGATATGGATAATTTATTTATTGATGTTTTATATTATTAGTATATTTTGATGTGATATTTATTTTAAAATTTTTCTTTTATATATAATATATATAAAAGTGATAAACACGACCTAAAAGTCTTCGTATTTATCATATAGCTATGCTTTCCTTTTAATTTTTCTTTAAATAAATCGTACTTAGAAATTTCTTGCGTATAACCATACGTATATATTTTCTCCCTCCCGATTTTAAGGTTTTGTGGGTGAATCTTCCAACGAGAATTTTTTGCATACACAAATACTCAAACTTTAGACTTTGCTTAAACAATATCAAATTGCTTACCCCTTGAACAAACCCTTATTCTTACCATACATAATTTTATTTATCTATTTCGAAATATAAAGTCGGGTAGTGATTGTATTTTGTATTTGCTTGAGCTTGCACGCAATTTCCTTAGCCACCTTCACGCTGTTCCCCTGCATGCCCTTCTAAGCCTCCACAAAACTTTAAAAGCAAAGCAAAACAACTCTTTTAACTTTTTGACATAATAGAAAATTAATTATTTTTCATAAATTGCGTTTAGAATAAAAAATAAATTACGAACATAATAGATTCATATAAAATATTAATTAAACTTTTAATAAAATAACTTTTAATTTTTTTTTTCAATGAGACTCACGTTTTGTATCAATAAGACTCTGCGAAAACTAATTTAAAAAAAACTTTTAATAATAAAATATTTACTGATGATAATTTGTTTGCCTTGGTAAGTGGAGGCCTTAAGCAACGACGAAATCGCGATGGAATTATGGATACATTATTTAATTTTAAAATTAATAAATCCTAAAAAAATCACGTCATAAATTTTGGGAGTTAAAATTTAATTCTATTAATTTTAAAATCGATGTCCTAACAAGTAGTAACAATTAATTAAATCATAGTTTATATTAGCATTTATACATCATTATAATTTTTTTATAAAATATATTATTATAATTAAATGTATACGAACTATTTTTAATCTTTAAATAGAAATATGAATTAATCAGTTTTAGCTTCAATGCATGAACATATATCTATATTTTACAGATTGAGTCTAATTACAGTTAGGAGTATTCATGGTGGGTTAACTTTTATTAACGGTTCGGTTATAGGGTAACATATGATTAACCTATTACAATTTTTTCAAACATAATACAATTTAAAATTTTTAAATTTTCATAAAATTTACGATGATGGAAAATATATATTTGTAAAAAAATTATTTATTTATAAATGCATTTTATTATATATATATTAGAGCTATATTCATTTTTTATAGTTTAAAATCTTATGTTTGATGTATTTGTTCCATCTATGTTTTGATGTAATGTGATCCTATATAAGATAAACAATATTTCATTCTATCAAATATATCTTTTAAAAGTTCTCATAACAAATTTGTACAATAATTAATTTAAATTAATCAATCAATATGCATTTTGAATATTAAAATATAAAATTAAATCATTTTATGATATATCAATTGATCCTTAAAATCCCTTAGACAACGCGGCGAATCATGTTTTTTTAACCATTATTTAATAAATAATAAAAAAGTAAACATATTTCATGTGCAAGTAAAGTAATAATGTATTAATATCAATGTTAAACAGGATATTAATATTATAAAAATAATTAACACATTGCATTAAAATTATGTATATATTTGAATATTAAAGTATTTATTATACTTGATTAGATATATGCAAGTAACGTAGTTTATTTTGTATTAAATAATTAGTTAACTGAAACTTAACGAGAAAGATTAAATATCACGGTGTATCCATTAAGTGATCTATAAGAAAGAAATTGAAATTGGAATTGAAGTCACTGGTGATGTCGTCGTTTCTCATCCTTGAACTAACGTGTAATATCACAGGTGAATCAAATGAAACTCTCAAAAAAGAAAAGAAAAACAACAAATAATTTGGGGATGAAACATAAATCGTCTGTCGTTCTCCTGAAAATTTCAAATTATCATATATTTTATATTTTTCTGTATATTTTTTTATTGATGACATGTTTTCGTCCTCTTAGAATTTTATAAATACCCATCTCTTAAAATTTTAGAAGTTCGTCTCATTAACATAGAATCATGTGTTCTTTCCTAGGACGAAGAGAGGAGCTCTCATTCGTTGGTGATGGACGAAAAATTATAGGATTATCCTTAAAACTTAGAACTTATAGTCCCATGTTGAGATGAGCATGAGTCGAATTAGATTGAGTTTTTAATTGATCCAAATTTAATCAAAGTATGATATCTTTCATCGTCATCTGATTCAGGGATGAAGTTATGCTTTATGGGCCACTACCCCTATTTTTTATAATTTAAAAATATACATGGATAAATATCCAATTAGACCTTCTAATTTTAGTTTATATTTTGATTCTGTCTCCCTCATTTTTTATGGTTAATTATATTTTGTCCCCTTAAACTAATATCATGTTTCTGTCTGTGATTTGATCCAACCGAAGGTTAGGAAGGCTTCACCCGATTTGAAATTCGATTAGATTTTTGGAGTAAAAACTCACATCCGAATGAACACACATATATATATATATATATATTCTCATTTTCATTCGATAAAATAAGGATTCAATTTAAAAAGTAGAGAGAGAAATGTGTAATTCTAATTATCCCTAAATATATAAAAAGTAGTCATAGTATTATTTCATGTTAGAGATTTCTTACTCTAAACATGAATTTAACCTCATCTGTTGGGAAGAAAAAAACTCAATCCAATCGATTTAAAATCGATTTTTTCAACGACAAAAAATTGACCTTATAAGATCGAAAAAGATCAAAATCTATCGAATTTAAATTTAATAGCCATTTTTAATCCCTGACGTAAAGTGACTATTGATGACGATGAATATGATGTAGGATAAATCTCGTTGACATTTATTATAGAAATTATATGATAAATCTAAACTTAATAGTCCAAAACGAAAAGCTGAAGTCAAAATATTTCTAGAGTTGGATAATTCATAGAATTTGGTCAAAATATACATCACGGTTCAGCCTCCGCGTTGCCGATTCTTCTCTATCCATTGCTCACATGAATTTTATTTCAAAAAAGTTAATTTATGTTCTTGCGGTGTTTGATTTGGATTTGGATTTTACTTGTAATTTTCAAATTCTAGATACAATCAGACACCAACATATTATAGAACATTCTTTTAGATTATCACGTGAAAATAAGAATAATTTTTGAGTATTTATTTTTAGATTAAAACAAAGTAATTGGAGATGCCACGGTTGGTCCATTCAAACCTCACTCAAATATGGGCCCACTGGTGATGCTAAAGCAGGCAAATTTGGCCCAAAAGGCCACGTGAGTAACCATTACATCATCTTCAAAATTGATTTGGGATTCACGGGAAATGCTAGTGTAAGATAAACTCGTCAACAAATATTTTTTTAGTCGAACTCATCACGTTGAAGTGATTAGTTCAAATAAAACACAATTTTTTTATTAGAATTTATCAAACTAGAGTGATAATTTTTTTAAAAAATTTATATTTTATTCAAATTCATCATATTCATGTGACGACGGACGACTTTTAAATCACTATAGGAATAACCACAATTCTCAAAATAAAATATCTAGTATCGTATTAGGCTAAAAATTAGGCCGCCTACGACGTTGTGCGAAAATTACTACTAAAGCAGTCAATGCGGGCTGCCTTGACACCGAACATAGTTTAAAATCACTATGGTTCAATGTTAGATTTTTTCTTAATAATTTTGAGTGGTTACAAAATAAAATTTATATGATTAAATTTTTTTAAAGGAGGAGAAGGAAATGAATTTTGAAGTATTAATTATAGTACTTTTTCTTACTAATGTAATACTTTGATTAAATTGATATTTTAATAAAGTCAAATTAAAATTTATTATTTTTTAATATATATAAAAAGAGAAAGTTAAAAACACAATTAAACAACTAAAAAAATTTATGAATACAAAAAAATATTACTGTCGACAATGAAAGATAAATACCATTAACGTTAACATAAAAAAATATAATCAAATTATATCAATTTTCTTTCTTTTTTTTATTTAACGGTAGATAAACTGATAATGTCAGTAATTACTTACACACAAAAACAATGCTATGATCAAAACAAGATAGCTATAATAGTACGGAAACCAACAGTATAAGTTACCCTAAGAAATATATGTAGATATAGAGTACATCAAACCTAGAATGTTATTATGAAGTGATGCTTTACCTTAAAGCCAAATTTGTATCTAAAATGTTAAATTAGTAATCTCCTACTCTTGAAGAGAAATGCCCCCACATCAAAAAGGTAAATTACACTGCAAGCACGAATTAATTTATCTTAGTACACGAATTAATTTATCTTAGTGGTTAAAAGAATTATTGTTGTTTTTAAAAGTCACGGGTTTGAGCACCAACGACTGCAGCAGGATGATTGAGCGTTTATTGTTAAATGATTGAGAGTATTTAAAACGAATACTACTTCATAATCACATTAACTTAAAATAAATATTGGTTTGCAATTATATTTCAACATTTGTCACTAAATATATTCAAATTTATTTTCTTCCCCAAAAAATTACAGCTATGATTAAAAAACCTTTTTAAGTAATGTAGTTGGTGCCGTTTCGATTTCATAATGATATCAAATAGATTAAAACTCACTATTAAATCTTCTTTATTGAAATTTGAGTGCGTTTTAATCCTTCCCGATTTATACATTAATTTCTCTAAGATTAGCTTTTTTTTCTTTTTTAATAGTATTTATTATACTTATGGCACGAACCGAGTAATCTTAGTGGTGAAAGAATTATTATTATTCTTTGAGGTCTCGGATTCGAGTACAAAAAATATCAGAAGTATAAACGTTCAATTTTAAATAATTAAGAATTATCTTTAAACATATAATATCTTATACTTATATCAAATTAATAAAAAAAATTAAGTTATACCTACTGGTCTGAGCCATCATATTAAATACCAAATCTCCCTGTAACATCTGTACATATCTGTCGGCAGCAAGCTTTTGTGGAAATACCCTAAAACAAAGTGGAAGATGGGGCGGATTCTTCTCATCTTGTTCTTCATTTCGTTTTCCTCCGGCCCCATCCGATGCGCCCGAGACGACGGTGACGATGATCGCGGCGGTTTCGTGAGAAGCCTCGACCCAAAGTTGTTGAGCTTAAAGGAAGAAAAGCTAAGCCATTTCCGCATCTATTGGCACGACATCGTGAGCGGTAACAACGCTACATCCATCTCTGTGGTTCCGCCCTCGAACAAATCGACGACGGGGTTCGGAACGATCAACGTGATCGACGATCCGTTGACGTTAGGGCCGGAGTTAAGCTCGAAACCGGTGGGGAAGGCACAAGGGTTCTACACACTCTCGTCACAAGAAGAGGTAGGACTATTGATGTCGATGAACTTCGCTTTCACGGAAGGGAAGTACAACGGTAGCACGATAACGGTGCTCGGGAGGAATGCGGTTTTCAACAAGGTGAGAGAGATGCCGGTGATCGGAGGCAGCGGGCTGTTCCGGTTCGCCAGAGGCTATGTTCAGGCAAGAACTCATACATTGAACATGAAGACGAGGGATGCGGTTGTGGAGTACAATTGTTATGTGTTGCATTATTGAATCTTTTACTTTACCCATTTCCTTTAATTATTGTTATGTTGTATTGTCTTAATAATTGCATCCCCTACTTCTAGTACTGGGACCTAATGGCCATGTCATTTTGTTGTGAATGCACCATATAATAGTATTCTTAGATATATTTATGGAGTTTAATTCCGAAACTTAGTAATCTTTATTATGCAAATATAACAAAGTTAACAATTTCCATGTAAAATTAAATATTTTCTTTTTCTTTTAAATTTAATATATTTGAGTGTTGTTGATGTACAATGAATGAAATATTAGTTTAAACTTATTTAATGGGTTAACAGTGTTTACGGATTGATTAATCATGATTCACCTCTTTTAATCGAAGAGTCACGTGAAAGAATAGTTTAAAATCCATAAACTATTCTTTATTATGATGATTTTTTTTTTGAGTGTCGCATAAGACTTCGGAGGAGGAGACTGTTTTTTTTAAGTGTCACGTAAGATTTTTTGTTAATGAGTTAACGGATCGAGAGATTAAAATCGAATAAATCAATCCACTTAAATTTTAAACGGTGACCAAAATCGGTCAGACAAAATACATAAGAGATTATTCGCATAGTTTACCCTATATTTCAATAAATAAATAGTTTAGATTTATTTAAAATTTATAACTCATAAATAAATATATTTTAACCCACAATAATACAATCTCACTTTTTACCACAATCTCAAACCTCAAACCCAAAACTCTAAAACCCTATACTATAAACCCCAAATTCAAAACCTAAACTATAAATCTTAAATCCTAAACCTTAAACACTAAAACTTAAATCCTAAAACCTAAAATCTAACCCTGAGAAACATATTGTTTTACCGTGAGTTAAACTAAGTTGGTTGTTTATTTAAACCTAATGACCATAATTTAGTGTAAAACTTATTAGTTTTACATAATGTAAGTGAACCCTGTTACACAATGTAAAAATATTTTAGTTTTACATATATTTAAGAGCATTGGACGAGTGAAAATAGATAATTGAGATTAATAGTAGGAAATGAGAAAATATTCACTAGAAAAAAAATAATGAGTCAATCTAAGTCATATATTTTCACTCAACGCTCCTAAATCTGTGTAAGATTAAGGATTTTCACATTATGTAGGTGGATCGTAATCCATTTATATATATAATATAAATATTCTAAAAATATTAGAAAAATCTAAAACAATGTACCAATATTGGAACAAAAACGATACGTCCATCGGTATTTGATCCTTAATTCCTCTAAAGTTGTTATTTTTTTTATTCTCTTGATAGTGTTTTAGTTATACCTACTGCCCTGAGCCATTATAGTAAATACCAAGTCTCTTGTATCGGTCATCGGCAAGCTCTTGTGCCAAAACCATAGGACAGAGCAGAAGATGGTACGAATTCTTCTTACTCTGTTCTTCATTTTGTTTTCATCGGGCGTCGTCCGATGCGCCCGAGACGACCGTAATGACGATCACAGTTTTGTGAGAAGCCTCGACCCGAAGTTGTTGAACTTAAAGAAAGAAAAGTTAAGCCATTTCCGTATTTATTGGCACGACATCTTGAGCGGTAATAACGCTACATCCATCTCAGTGGTTCGATCTTCGAACACGTTGAAGACGGGCTTCGGAACGATCAACGTGATCGACTAGGGCCCGAGTTAAGGTCGAAACCGGTAGGGAGGGCACAAGGGTTCTACGCACTCTCATCGCAAGAAGAAATAGGACTATTGATGTCAATGAACTTCGCTTTCACGGAAGGGAAATACAACGGCAGCACGATTACGGTGCTCGGGAGGAATGCGGTTTTCAACAAGGTGAGAGAGATGCCGGTGATCGGAGGCAGCGGACTGTTCCGGTTCGCCAGAGGCTATGTTCAGGCAATAACTCATACATTTAACATGAAGACGGGGGATGCGGTTGTGGAGTATAATTATTATGTGTTGCATCATTGAATCTTTGACCATTTCCTTTATTGTTGTAATGTGATCTTGTCTTAATAATTGCATTTCCTACTAATGGCCATATCTTTTTCTTCTGAATGCTACCATATAACAATATTCTTAACTATATTTGTCGAGTTCAATTTCATTAACTTTGTTATTAGTACAGTACAAAAAAAATATTTAAATATTTAATATGTTTCAAATTATTTAAAAAAGTAGTCTTTATGATACCAATATGATAAAGTTAAAAAATTTCATATAAAATTAAATATTTTCGAAGATTAAGTTATTTTTTTAAATTTAAAATATATAAGCGTTGTTAATACACAATGATATTAGTTTAAAATTGTTTAACGGTTGATCGATTAGTTATTATTTACCTCTTTTAATATGAATAAAGAAATACATTCTTATGATAGATTGTAGAAATTTCTCTTATAGATAAAAATAGATAGACCAAATCAAGAATGAACCTCAAGGCAATCGTCACCCTAAAATTTTAAATTACTATAAATTTTAGATTTTTTCTATACATTTTTTAACGAAAATATGTTTTCACTCTATTAAAATTTTATAAATTCAAGTATGATCTCAAATTCAAGATCCTAAATTCAAGTTCACACTCCACATAAAATCATGTGTTCATGGACCAAATAAAAGAGGGAGGAGAAGAGATTTCTTTCTTTTTTTCAAATCCTCCTTTATGAGAAAAAAGAATCCGATTATATATTTTATATCCCCAATTTTACGTGACAAGACAAGACGAGAGAAAACTGACGCATCTTTACATATTTTAACATGCATCGTTTGAAGTAGCAGACATGCACGTATGCAGATTTGTTCGTATTTGGTAGACCAATCGTATATATTTTTTGTGTGAAAAACATACACTAGTTGGATATTATGAGATTTGCATTTCAAGGTCGAGTACATTTCCTGAAAGACCCTTAGCTTTGATTGTACCAATATATATATATATATATTACAACACATCATCACATTTAACAGCAACTGGTACTAGTACAGGGTGTTAACACTTGTATTTCAAAATACAAAAACTAAATTAGAGGGACTGAATTGCAATACAAGGAAATGTCAAAAGAGAACAGAGAAGGGAAGAAAACCGACAGCGCTGATATCTCGATTTCATGATACAGTCCTTCCATAGCATAGACATGCAAGATAGAGATTTTTTGCCCATTTTTCCTACACATTATAACAAAATCCACATGAGAATATGCATACATATGGGATTGACAAAATACCCTAATCCGATCTCATAGGATCAGATTCTTTTCTTTGAAATTCCGATTCGGGGGCAGGTCGGGCCAGTTTTGAGAATGAGAGAGTCGGGTTGGAGGTAAAAGATCTTCAACCCAACCCAGATAATATATTTAGAGATAATTATTATAATGTCCCTTTATATATATATTCTTATTCAATTAGCTCTCTATCTTGCCAAACGTGGGCGGCCAAAAATTTGACCCACGCCTCCCTGCCTACATCCGTTGGGATACATAACAACAAATTTCACGAGAATAAAATGTAACTTTGCATTGCCCTAAAAAGCGTATCAACTTCTCAAACTGGTAGATGGTAAGCCAGTATTATGTGCATGGAGTATACGATATATGAAGCAAAAGAGAGCATTACCTTAACATGTGTGCTGGGAAATTGAGATGTGCGTAAAGTCTCTTGGGTTTCGTCGCCAGGTTTGCGCTTAGGAATGCTCAAGATTAGAGCAGCTTGATCCGAAGTTGCAGCTGTCGATGTGATTCTATAACCATTATCCCAACGCCTGTGTATTCCTTCACTTGGATAGAGGAAATCAAGTTCCACAACCTAAAAAACCGGTTGACAATAGTTAATAACAAAGATGAGAAAGGAAGAAGAAAACTCAAAAGAGTGCAACTGGGATTAAACCTGGTCACTGAAGCCTGCATTACGAGACATAACAACACCCCACCGGCTCCCAGCAGTAGTCATTGAGGTGACAAAAAAGCCCTCTCTCCACTTTTTGTTTATCCACTTGAAGGGGAAAGATTCGCTTACTTTATAAGATTGTTGGGTGTATTGGGTACCTGAAGAGATTATCATGATTGAGAAACCCTCAGCCATTGAAGTAAATAGAAAAACATAAAAAGTGGTTTGCTTAAATATTATAAGGCCTCTAGAAGTACAAACTTTGATACAAGAAACCCATCTTCATTTCTGTAAAATGATTTTGAGATAAGTTATGGAATGTATCAGTTTCTTGCATCAAGATGAATCTTTTTATCTACCCTTGTTATGAGAAAGGGGGCCATATAGATTAAATCAGTTCTCATCTAGTTGATTCCCTCAATTTCTGGCAACGCCTATAATTATACGATTTGAATCCTAGGAGAAAAGTGAGAAGAAGAAACAAAAACATGATTGAGAGAGTTGTTCCCATGTTGATGCTTGAATTGCTGAAAAATATATCAGAATAAACCAGGAAGGAGTATCTATGTCAAAGAAAAGACGTCACCATCAACTAAATCTTCAACATACTCTATTCCCCACCCCAATCCATCTTAAGAGTTTTATTTTAGCGTTTATTTAACATTCAAACCAAAATTTCATCAGACAATTTAGACAAATCAGAATATGAACTGACCTTTGGACATAACAACAAGGGAACTTCCACCGTTTGAACCAGCAATAGAACTAATATAATAGTTTTTCTCCCACTGATCCATGATCCATTCCTGTATATGCAAAAGAGTAAGACACACCCTTAACATAAATATTTTACTGATAATACAAAAAATAAATAAAAAAAATGACACGGAAATCATAGCATAAGACACACCCTTAACATAAATATTTTACTGTTATACAAAAAATAAAAAAATGACACGGAAATCATAGCAATATGCAATAGGAGGTAACCTTGTGTAAGAAGGAAGGTGAAAGCTCATAAATTTGGCTTGTAAAACCAGTCCCAGCATCCGTAATTAATGCCCAAAGATTGGTACAAGATGCCACACAGCTTATTAGCAGACCATCTGCAACTCCTTTCTCCACATGTTGAGCCAACCTTGCATCAGCCACATTGTAATGATACCTAATTGCATGATAACAAACAGTTAAATTGATAAATCAAATGCGTACAGTAAAAAAAAGGGGGCAATGAAAACGGAAACTACTCCAAAAATACCTCTGCTTCATTGGAGGTCTTGCATTGTAGACTGAAATCCACTGTGTAGCAGGAACGCCAAGACGAACCTTCTTCTTGGGTTGATCATCTTCTTCATCCGTATTCAACCTACCTCGCTTTTGGCCTATTTGATAAATAATCTACCAAACATTCATGATTATTATTTATCTGTTACAGATTCCTTTGAAAGAAAGTCTTCAATGCAGATGATAGTGATAGCACGGGAAACATTGGCCCCCTTCCCCCCAAGATCTTTTAACCCCCTAGCATGAATACGAATTTACATCGAATACATTTAACTTCACCTCTCCAAATTAAATTATTATTTTTATTTTTATATATATTTTGCATGCAACCTAGTTTTATGCATTGACAAAAGGAGTTTAAATATCAGTATTCTATATGGTTATTGTTTTCTTATAAATAAAAGTATCACAAGCAACATGTACGACAGTAAATACTAGTAGTCTAGTGCAAGTATATACCTTTTGAGCACCATCGGTATTTATTGGCCTTATAGCTGGATTTGGTCCTATCAAGCCCTCAAATAAGGATATTAGTTTGGAGTAGTTGGGCTCCTCGTCAAATTTCATATTCACCACAGTTTCAAGAAATTGTTTTAGAGGTGGAGGACAGAAGCAGCAAAGCATTTCAGGGGACGTAGCCATTTTCTTTTTGCAGACTAAGAACGATTTGTTGTCACCCTTGATTTAGAATGTCAAAGAAATAATGAGCAAACAATATAGATTATAGAAGTTGAGGACTAAAATGTTTTGGATAGACAATTCACCGTGATGATTATATCAGCCATACCTGATAGCCCTGCCATGGTAATCGACCTCGATGGAGGAATATGAGAGTATACGCAAGAGACTCAAGATCATCTCTTCTGCTGGCAGTTCTTCCTAAATGCGCATGGACACTTGCATATCGAACAGTTCCTCTGGTGAATACCAAAATTAGAGAACAGAATATTTCAGCAAAATAGTTTATTATAAACAAGTCCCCAACCAGACAAAAAATTATACACACCTAAACATATCAGGACGTTGATCATAATCAACATGCAGCCCACTGCTGCTATCTCTCCACTTTGTTGCTGTGATGTCATGTTGTACACAAAACATAAGAAAATAATCTAAAATGAAAATTAAAAGAGATTCTGTAGGGATAAAATGAAATTTACTCACCTAGTCCAAGGTCGACAAGAAACAATTTCTTCTCTTGTGGTGTAGATGGCTGACCAAGTAGAAAGTTCTCCGGCTTAACATCCCCATGCACATAACTGGTATTACATAGAGAGGATCAATAATAAAGGAAAGGTTGAAAATTAAAATCATAAATTTATAGATCTAGCATGAAAACTAGTATTCATAATAAAAATAATTAAAATCACCAACCCTTTGGAGTGCGTCTTCTCTAGTATTGATAGGGACTCAACTGCTATACAAGCTACCATTTCTGCAGACATCCTGCATGTGAAATTAAGAACAAAAATTTTAAATACAAGATTAGTGGCTTGCCCCATTTAATAATCTATCAGTCACAACGTTTATAAAAAGGATTACGAGGTGGCAAAAATTCCAAAAAACATGATACTATTGGAAAAAAGCTTCTATACAATTTCTAGTGGAAAACTAAAATGGTAAACGTCGAAGGAGCAATTTTTCTAGTCGAAAAATAAAATAGTAAACAACAGGGGAGTATTTTTGTTTCTTCGAGCTCTCTGATGGGCAAAGCATGTATACAATTGTTGTCTGTCATTTCTATATAAGTAAATGATGAAAAAAGGAGGCAGGGGCAGGGATGGGAGAGGGCTAACAAGGTAAATAAGACATGTCACTCACGCTTGCCCTGAAGAATTCCAAACATCCCATAAGCTGGGCCCTAATATGTCCATAACCTGAAAGTGAAAGTAGAAGTCAAGCATGGATTTGGGATAGATGCACAAATACCAGACAAGCTCCAGATCATACCATCACATAATAGTCTCCTTGCTTTCCTTTGTAATGTACTTTGGGAACTCCATGACTGCCACCGAGAGAACTGTTCACCACAAGCTCAACATGCTCCGTCAGACAGTCGTGATTTAGAAATGTTTAAGAGTAAAAACTAGAAACACGGTAGAGCCACCTACTTGTAAACTTGCCATTCATATGGTGGACCATAATTACATCCTTTGCTGTTTCTATGCTCGAATTTCAGAGCTACCTAAAAATAACACAAAAATTGTAACAGAACAAATATAAATAAAAAGAAATAGGATCATAACAAACTTTTTATAGGCTTAAGGCAGTTGAAGATGATTTACCTCCATGGCTGCAGATCCAGTTGCACGTTCATTTCCACCACTAACACGCCGTCCAACAAACACCTGACCAAATCCACCTTTACCGAGTTTTCTCTCTATTTTGTACATAGGAGATCCCCCAACTTGAACCTTGTGAAGTTAAAAAAGGAAAATAAATCCAATTATCCGAGCTGACTAAAAGTTTATATGGCACCGGTCCGAAACAAAAATTACCAGAAAGAGAATAGAAGGGAAAGAAAATTTCACTCACTCAGTTCTAAGCACTAAACATTTGACAAGACAGAAATTAAGAGAAAGAATTAAAATGGGTAGATCTTCAACATTCCCTAATTCCCTCAAAAATCAACCCGTCCATAAATGGGAGGATAACATTTATTAAACTAAAATTAATCACCATCATTTACAAGTTTACTCAATTTCCCCCATCCGCCCATTTTCCATCTATTGTACCAAAATGAAGAAGTAAAAAACATGTCAATTCCCTTTTCTTTTCCTTCATTTTCCTTCTTTCTAACACGCTGACTGCTATATTGAAAACATAGTAGCTTGGAACCATAACAAGAACAACTATCAGCAAGAAAGTATCGAATAAGCACAAAACTTAAAAGCGCAGTTCAGAAAACAAAAATTAAATAAAGTGCAAGCCAAAAGAACAAGCATACTCTCTCAGGAAAAGGTGCAGTACTTCCCTCCTCTTCCTGTCCAGGAGCCTTGTTAGCACTCAGCCCACCGCTTTCGTCTCCCATCCCAACTTCCTTTCCTCTATCAACTTTTACTAACTCCTCCCTCTCGATTTCTCTATCCCTCTCAGAAATCAAAATCACCTGATCCTCTCCACCGTTCGCAGCTACTACCACCTGAAGTTGATTTTCCTCCTTCAGTCTTTTCACCGCCAACCTAGTCCTCGGCCTACCAACCTCGGCGGCCGCAACCGCACGTTTACGACCTTGATTCCTCGGCCTAGTCTGCTTTGGCTCTTGTTGCGGTTGCTTCTCGGCTAATGTCGTGCGGCGTCTACAGACTCCTCTTCGAAGCTCAGGCATTTCGTAAACTCCATACAATTGAAAAGGAACAACAATAATTCAATCATTGTATGCTTTCTCCTACCATGCCAGCCATGGAAGAAATTAAAAAATAAAAAAGGGGGAAGTTTAATTTCCTGTTTCGTGAAGAAACAAGAAATCGAAAGGACGAAGCAAATTTCGGAATTATAAGAGAGGATCCAGACACGGGGAAGAAATTTCGAAGCAAATCAAGGGTTTAGGGTTCGGTATTTAGGGGAAATTTCAGGAGAGAAAATTCAAAGGAAACATGCAAACGGGGAGGAGGCGGAGACCAACAGCCGACTTTCAAAGTCGAATAATTGATTGATATATACGAATGGAATTCGGGGCTTTGTGGTTGCGGTGGGGCCCGTATCTCCCTCCACGTCAGCATCGAAATTGAAAATTGTAATTAAAAGGTGAATGGATATTATCCATTTCAAAATAGATAAATTTTATATATATATATATATATATATATATATTGAAATATCGTGTAATAAAAGTAAGGGTAAATTATGCATTTAGTTTCATTCGTTTTAATACTTAAATTTTCAATTGTTTTTATTTCAATTATTTTAGTACCGATTATAAAGTACAATTGTACGTGTGTGAATATATATCACAAACCTTGAAGAGGAGTATAAGAACAGCAAGTACGATCCGGGAAAAGCCGTAAATCTACAGAGATACAGGAAATTCAAGTTACATAAACTAATTAATCCTCTATATTCTTCGATGGCTCAAATGTTCAGGTCTTTTCTTCACACTCAAGCATTTAATTCACGATAAACCCTCCCGAAACCATAAATAAGGAACAGATACAGATATGAAAAGTACACCGACCATGACTTCATTGCCAAGGGCACATCTTGTGCCTTCCAATGTAGAAAATACAAAGAATTTAAAGTTCTCTGAGACTGATCTCACAGAAATGACAATGGAGAGGAACGGTTCAAGAAAATTTACTGCACAAAGTGGCCAATAAAAACATCAACAATCAAATAACGAGTATAACTGTTACCGTCAATGAAGTATTTGTTCCTTGCACGTCTAGCTTGTAGACAATGCCATACTGGAAGATGAAAAATCTCAGACTTAAAATAGTCTCCAATATTCTTACTCTCAGGGTGCGAATGTGCACCTGTAGATGCAAACAAAATAAGCTGTTACTCCAAGAAAAGTTTACTTTTTCTAGTCAATGCTTAGTTGGATTTATGTTTTCTACTCTTTGATAGGTAAGAGAAATGACACAGTACAGAACAGATGCTTGAACTCCGTGAATCAGAAATACAAACAACATATACATGCATCTATTTTTATTTTTTATTTTTTGATAAGAATGGGAGGTCTCATTAAAACTCCCTTCATATCCGTCAAAATATAATACCGTATTTCAACGAACATTGGAAGGAGAAAAAGAGTGCCTAAAAATTTTATTAGAAAATCATAATCAGTACAAGAAAGAGACATAACCTAGCTAGGGACAAACACCAAGCCAAACATAAATAACCAAACACAAACACAAATCCACAATACAAGAGAGAAACAAGTTAATCAATGCCTAATTTTGCTAGCTTATCCTCCTCCCAGTTGGCACTCCTCCTCTGGATGTGCCTTAAAATCACATTACGATCCAACACAATAGAAACAATATCCTTCACTATACACTCAAATGAGGCAGGACAAGAGCCAGGATTTTTTTAACCATTCCAAGGCATTACTACAATCCGCTGAATATTTATTCATCGTTGAGGAAACTATGGGCATCATCTATTAAATAATGTACTCTATGAGCATAATTCATTTTGTTCCGAATCAGCTGAATATTTAATCATCGTTGAGGAAACTACCACAGGTTAATGTTTATGAATAACTAATACGTATTGTCTAAGCATAAAAAATAGAGAAAATCGCCTCAGTGACCAAAAAAAAGTTATAATATACGATTTTAACCAACTTTTTTTGGATTTGCCAAAATGACCAACAAATTCGCAACGCGAAATAAAAATCGCAACGCGATCCCCAGAATCGCAAATCAATTTCCAGAATCGCAAATCAGTTTCCAAAATCGCAACGCGATTCTTGAAAATCGCGATGCGATAGTACAAATTCGCATTGCGATTTTACATAATCGCAACGCGAATATGAAAATCGCAACGCGAACACATAAATCGCAACGCGTATCCGTAAATCGCAACGTGTATCCGTAAATCGCAACGCGTATGGGTAAATCGCAATGCGTATCCGTATATCGCAACGCGTATCCGTAAATCGCAACGCGTATCCGTAAACCGCAACGTGTATCCGTAAATCGCAACGCGTATCCGTAAATCGCAATGCGTATCCGTAAATCGCAACGCGTATCCGTAAATCGCAACGATAATCCGTAAATCGCAACGCGTATCCGTAAATCGCAACGATAATCCGTAAATCGCAACGAGAATCTGTAAATTGCAACGATAATCCGTAAATCGCAACGAGAATCTGTAAATCACAACACTGAAATTTTGGGTATATAACACTGAAATCATAAACTAAATCCCTAAATCGCAACTCATTCCATCTCCATCTATCACTCTCTCGGCGACATCCGTTCCTATATCCAACGACATCCTTCCCAATCCGGCAACAGGTTTTAGTTTCGCAGCTCGTCTGTTTAGTAAATTAATTTACAACCATGAAATCATCTAATGTTGATCATGTTTGGATAGATTTGTGTTTTGGAGGGTCATGGGATAATGTTCATGGTGTTTTACAATATATGCCTTTACCCATGAATCTTCAACTAAAATTGTCTTTACAAAAGTTAACTTATGAAACTCTAATGCTACGTGTTTCAAATAAATTGAATTTAGAGCCCCTAAGTGGATTTAGGCTATCTTATCAGAGAAATGGTAAAGTTTATTTGTTAACCGACAATGAAGATGTTGAACGATTCATTGCTTACATTAGTGTTTCACAAGATGATGTTACATTGTATGTTGTTGAACCTAGAAGTAGTATTGTTGGGTCAGTAGCGGGTAGTAATCAACTAAGTTTTTCTCAAAACCCACAACCTTTCTCTAATCCAAATCCCAATCAACTTTCAGCACCAAATTCCGGTTTTCGTATTGACCAGTTAGACGATGATGAGCCAACAGAAAAAATTGTGAGTACTAGTCAGTATTCGAAATTTGGTCTTGGTCAATATCCGGACTTTGATATTGGTCAATACACAGATTTTGATGATGTTTCAGAAGAATAAACAGACCATGCGTGTAATGATATTGATATTGGTCAATACCCGAATTTTGATGATGAAACAGCCGTTGCCGAAGAATGTAATGTTGATGATATTGAGGAGGAAGTTACGACTGTGAACGAACATGTTGAACATCCATTCTGTAATTCATATAATCCTGAAGAAGAAAAAGAAGAAGAAAAAGTCCCCGAAGAAAAGAAAATGCCACGGGCGTATAACTGGAATATGCCAGAATTACTTCAGATACCGGAAGAAGAGTTGATAAAGAAAGCAGTTGATTGTTACACAAAAGTTATTCGTATCAAGAAAGATGATTGTTTTGATACAAAGGAAGACTTGAAGATAGCTTTATATACGAAATGTGTGGAAGATGGCTATCAACTAAAAGTTAACAAATCAAGCAAAGATCGTTTCGAAACAAGGTGTATGATTGACAAAAACTGTACGTGGCGTATGATTGCAAAGAGAATAAAAGATTGCAAAATGTTTCAAGTTAGGACTTTTATTGATAAACATACATGTTCAAGAACCCAAGTTTTTCCTCACCATAGACAGGCAAACAAAAAGGTGTTGGGTGGTTTTCTGGCTGAGTTAATGTTTTTGAATGGCAGGGTATATCGGGGACATGAAATTATGACTGACATGAATGCTCGGTTCAAGATTAGTATATCATATTCTCAAGCTTGGAGAGCCAAATGTTATGCCTTGGAATTGTTGAGGGGGTCGCCAGAAGCATCGTTTGCCCAACTGCCGGCTTATTGTCACAATTTAAAGCTGAAAAATCCTGGGTCGGTAACTCATATCAAAACAGATAGAGATGGACGCTTTGAGTTGCTGTTTATCGCCATTGGTGCTACGGTTAGTAAATCAATATAATTTTGTTGACTCATTTTTGTTAGTTACATGCATTTCACATTTAAATGATTATATTTCTTGTGTATATTATTTTGTAGATTCGTTCGTTTATTACTTGCATGCGCCCAGTTATTATAGTTGACGGAGCACATTTGAAAGGTCGATACCTTGGAGTAAACTTATTAGCAGTAGCCATGGATGCTAACAATGGGATATTGCCAATAGCTTACGGGGTTGGCAAATCTGAAACCTCTGATTCATGGACATGGTTTATGGGGCATCTTAGGGATTGCATAGGTCCTATTAGCAATCTGACAATCATATCCGATAGGGCAAACTCAATTGACAACGCTGTTAGAAGGTGTTTCCCAGATGCTTTTCATGGACTTTGTGGTGTTCATTTGTATAGAAATCTAAAATCAAGGTCTGCTGGTATAAAAAAGCACAAATGGACATACTGGAAGGCTGTAAAAGCTTATCGGGAAGTGGATTTTAATAAGCATATAAATTGTTTAAGACGTGTTTTGCCTCAGTGTGCTCAAACACTAGAAGATGTCGGGTTTGAAAGATGGTCAAGAGTACATCAACTTGGAGCAAGATATGGTTTCATGACGTCTAATAGTGCAGAATCAATCAACGCTCTAAGTCGTCATTCCCGGAAATTACCCATTACTATGTTAATGGAGTTTTTTCGAGCCTCTATTCAACAGTGGTACTACAAGAAAAGAAACCATGCAGGTATTATTTCTTTGAATTCGTAACTTATCATATTTATATATTTTACTAAGTATTGTTTATTTAAATTTACAGGAACATTGGAACATCGTGTTACACCATGGACTGAAAAAAAGATAACGAAACGTGTTGTGAAGTCAACGTCATGGAGAGTTGAACCATGTTCAAACACTTTGTTTCAAGTACTGGATAATAACTTAAATGGGCTAGTCGATCTAAATGCAAAGACGTGTAGTTGTATGAAATGGCAAACATCTGGTTATCCGTGTGGCCATGTTATAAAAGTTGCTCTTCATTTAAACCAAGATGATTCAAGCGCATACGCTATGGATTGCTACACTACAGAAGTTTATCGACAGACTTATGCCGAGATTGTCTACCCTATTCCACATCCTTCTGAGTGGGACATACCAGATGACTTACAAACAGTTTTGCCACCAGCCATGGACAGAAGGCTACCTGGCCGACCAAAAAGTCACGATCGTATACCGTCTAAGGGTGAAGAGAAGAAGAGATCGACATGTAGTCGGTGCAAGGAAAGTGGTCATACAAGGTTGACATGTGGATCACCAGTGCCATCAAAATCATCTTTTCCTCTACCAAAATATGGATCCTCATCAAAATCCAAAGCTCATATGGTGTCAAGCAAAAGGCAATCATCTTTAAAATCCCAATCACGATTGGCTTCACCTTTTGAGACTGTTAACTTAGGTGATTTTTAAATGCAAACGTTGTATTATGTGGATTTTATGTGTGAACTTTTAACATTTTCAGTTGAATTAATGACTCAGGCCAACCATTTTGACTTAACCAACTCTTGTTATTCAGTTGTTATCACTATTAGGCATGCATTTGACTATCGCAACACGGAAAATACAATCGCAACGCGAAATGAAAATCCCAACATGAAAATCGCAATGCGGAAATGAAAATCGCAACGAGAGAATCGCAATGCGAAATGAAAATCGCAATGCGAAATGAAAATCGCAACGAGAGAATCGCAATGCGAAATAAAAATCGCAATGCGAAATGAAAATCGCAATGCGAAATGAAAATCGCAACGACATAATCGCAATGCGAAATTAAAATCGCAATGCGAAATGAAAATCGCAATGCGAAATGAAAATCGCAACGAAAGAATCGCAATGCGAAATGAAAATCGCAATGCGAAATGAAAATCGCAACGAGATAATCGCAATGCGAAATTATAAACGCATTGCGATTTTCATTTCCGCATTGCGATTCTCTCGTTGCGATTTTCATTTCGCATTGCGATTTTCATTTCGCATTGCGATAGTCATTTTTGCCTTCAACATAATGCAGATTGAAATCAACAAAATCAACCATTACATTTCAATCAATTAAACAAGCACAAATAAGAATTATGTTCGCATCAATTACACAAATCAACTTTTACAAATCATCTTTTACAAATCAATTAAACAATCAAAAAATAAGCAATAATTCTTATTTCCGATCATCTACTATTGAATCAACTTTTACAAATCAATTAAACAATCAAAAAACAATCAATTAAACTATTGAATCAACTTTTGCAGCTCGACATCATTTTCACGCAGTTCACTTCTGAGATTAACCTGCAGAAACCAAACATTTGTTCAAACAACACTTTCTACACATCTAAAACCTACAAACAGCAAATTATTGAATTCTAGTTACTTAACCAAACATTTTCAAACCAAAAGTATATAAACTTACCAATTGTTTATGGACATTTTATAACGCGGATGCAGGTAGGCAGCGTCTCGTATATATCGATTTAGCCATATAATGCCGAAACCACAAGCCTACTGCAGCTTTATCTCTATCGGTGGGAGGTAGATACTTGATGCTTCCCGTCGTCAAACGCTCCAACGCCAAGCATACGAGAGGACCACAATCTCCTCTGGCTCCGCTCGTTTGTTGTGGCGCGGTCTCGTCTCTAATAACTGTAATATTGAGCTTCTTTGGCTTCTTGTTTCCAGAACGAGTCCAATAATTGATCGCATCCAAGAATTTAGCCAAATGAGAGCTCCATCCCTTAATAACATCTCTTAAATCAGCCAATGATATGTAATTTATCATGCTGTCATACACTATTGTCTTAAGGGATGGGAGCTGAAGCTCGACGAGAATCCAATGTTTACGTTCCAAAACAGGGATAAACACCTGCAATCATAAGTAATAATTCATTCATTTGCGCACTTATTTCATAAAACCTTTAAACTCAATCTAAAATAAATACTAACCTTATCGACCTCCCACCATGCAGGATAAAGTTTAGCTTGTCCATTGCCCAAATCAAATGATTCATCTCGTGCATTCTTCAAGTGAACGGCGTGAAAAGACGTCGGCATTATTGTATATCGTATATTTTTATTTTTCTTAAGTTTTCTTATTATTAGAAGACGTGTCACCCACGCATCGATATGCTGTTTTACAAAAAAAGACATATATTAGTGACTTACATAAATTTAAAAAAAAATTAATCAAATTGAAATATAAGAAAAATATAAGACTTACCCCCCATCGAAATAGCCATTGTCTTCGACCCCTAATAATACGCCCCACCAAGGCCGTTCAAGCAACAAAAAGATATCATCGGTGAGCTTGCATATGTCAGTGAAACACCCCTTGCTCCGCTCATGTAGATAAAAATCAACTGCGGTCTTAGCCCAAAGGGTGTTATCCAAAATTGTGTCCGGTAGTTGTTCCCTCTCCTCTTCAGATACCGGTATGGTACTGGCCGGTAACTCATACGAGAGCCAACTTGAATCCATCATGTCCGGCACGTCAGAGGGTTTCTCAAGAAGCCTACATATGACGCCATGTGAATCGGGCTCTTGAATGGTGGGAGGGACCTCTTCAATGATGACAGTGGCCTCTTGAACGGTGGGAGGGGACTCTCGAGGAATGATATGGGGGGCCTCTTCAACGATAGGAGTGGACTCTTGAGG
This sequence comes from Hibiscus syriacus, assembly GCF_006381635.1. NCBI lineage: Eukaryota > Viridiplantae > Streptophyta > Magnoliopsida > Malvales > Malvaceae > Hibiscus > Hibiscus syriacus. The sequence continues at coordinate 344,260 of NW_024062429.1, forward strand.
GATGACAGGCGAGTCGGGCTTCTTCTTGCGGTGTCTTCGCACTATTGGGGTGTACGGAGACTTAATAGCACGTGCACGCTGTCTGATGCGTGAACTCCGTCGTGCAAGCATAACCCGACGTAAAGCATCCACTCTATCGGGCCGCTAAATAATTAAATACAAAAATCAGTAAATAAACAGACATGATATTTAAACAGTGAAAACAAAGACAAATATGTTTCAAACTTGCATTGTATTCACCCAAGTCATTATTCTATCATAGTTCACAAAATGCATCAGATAACAAAGAAAAATATGTTTCAAACTAATACCCTGAAGTTAGTATTTGTCTTTGTTTTGTCTATTGGTTGAAGTAATGCAATCCATTCAAGTTTCAATTTGCAGAAGAAGAAATACTTTACTTTCGCAACACGAAACTTAAAATCGCAACGCGAAACCAAAATCGCAACGCGAAATGAAAATCGCAACGACAGAATCGCAACGCGAAACCAAAATCGCAACGAAAGAATCGCAACGCGAAATGAAAATCGCAATGCGATTTTGGTTTCGCGTTGCGATCTTGTCGTTGCGATTTTGGTTTCGCGTTGCGATTCTGTCGTTGCGATTTTCATTTCGCGTTGCGATTTTGGTTTCGCGTTGCGAAAGTAAACTATTTCTTCTTCTGCAAATTGAAACTTGAATGGATAAATTTACTTTCAACCAAAAGACAAAACAAAGACAAATACTATTTCACAGTGTTAAAGAATACACAGTTTAGCAGAATTGGCAGCAACCGAACAAATTTACTTTCAACCAAAAGACAAAACAAAGACAAATACTATTTCACAGTAAAGAATACACAGTTTAGCAGAATTGGCAGCAACCGAACAAATTTACTTTCAACCAAAAGACAAAACAAAGACAAATACTATTTCACAGTGTTAAAGAATACACAGTTTAGCAGAATTGGCAGCAACCGAACAAATTTACTTTCAACCAAAAGACAAAACAAAGACAAATATATTTCACAGTGTTAAAGAATACACAGTTTAGCAGAATTGGCAGCAACCGAACAAATTTACTTTCAACCAAAAGACAAAACAAAGACAAATACTATTTCACAGTGTTAAAGAATACACAGTTTAGCAGAATTGGCAGCAACCGAACAAATTTACTTTCAACCAAAAGACAAAACAAAGACAAATACTATTTCACAGTGTTAAAGAATACACAGTTTAGCAGAATTGGCAGCAACCGAACAAATTTACTTTCAACCAAAAGACAAAACAAAGACAAATATATTTCACAGTGTTAAAGAATACACAGTTTAGCAGAATTGGCAGCAACCGAACAAATTTACTTTCAACCAAAAGACAAAACAAAGACAAATACTATTTCACAGTGTTAAAGAATACACAGTTTAGCAGAATTGGCAGCAACCGAATAAATTTACTAAGCAATCTAAGTGAAATGGCTAATCTAAGTGAAATTACGAGTAAATTTATCATTAAGTTAAATATGGAAAATCTTAAACTTACCTCGTTGCGTAGAGTATGAACCTCATTCTGCAACGATACTATCATCTCACGTAGAGCGGCAACCTCACCACGTAAAGTTGACACCTCCACACGCCATGCACCATCGTTATCGCGTAGAGTACCGATCTCCTCACGCAAGGCATTGACCTCATCACGTAACTCCCTTGACTCATCCCGTTGAGGTGGAGGTGGAGAACAGGGAGATAGGAGTCGTGGCATCTTTGCCGGTCGCCTATCATGAGGTGATGGTGGAGAAGAGGCTCGATGATGTGACGGGATAGGTGATGGCTCTCGTTCTAGAGGTGTATAGTCGGGTCGATCGGGTGATGGCTCTAGGTGAGGTGATGGCTCTCGAATTGGAGGAAGTGGATGCTGCTCATCATCCGTGCCATCAAAAAAATTCTGACTAGCTTGCCACCAATCAGTGGCAAGCTCTTCCTCCGTGGGTGTCAGTCTTTGTAATGGAATGTTGGCCTCCTAAAATATAAAAACTCAAACAAAGTTAAACGTCTACTATTAATAACTTGTTTATATATTATATGAAAGTATTTGTGTTAACTTACATTATTTATTGTGGCATATGGTATTAAGTCTTCCCAATCCAACAGAGTTTTCCTCTTCCAGGAAATAGCCCTGGGAATATCATTTGACGTTTTTATTGCATATGTACGCATGCTGGGGAAAGCCTCGAATATCCAAATCTACAAACAATATAATAACAAAATTAGTAATTGTTAAATAATTAATTATAATTTTAGAAACATTATATAGAAATTCTTACCTTAAAGGCCCAAACAAAGCCTGACAAAGTGTATTTGGACCCATCGCCCCGCAAACTTTTGCGGTCATCAAAGGCAGACGACAACTTAGTCCAGGTAGCTTTCCATATATACGAACCCCACGGAAACAGATTCCATGCATTCAGGTCCTCTACCAATATTATTAGCTCCCGATGAATAGGTTGTCTGGCCTCTCTGCCTAAAAAGCCGACATACACAAGTAGTAGAAGGCATACTCGGACAACATCGACGTCTTCCATCCGAGTGAAACCAGCTTTCTTATTAAATAATTTCTTCAGGTCGTCGACATGTAGGTTCGGCTTCTCCATTGACTCATCCGGAAAAACCCGGGATAACCATGATGGGCGGGCGATATGACGAGTGTACCGGCCTACATCATCGTGTCCGAATCGTAGACCAGTGATTAAGCAGAACTCCTTCCGCCCAAAGCAAGTATACGCTGGTGGAAAATGAAACCATATCTCTTCCTCACCACGTTGTATACTGTCGGGTAGATTTGATGTCATGGTCTGAAGCCACAAATGGGTCAAATTAGCATCTCCACCCGGATGCTGTACTCTCAGCCATGGCCCGAAGCAGGTTTCCTCAAACAATTGTCTTTGAGCAGGTGAAAGCTTCTTTGCAATTGTAGTGGCCAGGCTGACTTTATTTCTCAAGGTCAATTGAGCCGAAAAAAATTTATACAAAAACAATAAACATACCAAGTTAGATATACCAAAAACTACACTGTGAAGATATACCAAAAACAATAAACATAAAAAGTAGTAGTTTATTCTTGAAACTAAAATTTGCAACACTGTTTTGTCTTTTGGTTGAAATGAAAATCGCAACGAGAGAATCGCAACGAGAGAATCGCAACGCGAAATGAAAATCGCAACGAGAGAATCGCAACGCGAAACCAAAATCGCAGCGATTCTCTCGTTGCGACAGTCATTCTCTCGTTGCGATTTTCATTTATCTCGTTGCGACTCTTCTGCAAATTGAAACTTGAATGGATTGCATTACTTCAACCAAAAGACAGAACAAAGACAAAGACAAATACTAACTTGAAAATCGCAACGAGAGAATAGCAACGCGAAATGAAAATCGCAACGACAGAATCGTAACGCGAAATGAAATCTAAGTGAAATGGTTAATCTATTATTGAAATGACCAGTAAACTTATCATCAGTTTCAATATGAAAAACCTACAATAATGCAAACATTTCAAAATAAAAATAATTAAAAAAACTAACCCTCGGAGGTTGATTTTCCATTTCTGAATATTGTGAGGGATTTCTGACCGTGAATGGTTGTGAGGGATTTCGCCGGAGATGGGGACGGAAATCTTCGGAGATGGGGACGGATTTCTTCGCCGTAGAGAGTGAGAGATGGAGATGGGACTGAGTTGTGATTTTAGGTTTTAGGTTATGAGTTGCGATTACGGGATTTTGTCTTAATATTCTTTTTGTAATTTGAAAATAAAATACGCGTAGCGATTATAATGGCGCTTTAAATATCGCGTTGCGATTTACGGATACGCGTTGCGATTTTATGTATTATCGTTGCGATTTACGGATACGCGTTGCGATATACGGATACGCATTGCGATTTACCCATACGCGTTGCGATTTACGGATACACGTTGCGATTTACGGATACGCGTTGCGATTTATGTGTTCGCGTTGCGATTTTCATATTCGCGTTGCGATTATGGAAAATCGCAATGCGAATTTGTACTATCGCATCGCGATTTTCAAGAATCGCGTTGCGATTTTGGAAACTGATTTGCGATTCTGGAAACTGATTTGCGATTCTGGGGATCGCGTTGCGATTTTTATTTCGCGTTGCGATTTTGTTGGTCATTTTGGCAAATCCAAAAAAAGTTGGTTAAAATCGTATATTATAACTTTTTTTTGGTCACTGAGGCGATTTTCTCTAAAAAATAATACCAGTTCTTCATCCCACCAAGCTTCCCAGCTTTCTTCTCCCTTAACTCCAATTCCGCCTCTGTAAAATAGCCAATTTGTCCAATCTCTGAAGTCTTCCACAATCCTTTAAAGAAAAAAAGGTAAAAGAGGTAACGAATTTGGTATGATCCTACATCCAAAGAGAGATAAATAAAGGAAGGTTGCTTACTTTTGCCACTCAAATCCAGAAGCATTGAACAAATAGGGGGCAAAAAGCCATGAAAGAGCCATATACCAACTGCTGATTGAAAGAAGAATGTAGGCCAATGCACCCTCATTATACCCATATGCAAGGTATACCACCAACAAAAGCACAACTTCTAGCCTGAGTGCACCACAAGAGCTTAACTTAATATGGCTCGTTCAGTTAAAAAAACATACACGCACACAAACACACGTAAAGAGAGATACATACCCTTTAACAAAATGACTGCGAGAATATAGTCTGTAGTTCTCAGAAGATTTAATATGGCGTACCACAAAACCCCTACCAGTAGCTTGATACTGTTAAGAAACAAATAATAGAACGTTTCACTCCCTAGATCCTTTTTTTATGTAAAAAAAAAAGGAACAGAGAAATCAGGTGCATTGAGACAAAGCATACCCTGGCACCACCATGCAGGATTGTCCGACCAAAATAATGAGTTCTTGTACCAAGAGAGAATGTGAAGAAAACAGTGCAAAGCTGCAACTGCATTGTGATAAAACTGACAACCGCCTGCAGAATCAACCATATCAATGTTCCACCAACAAATAGAAAATATTAAAAAGCATGCTATGCAGACAGAGAGTCTAACTGCTGAATCCATAAAACTGACATTAGAATGGATTCATTACTAGTGATTTAGGATATAAAAATTACCATATACGCAAGTAAGAAAACAGATATCAATTAAATGGATCAAATAAAGGCATATAGAGGCAGCAGTAAGTTCATTAATACAATTCACTGGGGCAATCAAAGGATTAAGTTACATGAGGATAAACCAATTACCCTTAAGAAACCTTGCTCCAAGATGAAGCCCAAAATCATTGGCGCAGCTGAGAAGATGCCAATTTGAAACAGAAACCGAGCATTTAGAGCAGCTTCAAGAGCAGTGTTATCAGTTATCTGAGCTCTTTCTTGCCTTGTTTCACCAACTCCAGAGAGCGCCTGAAACAAAATTTTGGATTAATACCCAGCTAAGCAACCATACATGCATACACATACGAGCGCGCATGCCCAGGTAAGTGCAAACAAGCACACAATATTGAAGGACAACCGGAAAATAGCAAAAACAGTAAAGCCAATTGCTAAAGTGAACTTAAATAAATAAAACAAACACAGAGAGCTTTCAAACTGAAAAATATACATAAGGTATAATTCCAGTATAGAAGGAAAGACATTACCAACAGACATTTAGATTCTGCATTCAAGGAATCACCTAGTTTATGTTAATTGTAGTTAGTACATGTAGATTTAGTTATACGACAATGCCTATGGGTGTGATTGGGCTTTAACTAGAAGTTCGTGAGCTCACAATCCTTTGTATTTTTTTATATAATTCATGTATTTTGTACATGTGAACAAGAAATTTTGTAAAATGTACATGATAGAAATCAAGTGAACTATGCTAATCCAAATCTAGCATTTTACATCACCCTAAGAAAACTATCATTTACTTTCAGCCTTCTCATATTTCCTAAATAAAAAGATTTTAGTTTATTAATCATGGAAATTTCTCATTTCGATTCAACATGTTTGAAGCCTAACCGGGGGGAACAAACAAATTTAAAAGAGAGAGAGAGAGAGAAAGAGACCTTGGACGTTGAAATGCAGAAGACTTGAAAAGATCATAAAATCATATGAAATTGAGCGGAGAATACATCTGAAAATCCTACTTACCAACTAAGCCCTTCCATGAAGGAAAATATATATAGTCCATACAGTTAACTGCAAGAAGAAAAATAACCTTGTTCAGCAATTAAAATACAAATTTTAATAACATATATGCATCATGCTGCAATAAAGCATTAACTGCAGTACATTTTCTTGAATGGAGGAAAACCCATCTATAGCTCACAACTTGATGAGAACCAAAGCATATAAGAAAGAGCGCATCAAAAATTAAATGGCACCAAAACTGCATGAATTTTTTGCCTATAACGGGCACAGATTTCTGATTAATAACAGTGTCCCATTTTAACGATTTTTTGTAGACAACAAGCATGCATAGAATCATTACATAGAGCTAAAATACGCTGAGGACAAACATTAATATTGCAACATGAACATTGAATCATATAAATTCACTTTAGGTAATATATATACATGTAATACACACATGTTTATACATGGCCCAATTAACTTTCGTTCCACACTTTAGCATCAGTTAACATGTAACAGTCGCATACCATGGTACAAAAATAGTATCCCACGGTGGTAAAGTAGAAGGACAACATTCTAAAAAAGTCAAAGAGCTGCCCAAGCCTGTATACATCTCGACTAAGAACCTGTTCACCATTACCACCAGCAACCTTCCCTTCAAATACAGCAATCTGATAAGCCCAACATCTCTTCCTTTGCCAACCTACAAATTCAAGTCAATAACTCACATCTCAGTGCTGTGTAAATTGAAAATAAGATATGATATAGAATTAGTATTCTAAAACCCAAAACAGCAAGAAATAATCCAAATTATAAAATATCAAAATCAAATGCTAAAATACCCAAAAAAAAAATATATAAAAAGATCATAAATCCAAGAACACCCAGCTAAAATGGCATCCATCCTAACAACCTTGCGAACCTAATAAGATGCGAAAAAGAGAAATATAATCCCAAGGCCCTAATACTAGGAAAAGAAATAATACTAATTAATATTAAAAAGAGAAACCTAGCCAAGCACTGAAGGAGCTGCTTGCTACGCCTACCAGCAAAATCTGAGCTGAATCTTTTTTTCCGTTGCCGTATATAATCGTTTTATTGATTTGCTTTTAGCTTTGGCTTTGGATTTTCCGTCGACACTTTGAACAAGAACACTACCCCTTTACAAAATCCCTTGTTCTTATCAAACTTCCTCTAGATTTCTTCTCCTTTTGTTTTTCTTCTCTCCATTCTCCACATTGCCTCTCTCTGCCTCTCAAAGGTTTGTATCTTTCACTTTCATCTACTTTTATGCTCTATATCGCAACGGCTACTCCATACTCAAAATTTGGAAGCTTTCATAATCGATGGATAGATGAACATTTTAGTTTAGTTGATAAGAGCAAAATGAAATATGTTCTTAAAGCGTGATATCTGCTATTATACATACTCTGTATGTGTTTGTTTTGAGAAAGTCCTGATTCGTTTTTTTTTCTTTGTGCAGAATTTTAGTTTCTGCTGTGAAATATCAGTTTTTGCAAATGGCGTCAACAGCAGTTTCCGGCCTGCCACTAGCTTCGGCAAGACCCTGCATTGCATCTTCTAGCAGGGTATTTAAGGCAGGTGCTGCCACTCTAGATGTCAATTCCAAAGCTGTGCCATGGACTAAGTTAGCAAGTGCTCGCAATTTATCACAATCTTTAGAGCCTTTCCGGTGTGATTTTGCATCATCTTCAGTGAAGTTTAAGAAGGTTGTGACAAAGGCAATGTCTGAATCTAGTGAGAATAAGCCTGTTTCTGGGTTGCCAATTGACTTGAAAGGTTTGACTTGCTATTTGTAATACTTCTTCCCTGTGTGATTTCCTTAAACTGATCCTACACATGCCTCCTTTAGTAGAAAAATACTTAGAAAGAAAAAAGAGGATCTGTCTCTTACATTCTCTCCTTGACCTTTTTTTTTTTGTCATTGGGAGTTTTCATTAAGATGTAAAGCTGCCTACCAAACTGGAAGGCTTCTGTCCAAATGAATTCCAAGAAGCTATTTTAGTTCCGTAATAGTTTACGACATTCTTATTAAACATTAGGAATGCTGTTTTATGCAGGTAAGAGGGCATTTATTGCTGGTGTAGCTGATGACAATGGATATGGTTGGGCAATAGCGAAATCTCTTGCTGCTGCGGGTGCAGAAATTCTAGTTGGTACATAGGTGACTGTAAGTAATTTAGATCTTTGTAGACCTTATCTAAGCTTTTGTATGTCTTGACAAAAATGTAGCATGCTGACAAAAAAGTTGCCATTGTAGGCTTTGAACATATTTGAAACCAGCTTGCGACATTGAAAGTTTGATGAATCACGAGTGTAAGAGCTGGTTATATTTTGCAACATATTGGATACTTACTTGAATTAATGGTTTTTTTTTCTAACAGACGTTGATATTTCAGATTGCCCGATGGCTCTTTAATGGGGATTACCAAAGTATATCCCCTAGATGCAGTCTTTGACGACCCTGATGATGTACCCGAAGATGTAAGGGATAAGTTTATGACACTTTAGAGAATATAAATGTTGATAAGTTCAAATATCCTTATACATCTTTTTGTCTTGGTTATTACGTGCTGATAAAATCAAATAAGTGATATGCAGGATCTTCAAATTGGACTGTCAAGGTATGTACCAAAATACTTTCCGTAAGAGCATGTCTAGGGGCTATTAGAGTTTAGACCCCAAAATTTTATTTTGGTAGTAGGCTTGAGCTCACATTCGGACCAACTATTGCCACCTAGCGGCATAGAAAATTTTAGGATTTCTGGTCCCTTTCTATATATACTTTTGTATACTTATCAGATGAGATTTATCAGCATGTTATGTTAATTCTTATGTGTTGCAGGAAGTTGCAGAATCCGTTAAACAGAACTTTGGCAGCATTGACATTCTTGTGCATTCACTGGCTAACGGACCAGAGGTACTTGAGTTTTTAGCCTCTCAATGTTTAATTGGTTTCATCTTTATTCTTAAGTAACAATTTCTTCTTCACAGGTTAGCAAACCTCTGTTGGAGACATCTCGTAATGGATATCTTGCAGCTTTATCTGCTTCTAGTTACTCTTACGTTTCTTTACTCAAGCATTTTGTCCCATTGATGAATCCAGGCATGTCTTCTTGTGGGTTCTAGTTTATCATTAAGTTCACTTTACATCTTATGCTGCTTTGTTGTCAAATAGACGACTCAGTGCTTGGTATGTATTTCTGAAACAACCTTACTGCTGATGCAGGAGGCTCTTCACTTTCTCTTACATACATTGCTTCCGAATGAATAATACCTGGGTATGTTTGCTATGCTTTGTTTTCTTATTGTTCTGGAAGTCTAAAACAATGTGAATATGTGATAATGCACAGATATGGTGGAGGTATGAGTTCTGCTAAAGCCGCACTAGAAAGTGATACAAGAGTGAGTTCCTTAAGTTGTCTGCATGTTAAAATTATTTTATTTTTTGTTCTCCAGAATTTGGCATATTTATGCATTTCTCTATTCGTTTTCAGGTACTTGCTTTTGAAGCAGGAAGAAAACACAAAATTAGGGTCAACACAATATCTGCCGGTATGAAATTGCCATTGCTCACATCTTTAATCAACATTTTTAATATCATAACATAACCTTAAAATTGCTGCCTTTTACTGATCCATGACTTGCAATTCCAATGCTTTCTCTCGGATGTTGCCATGAGATAATTTGGTACTTCAAATATTTTGACAGAATAAAATGTTTTGATGACGTTTGATCATCCTCTTTACGAAAAATTATTATATGAACTTGCCTCACCACGTCATCCATGATTCCAACCAATAAAAACCATCCATTTTACCTTTTTCCCTCCATGTCATCAACTTTCCAAGGATGAATATTCACTTTTCTTCTCCATGTAAACATGAATGGGTGGTTACTTTGAAGTTCATTTTAAGTGGATTGATGACATGGATGAAAAATGGTGAAGTAGGAGGCTTTTACTAATTGGGACCATGGATGATGTAATGAAGGCCCGTGAAATAATTTCTCCCTTTATACACCTTGTTCTATCTCATAAGTGTGGCATTAGCGTATTTGCAAACTACATGGCCGATGCCAATTTCTGTTGAAGTAAATTAATGATGCCCATGTCAAGAAGGGATAAAGAGGATGAATAGGTATCCAAGGAAATCTCCATATGTAGTTTCTCACTGAGGGATAGTTGACGGAAATAATTTTGGCGGACAGCCTCGAATCGTGCTTAGGAATTAACTAGCCTAGTCATTAAACTTCGTAAGTCAAATTATTCATTGCCTTTCCTTGAACTTTTGTGCATTTTGCCACATCCGTTTGCCCGGTACGTAAAACGTAGGTAAAAAACAAAGGTTATTTGGATTTGAGAAATCCTTGGAGAGTGTTCCTTTTGAATCTTACCCTCGCTGTAATCTGTAAGTTTCCTTCCAGGTCCACTAAGAAGTGCTGCAAAAGCTATTGGATTTATTGATACAATGATCGAATATTCAATTGCCAACGCACCTCTACGAAAAGAACTATCAGCAGGTTATTTGGTGCAACTATAAAATTTTCTACTGTTACAAATTTTTTTCTTGATTGCTGAAATAAAGAAATTGATGATGAAACAGATGAGGTTGGTAATGCTGCTGCCTTGTCATCGCCTTTGGCCTCTGCTATCACCGGTGCAGTCATATATGTCGATAATGGCCTGAATGTGATGGGTATTGGAGTTGACAGTCCCATATTTAAAGACCTCAACATGCATTAGGACTAGCTGCCAGGGGACAGATAACAAACTCAGCTGAATGTTCAATGTAGGACGTTTGCTGCTGGTACCTTACTGGTCTATGACATTTTGATCAGGACCCCATTTTGCCATGAGAATACTTTTCTTTCATTTAGACTCTTCAAGTGTTTTGTTGATAGACTTTCTTAGTATAACTGAGTTTTATCACGTTAGTGTGCTGCCAAAGATTGAACTTTCTTGCGTGGACAAGTTCCATTAATAATTTGATTTGCTTTATCACTGTGTTTTCAGCTTATGCCGGATTTTACATGTATCTGTAATTTGCACGAAGTTGGACCACTCTTCTCATGGATCCTCCTTTACCTAAAACCGGGATAAAATGATAACAAAATACATATTTATAAACTTCTAAATGGTCAGATATATGGGAACTAGCATCTAAAAGATTCATAATACAAGCATTTTCCTACCTTAGATTTTAAATTAAAGTTACAATAAAGCTAAATCCAGCGAGCCAGATAACTAAAAAGTTAAGTCATTTACTTTACCTTGTAGAAGGTCAAAGGGATTAAATAGGATACAAGCACTGAAAGTGGGCAATGCTGGTGCTGCTGCTGCTGTTGCTACTGCTACTGGATATACAAAAGCTGTGGTTAAAATCCCAGGTCGTTGACCAACCAATCTTGCTTTGCTGAGTATCGCTCGTTGGTCGGTCATTTATTGCCATCAGACCCTTCGTTCATCCTACCTTCACCCATCTCATCATACTGCTGTTTTTTCCATGCTCTTTCTTGATCCATTGATTGCCCTTGAGAGAATCGGTGCTCTCCATCTGTTTTTAAGCCAAACAGACAAATAAATAAAAATAACGAATGCCCTGCTTTCTTCACATGGCTTTAAATATGTCAATCACAATTTTTCCCGATGTTGAAGTTACAGGAACAGAAATAAATTGAAAAGTCAATAATGAGAGACTTAAGACAGAAGCTATGAACTACATGATGTATCCCTGTTTGAAATTTGTATCACTGCATTAATTATTATGAGAATAGAAATGAGGAGAAAAACAATATTTGAGTGGAAATTTGTCTTAGGCACAGGCAAATTGAGCATCCAAAAGCTACAACCGTATTATACAATAGATGATGATGCATCCTTATTTTTACTATTATCATATCATAACTATATGTAATTAGTTATTACCACTGTCATTGTCAGATGCATCTTCAAGCCTCGCAATTGCATTAACTAGGGCTTGTTCATGCTCCTACAATGACAAAATATCCATCAAGATTGCTGTAACAGCTTATGCAGAGCAAGACCAAAAATTGACAATGCTTACTTTCAGCACTTTCTTTGCTTTCTCAATCTCTATAGGATCAGGATGGCTTGCACCAAAAACTTTTTCCACCTGTTGAAATTTACACACAATTAAGAATAAAAAGATACACACCACATGAGACAATTGCAGTCTATAGATGATCTCCAATAGTAACTATACCTCCTTAATTAGAGTATCTGTATGAAGTATCTCAATATCACCCAGAGCCTTTTTCCCAACGCCATTTTGCTTAGAAGGAAAATCTTTTTTGGCACCCTTTGAATTCCCCCTACTTCTTCCTGCTCCAGCTACCCCACCACCACGAGCCGTGGACTTCTTAGCTCCTTGGCCTGGTCCTGGACGACCGCCTCTACGAGTTATTCCAGGATCTTCACCTTCCCATCTAATATCTTCAGGAGATATCTACCATTATACATATAACAAATCAATGGATGGAAGAAAAGCATAACCCAAAGAACTTTTCTAATAATGTACTGTATGATTGACAAATGACGGGGAAAATAGAATACCAATTTTAGTCTCTAATTGCTCCACATGCATCAAGTGATAAAAAGTATGAACAGATGGTAAAAGACATCATAGGAAGTAACAAAAAACAATGAGACGTTATAATTATCAGAATTATGACTCCAGCACGCAATAGTACAAGCCTAAGACAATGTTATTACCATGTTCATAGATACAACAGTTCCAAAACATGGACCCTATCTTATAAATGTAATGCACAACCATTAATTGGGACCAAACTGTGAAGATATGCAGAAGGTTGATGAAAAAGGGCGGAGATTTAACTTCAATATAGTTATTTATTTGGAGGTTGGAACAATAACTTTGACATTTACTGCTGAATTACATGATCCACGTTCACATTAGTAGATAATAGATATAACAAAATACATGCAATGGTAACTTGCAAACCTCCTAAATTTACAATTCCAGACATAAACTGGTTGCAAATTTCATGAAAATCATATTGATCATTGGCTATGCTTAACAATACACTAGAACTCTACAAGATATAAACCATGGCTCAGGAAACGTGCAACGAGCTTAAAAGTTGATTTGTTTAAAAAGATACTTAACATACTAACTGAAGGCAAATCAGTTCATAAAAGCTACACTGTATTGTATGTAAGAGCATAAAGATACAACAATTCTACCTCTTTGAGATTGACCCATTCCCAGGTTTCATTTGCCGTATTAATATCATAAACCAAAGCATGCAGCCCCTGTCAATATTGAGACATAAGATTACAAAGAGCTCCATTAATTAACAGCTTAAAGTATTATTAAAAGTGAAGTATACCTCAACTCGGTTATAGTCTGTTATAACAGCCTCATAGAAATGGTTATCTTCAGGCCACCTGGTCCAAACTTTCCTTCCAATTAGCGGATCATATGGTGCTGCTTCAGCAGTTTCATTTGTTGCAAAAGCTCCTGAAGAAGAACGATTTGGAGCCTGGGGCCTTCCAGGAAGACCAGTGGAAGGGTACTGTGTCGACTTCAATGAGGATGCACCAAAAGATACATAATCAGTAAGTGATAAAAACAGAATATGCATCTCTCAATCATTAACATTTCTTATGTCACTTGAAACCATTTAACTCACTGATTTTGACTTCTTGTTCTTTGCTCCTGGGGGAGGACCACGTCTCATGGCCGATGAAGATGGTTGCATAGATGGATGCAATGCAGGAGAAGGTCCACCCATAGATAATGAAGCTACAGACTGTGACGTTTTTTGCTTCTTGCGCGATCCTGATACACTTGGACTAGGTAAAGGGTCATGAATAGGTTTACTGGTACTGAGCATTCCAGGCTGGAGCCCACTCATCGTTCTCCATTCCCTAACAGTAATGATTGGTCATAGTTCCCATCACAATTCAGAGATAACCAGAAATCAGTAATAAGAGATAACCAGAAATCAGTAATAAAAGCTAACCAGAAGAGCATGACATTGGTATAATCAACCTTATCCTACGAATCATGTCATTGGCATTAACCCTCAATAGAAGCTCCCTATGTTCCTCGTCAGATACTCTCAACTCCTTTCTGAGTTCAGTAATTAAACTTTCCTTCTCCTGAGAGAGATAATATATTAAGTTTATAGCTTTAAAACCTATGAAATAATCTTAACTGTCACAAAATATTGAACAATTTACCCAAGTTAAAGCATCTGATTGAGCTTTAAAGGCCGTTAAAACCGAACAGTATGCTTCCTGCTCAATGAGATGGATTTGTGTTTCCATGTCACCATGCATTCGAGGCAAATGTGCAGAACCTGCAACTGCTGATCTTCCATTTCCAGCAGCTGCTGATCTTCCATTTCCAGCAGCAGAGCGACCCCCTCTTTGAAACCTATTTTGATGTGAAGGAGGGAGGTCATCATCTGTTCCTGAAGTTGTGTAAGCTCATAAAGATTCATTATTTAAGTTTATAGGATGTCACAATATCTATGGAAGGTTCACAAAGAGTAATGTACCTATTATTTAAGTTTGGAAGGGTTCATAAAGTTACAAGCAATTAAATTGTTTCTTGAAATTGCTCATTAGTGAACATTTCAGAAGACTTCAAACAATGTCAAAATTGCAACATTGACAAAGAGAAACAGGTGAGCAAGAAAAAGTGAGTTCCAATCTATGGCGAATACAAGCTACTATTAGATTGAAAAACATGTTTCATGAACCCTAGATACTCAAGATTTGCCAAGGAAAGCCAGATAACTTTTGTGCCAATTAACCAAGCTAAATAAACCAAGTTCTTTTCATCTCAAAAAAATCAGATCACAACAAAAATAAAGATAAACTGAAACAAAACTGAGAACTCAACTCACCGCTGCTATCAGAAAGCGCATAGTCCATGACAGCTCCTTCA
Organism: Hibiscus syriacus; assembly: GCF_006381635.1. NCBI lineage: Eukaryota > Viridiplantae > Streptophyta > Magnoliopsida > Malvales > Malvaceae > Hibiscus > Hibiscus syriacus. The sequence continues at coordinate 359,353 of NW_024062429.1, forward strand.
AATTTCAACTTTCACTAATGCTGTGAAAACACTTTGATCCAATAGAAGAACCACAATCGAGCTACTAAATGTTGAGAAAGACAAGTACAAATACCAGGAAACAATCAACAAAAAAATAAAATAGTCATAAATTCAGCCAAATTAGAACATCAATCAACTAAACTCACTACAAACATCATCCAGATTTTTTGTGCTACAAGACATGGCAACTGTTGATTATACCCTAGCTGAATGCATGTTCCTTATAGTATGCCTTCAAAATATTATGCTTACAAATTATAATTGAACTTTTTTACTTCAAAGTTCAAACTAGCTATGAAAACAGTGCAAATATAAAGCAAGTGGTGGTACTTTTGGCATTTTACAATTTAAAATCTGTGAGGTTTCAGGCTTAAGGAGTTTGCCTTCGTTAATACTCCTTAATTATGCATCAAATGCCATATCATAGAGGTGTCAATTAGTTACCTTCGGACATGGAAGCAAATAATAGCTAGAAACATTACCAATTAACTCTTTTAGAACAATAAATAAATTATTTTCTACATTGGCATATAGATATTATGTTAAGATTGGAATTGTAATTTGGCCATTAGACAACTTTTAAGTACATTGATGATTTTGCATTTTTATTATTTACTTATACTCTATTGCAACTTGCTTTTCATGAAGCAGGAAGCAAATAGCCAACAACCAAACAAATAAGAATTCAAGCAAATTCGTTGAGAAAATAAATCCTAATACGAAAAGTACGATATTAACGAAGGCGGCAATTCAAAGATACAAATTTTCAACTCTAATCAAGCTTCACAATTATTTAACCAGTCTCGCCGCTATAGTACTAAACATGATAAAAAAAATCAATTTATGCTAAGTTCATATAAAACAAACCCTAAATTCACGAAAACTACGCTCCTATAGTTATTCCGAAGAAAAACACAAAATTTTAGAGGCTCACCTTTCCTTTCCAAAGCCCTCCAATTCAGAGAAAGGGAAAGCAAAACATTTCACCCAAAATTCACTTCAAATAAGCTTCGAGAGCTATAAAATTCGATGAATCTCTTTTGAAAGCTAAACTCCGAGAAGCTCCGACGCTGTAAAAGACGAAACTTTCCCGGATAATTCCTTCGAATCCCAAGCAAAAAGAATATTTGAATCAAATAAGCTCCCAAAAAGTTGATACGTTTGCCGAACACGTTCCCTTTGGGACTCAATTCTGATACGAGATCTGAAATTCTGCCTAAATTTGAGAAACTATTGGGATTTCAAGGAATTAAGGATAGATTTGGTGATGAAAATTAGGGATGAGACTAGGGTTTAGAGAGTGAATTTTTGTTTGACGAAATTTAGTTTGGATTGCGAGAGAGATTTAGAGAGAGAAAACGCGGACTTGAAATCTATTTTTTTATTACTTTTCGTTTAGTTAATAGTTCATTTTGGGTTCCGCGCTTTACGACCAGATTGATGTCGTTGGATTAATATTGGATTAATACCAAAATAATAAATAAGTGTCTAAATTAATTTTTATCTCATAGATGTGTGTAACGTTATAAATGTTATCTATTTAGGTTTTTAGAAGTTAACGGTGTTCATTTCTAGAGTTAAGTGACATATGTTATAATCTGATAATTTTAAAATTTATTTTTTAAAATAAAATATTAAAAATAAAAACTAACTTTTTAATATTATAAAACAATCCTAAAATCTCAAACTTAAACCTTTATCTTTCACCACCTCTCTTTTCGACCACAACCATCACTACTGATGTAGTCCTTCTCATCTTCCTACTCATTACCATCATAATTTTCGTCAATTGATCGTTAGTATCGTGTGAGAATGAGATTTTAATCTTAGAGTTTGGACGGTTTAAAACGTTGATTCATCATCGATAGGTCGTCGATAGGTGGTATGTAGGGGGAGAGGAGGTCGAGTGGAACTTCATTGATTGCAAAAGGCAGCAATTGTAGTGGGTTTAGGTGTTGAAATGAGGTTTTCAAAGTTTTGGGTTTATTGTAAAATTTTAAAAAAAATTAAAAATTATCAGGTTGTGACTCGTGTCATTTAACAGGAAAATTAACATTGTTACCAACCCAGACACCTAAATAGGTAAGTTTGTAACATTAGGCACCTGGATGAGACGAAAATTAGTTTAGGCACTATTTGGAAAAATGTGTATTGTTTGGGCACTTATTTTGGTATTAAGCCATTAATATTTACAAATTTGGGTAAAATATACCACAAGTCAGTCTATTATTAGTTTGATTACAAAAGGACTATATATTTTCTAATAGTTATAATGTAGTCACTAAAGTAAAAAACATTACAAATAAATCATTGGATCATTAAATATTAGACTAAATAGGGACATGACATAATATAATACTTCATTCGTCATATAATATGTGTCATATATTGACTATATACATAATTTTAGGAGATATATTTGGTGAAAAAATTGATAAAATTATCTCTAAAAGATGATTGATCTATTTGTCGGGTTTGTTTTGATAGATTTAAAAGAGTAAGATATATAAAGGTAAAAAAGGAAATATAAGAGTTGCTTTTTGTTATTTTTTTAATATGACATTTTGAATTATACAATTTTAAAAATCAAAAGATACACGTTTAAAGGACGAAGGAAATAATAATGATAGTCCCACAAAACTTATATAATATTTCAATTCGGTTTTAATTTAAAATAATTTAATAAATTTTATCATTCAATATTTAAAGAATCTTTAATTTAACCATTGATATTATCCTAAATTGTTTTTTCATATTCCGTAAAAGTTGTAGGGTAAATTATGCATTTAATATCTAAACTATCAGTTTTATTCTTTTTTAGCACCTAAACTTTAATTTTTTTTAAAACATACCTAAAGTTTATTTTTATTTCATTTTAGTACCCGTTCAAAATTTAATGTTAAGTTTTGATTATTTTTTTAAAGTTTAGGTACTAGAACGAACCAAATCTGATATTTTGAACACTAAACGCATTAAATTTTTAACGATATACTAAAATATTATATATAATTTTAATTATATAGAATATAAAAGAAATAATGTAAATTGTAAGGTCCACACGTGTGAGAAAACTTGGTGTGATGGGAAGGTTGCGTTTATTCAACAGATTGACAATTCAGCCGATCTCTCTCTCAAATTTAATTAAAGAAAAAGAAAAAATGAGATTTAATTTCTCTCCAAAATCACCTCTTCTCGCACTTTCTTCTTCCTCTCTCACTTCCCCTTGCCTCCGTCCTTTCCTTCCCTCTTCCCTCAGATTCCCCTTTTACCCTTCCCTTGCATGCCGCGTGTCCACTGGCCGCAGCCTTCGCATGGACTCGTCTTCACCGGATCCCTCCTCCTCCCTCTCAGTCGACTCCGTCGCCGACGGTTTGAAAAATCAAAGCTTAAGTGAACACGATAGTAATAATAAGAAGAAATTTGTTAAATTGAGCCTCGAAGATCTTAATTGGGACCATTCATTCGTTAGAGAGCTACCGGGTGACCCTAGAAGCGATTCAATTCCACGTCAGGTTTAATTTATACCTTTATTATTCTTTTTTTTGAATTGAAATTTATTGAAATTATGTATATATATTATTTTTTTTACTATTATAATTTCAAAATACTAGCTTGGACTCGGATGTTTTTATATTTGATTTTTGTCTGTAGGTTTTCCACGCATGTTATACGAAAGTCTTGCCATCAGCTGAAGTAGAGAATCCGAAGCTTGTTGCCTGGTCAGATTCAATGGCTGAGTTGCTTGATTTGGACACTAAAGAGTAAGTCTTGCCTTTTGATTTCAGAACATATTGATGAAGGAATAATGATGGGCATGTAGGTAATCCGTATTCTGCATTTAGACGCTAGTGGTAATTTACAAAAAGGAAAAAAAAACAAACCTGAGAGACATTTTATTTTATCATGTCATGCCTAATTGCCTATTCCATGTATTAAAAGCCCTTGTCTGGCACTGCCTTTTCGTCTTGGTGAATACCATAATTACACGGATTCTGCATATGGGAACTTGGATTGTGTTTCATAGGAAGTTTAACTTTCAACATTTGTGTGAGAAAATTGAACAAGGGGAAGTGTGGGGAAATCCTGAGGTCAAATTTGTGAATATATCAGTGAAATCTCATGCCAATGATCTATTGAGATGTCATGCCAGTGGCTTCTTATCCTATTCTATATTTTTCGTCACCTCTAGTTTTCCAATTGAAGCATTTGAAAGTGAGTTTGATTAATTTCCACATATAGGATACATAATACTATGGAGAGGGATTGGAGTCGAAACTCCATTTTTCGTCACCTCTAGTTTTCCGCATATCGTCATTTATGCACTGAAATTACATGAACCATGATCATTGACTCATCAACTTTTTGCTGCAATACCTGATATATTATCCTATTAAGAAAAGTTCTCTGTAAGACTAATTCATTGCAGATAATCTTGAGAATCATATCTTTTGTCCAAGAGATTAACTATATAGGTCTTTATTCGAGTTGCAGATTTGAAAGACCAGATTTCCCCCTTAAATTTTCAGGGGCTTCTCCTTTGGCAGGAGCGTAAGTATTTTTTGAGTTTTCTTTTCTTTTTTGAGAATTACTACCAGCTTCTTTCTTAGCCATGCTCCATTCGTTCCTCACTGACATTCCCTATGACAGGGTGCCATATGCTCAATGCTATGGAGGACATCAGTTCGGCACATGGGCTGGTCAACTGGGTGACGGCCGTGCTATTACTCTTGGGGAGATTCTGAATTCAAAATTAGAAAGGTGGGAACTGCAGCTTAAAGGAGCTGGGAAGACACCATATAGTCGATTTGCAGATGGGCTTGCAGTTTTACGGAGTAGTATCCGTGAATTTCTTTGCAGTGAAGCAATGCATTTTCTAGGAATTCCAACTACCCGTGCTCTCTGTCTTGTGACTACAGGAAAATTTGTAACTCGAGATATGTTTTACGAGTATGTTCTTTTGATTTCTTTTATAAAGATAACCATAGGCTAACAAATTTTTAACTCTTTACATCTTTTACTGCAGTGGCAATCCAAAGGATGAGCCTGGTGCAGTTGTTTGTAGAGTTTCCCCGTCCTTTCTGCGGTTTGGTTCATACCAAATACATGCTTCCAGAGGAGGAGAGGACCTTGGTATTGTACGTTCTTTGGCAGACTATGCCATTAGACATCACTTCCCTCATATCGAGAACATGAGCAAAAGTGAGAGCTTGTCTTTGAGCCCTGGTGGCGATGATCAATCAGTTGTGGATTTGACTTCAAACAAGTATGCAGGTAAACACGATTCATTACAACATGTTGTATGAAGTTTGAATGGCATGGGAAAAGTGGATTTCGCACTATCAAAATTTGGATAGACTAAATACCTACTGGTAATAATCGTAATGTTTACTCCTTTGTTTATGTACAGCTTGGGTAGTGGAGATTGCTGAGCGGACTGCTTCTTTGGTTGCGAAATGGCAGGGAGTTGGCTTTACTCACGGTGTCCTGAACACAGACAACATGAGCATTTTGGGTCTCACCATTGATTATGGTCCTTTCGGATTTTTGGATGCTTTTGATCCGAGTTATACACCAAATACTACAGATCTTCCAGGGAGAAGATACTGTTTCGCAAATCAGCCTGATATTGGTTTATGGAATATTGCACAATTTGCCTCGACTTTGATGGCTGCAGACTTGATAAGTGATAAAGAAGCTAATTATGCCATGGAAAGGTATTTCGATCTGATTTGTGTACTCTTTTATTTGTAATAACACTAAAATATTCCGTGGTAGACTGTTAATGCATTGTCCTGCTACAGGTATGGGACAAAGTTTATGGATGAGTATCAAGCATTACTGAGCCGAAAACTTGGCCTCCAAAAATACAATAAACAGCTTGTTAATAAACTTCTTGGTAATTTGGCTGTTGATAAAGTGGATTACACAAACTTCTTTCGGGCACTTTCCAATATCAAAGCAGATCCCGGCATTCCAGTGGATGACCTGCTGGTGCCACTGAAGTCCGTTCTGCTAGACATTGGCAAGGAACGCAAGGAGGCTTGGACCGATTGGGTACAATCTTACATTCAAGAGGTACAATTGGTTTTTGGTCATTCGAATATGCACTTAATCAAGTGATAACCTTGATTATATCTGAAATCTCACAAGCCCTCTTTTCCCTGCAGCTTGTTGCAAGCGGCATCTCGGATGAGGAGAGGAAAGCTTCCATGGACTCGGTGAACCCTAAATATGTTCTCAGGAACTACCTTTGCCAGAGTGCTATTGATGCAGCTGAAATGGGCGATTTCGAAGAAGTCCGTAGGCTGCTTAAAGTAATGGAGCGGCCATATGACGAGCAACCGGGAATGGAAAAATACGCACGTTTGCCTCCAGCATGGGCTTATCGGCCAGGTGTGTGCATGCTATCCTGTTCCTCGTGAGTTTATCACTCAAGGTTATGCTATACAAAAATCAGAAATACCAAAAAAAAAATGATCGCGCTTCTGTATATATAATAGTGGAAAAGACTATTTTTATTTCCTTTTCCTCATAATAAGGTGTAGTAGTGCTGGTAGACCCTCGTTGGCTTATATATGTTGTATTTCTGCTTTGACTATACCATTTAATTCTGATATTTGTATCCCATTTGTTGTAATGCAATATTCGGGAAATAATAGTATAAAAGAAAAATAAAATATTAGGTAGCATTGAGTTGTTTTATGTAATATATATATATATATGATTTTATAGGGCATTGTTTGAACTTGAGTCTTTGTAGGTTTTATTTGGGTTGCATTTGAATCTAGCTTGTTCCCCGTTATGTCTGAATATTTATAAGTATTTAAACTAATAAAAAATCAAAATGATTATTAAATAATTGGGAGAATTTAAGTTCACCTTATCGATCGATCATCCATATTTATATATTTATAGGGTTTTTCTTTTTCTTAAAGAAACTTTTTTTAAAATTGAATAGTCCAACTCGTGTGAAATTGTCCATGTCTTCTTTTTGTTGCTGAATACGACTATAGGATAGAGTAAAATCGTAATTGATAATTTGAGAAAATAAAAATAAAGATTAAGAATAAATAAATTTTACGTGGAAAACTTCTAAATAATATAGAGAAAACAACAGGCAATGGTAGAAGAATTTCACTATGAGAAAATAAGAATTGCAATTTTTCTCGATCTAACAAGGAGAAAAAAATAACAATTCTCTATTAAAAAAAATAACAATTATTTTTGATAAAAAAGAGAACAATTTTCAATAAAATTATCTAATTTCTCTAGTATTAGAAGAAAGTTAGAATGATTTGAGATGATTTTAAAACTAAATGAACTAAGGTATTTATAATTAAAATTTAAAGACTGGTCTTATAAATATCCTACAATACAATGATTACATTACAATTATATCGTAAAACTTTTTCAACAAATGCTGCCATTAATTTCAACAATTTCTGCAGCTTGACCACTCACAAATTCGGTGCACCACAAATTCATCATTCGGTGCACAGTTTCAACACCCTCGTGTTTATATAATTGAGTAATATATATCGATTATAATGTCAATTTATACACACGTGTGTGTGTATAGATTCCCTTGTGTTTTTTTGTTGATCCATCAACGACGAGGACCTCAAAATTTGAAATAAGCGAGTGGTCTGAGTATGCCACCACTTCATCGAAAGGTTAAACACGTAAATAAATTGAAAATATTGGACTTTTCTTCCACAAATAAATGACAAAAATGAAGTCATTTCACTTTGACTTTGACTTTAAGCATAAGCTAAGTTTTTGTCTTCAAAGTCAGTCATTTCAATGGACACCCAACGAGCTCCTGCAATGTCTTTCCCTCTCTTTCCTCTCCTCTTCTCTCTAATTTTGCTGCCCTTCTTTAGCGACGCTCAAACCATCGTCGGAAATATAACAACCGGCGCTTCTCTTACCGCCGCCGAAAACAACTCCTCTTCTTGGATTTCACCTTCGGGCGATTTCGCCTTCGGTTTTCGCAAGTTAAACAACAGCCAAAACCTCTTCTTGCTCGCCATTTGGTACGACAAAATCCCAGAGAAAACTTTAGTTTGGTACGCCAACGGCGACAACCCGGCACCTCTTGGATCGAAATTACAACTTTACGCTGACAAAGGGCTTGTACTTAGTTCCCCACAAGGTGAACAGCTATGGAGTTCGGAGATCAGAGATGGAGCTCTCGTTAATGGCGGTTTGATGGATGGTAATGGGAATTTCATGGTTTTAGGAAGCAATTCCACGCTTTGGGAAAGCTTTAAATTTCCAGTTGATACTATTTTGCCGACGCAGATTTTGGATAAAGGAATGGTGGTTTCAGCTAAGCAATCGGAGACCAGTTTTGCCATGGGGAGATCTCGATTGGTGTTTCAATCTGATGGTAATCTTGTTTTAACGACAATAAACTTGCCCAGTGAACATCTTAACGAGCCTTATTATGCTACTGGTACGGCTGCTGGTGCTTCATCCAGTCCTGGTGTCCGGTTTGTTTTCAATGAATCAGGGTACTTGTTTGTTTCCCGAGAAAATGGAGAAATTTACCTTTTGACACAGAGAATACCAGCCTCGGCTAAAGACTTTTATTTCCGAGCAACCGTTGATTTCGACGGCGTATTTGCACTGTATTCGCATCCGAAATCGGCTTCGAATGGCAGTGATGCGAAGTGGACTAGTGTTTGGTTCGTGCCGGATAATATCTGCACGGCGAGTTTGGTCAGTGCGAGTAGTGGTGTGTGTGGTTTCAATAGTATTTGCAGTCTCGATGATGACGGAAGGCCGACTTGTGCGTGTCCGAAGGGATATTCGTTGATCGATCCGAACAACAAATACGGCGACTGTAGACCGAATTTTACTCTCAGCTGTGGTGATGAACAACCAGGAGTACCTGCTGAAGACTTGTATGACTTTGAAGTGCTTATAAATGTGGACTGGCCATTAGCTGATTATGCACTCTTGGAGCCTTTTACTGAAAATCAATGCCGAAATTCTTGCTTGCATGATTGTATGTGCTCCGTTGCCATCTTCAGGCTCGGCGATAAGTGTTGGAAGAAGAAGCTGCCATTGTCGAACGGACGAGTCGATCCTGGTCTTGACGGAGGAAAAGCTCTTCTCAAATTCCGGAAAGGCCCATACATTCCATGTCAAAGAAATAAGAACAAGAGAGATGGAACTGTTTGAAACACGGGTTTTTCATTTCTGCAACATCCTATGATTTCATGTCTGAATTATATTTGCCTGAAATAAGTTGGTTTCTTTGATTTTTAGATTTTTTCGATAAGCTTTCGTTGGTTTATTCGATTGGTTATATTCCAACCGAATTAATTAATTGATTTTTAATTAAATTAAGAGTGAATTGCATTATATATCCTCAAAGTATGACCTCGTTTTAAATTGGTTCCTAGACTTCAATATTCCAAATTTTATCCCTAACTTATGACTGTCATTTTAAATTAGCCTTTAAACTTTTGAGCATTTCAAATTCATCTTCAAACTATGACATTCATTCTAAATTAGTCTCTAAAATTTTTGGAACATTCTAATTTAATCCCAAATTATACGTATATATTGTCAATAAAATTGTTAGACCATATTATATTATTATATGTTTGAAAAAAAGCAAAATTTAGGTTAAATTATTGTTGAAATTAATTGTATATTTGGATGGAATTGTGATGAAATTGAAATGTCCAAAAGTTAAAGGATTAATTTAGAATTAAAGTCATAGTTTGGAATAAATTAGAATATTAAAAGTATAAAAATCAATTTAAAATAAAGATGATAATTTAGGGATATATATTATGCAATTTACTATTAAAATAATAAAATCTAAACTTATGTATATGCCTAAGTCTATATTCCTAATCCGGAGGAAGTGGAAAAGAAAACTTAAAAGACAAAAAAAAAAAAGGAGATTACTCTATTAGGTCTAGATGTCATCACCTAAAAGAATATGAGATTAAAAAAATATGAGCAACATGACCAATCGATCAAATGTACTTACTCACCTATTCAATATTCAAATACTCAATACTTATGTTTATAAAAAAAAAACCAATACTTATATAAAACCCAACCTTATTAAACTCAAAAATTAAATGATCTCAATAATAAGAAAAATTATTTTTTTTAAAGGTTTCGAGTTCAGACGACGTCTATAGAATTTGTACGTTCATTATATATTGACTAAAAAATTATAAATAAATAATATATTATAATCACATAATGTAATAAACAATTATATAAATTTACTGGTTAAGATTAATGTTAATATAATTATATTTATACTTATAATATATTTGTATACATTTTTTAACAATGACAATTGAATTTCATTGATAAAAACAACGTAAGAATTTAAAATTATAACGCATCCAAAGAGAAATTTGATTAATAATCACACAAAAATTAATACATAAAATAAAAATATTAAAATAAAAAATATGAAAAAAATGAAATATCCTACTGAGAATGACGTCCAACATCAAAAGAATACAATAACCTTTATAAAACTTATTACTTTTATCGCACGAGATATTTTATGAAGTGATAAAAGAGTGGTGAACGAACCAAACAATTTGTCATATTGCTTCACTATACAATTCTGATTATATCGACAAACAACATTTTACCAAAAAGGAGATACGCTAATAGGTGACCACCGACAAACTAATCAAAAAATAAATGTCGTGAGGATTTTTGTGCAAGTACCAACACGACTGCAGATGTATACGAAAAACTTATCAAAAGCCGTAAAAAACGTGTCACAAGTGCAGATAAAAACATATCACAAAAACAGAAAAAAATGCGCCACAAGAACATAGAAAAATGTGCCACAAGAACATAAATTCTTATTTAAAATGGAAAAACTCAATAAAAACAAAAGATATAATATGAAAAATAATAATTACCTACGATCAATAATTAATATTAAGATTGATACTGCTAAACAAAAAAGAAAAGAAAAGAAGAAAACAACACAAAAATATTGAATATGTTAGAAAGAAACAATGGATTTTTATATATTTTATATAAATCATAATTATTTTTTATAATATAATGTACTACAACAATTTTAAAAATTATATAAATTATTAATTTAATATGATTTTAAAATAATTAATTTATCATAAATAATAATCTTATATTAAATGTATTGTTAGATGATGAATATTACTTTAAAACATATACTACTTTTTAATCAATTAAGTTTATTAAAAAATATTATTATTTAATTTTATTTTACATGTTTCTTTTTTGAATAGATGACATATTTAGTTATTCAATTACCACTTTAGTTATATTTTGGTTATATAACTATTAATTTTTTAAGAACATATTTAAAGTTATATTTTGACCATTTATCGTTTAAAAAAGTAACGGTGAAGCCTACGTATTATCATAAGATAATGACATATTATCATTGAAAAATAAAAAAAAATTATCACATCAGTGGTTATATTTATTTTTTAATGATGTGTACTCAAAATAAATTAAAACGTAAAATTAAATATAATTTTTAAAAAAATTAAATAGCTAAAATAATTCTTTAATTTTATATAAATTTGACGATAAATAAAAATAAATCGATGAGATTGAGATTGACTCTCAATTATTTTTTTTGGTATATATATAAAACATCATATCGTTATCATGGCCAGAATTATGCTCTCTACTCACAATTGCATATATTAAAAAAACCATTGGTTGAAGCATGGAATAGACTGTAGAGCAGGAAAAATGGTGGTTTAAGCTTAACAAATACCATGACCCTTACCTAAATAGCTACCTATTTCTTCAACCTCTCCATCAATTCATCTCTTTCTTCTTCAGCAATTATTCCTTCTTTTTTCTTCGTTCATCCTGTTTTTTTTTTTTTTGGCGTTGGGTTTTGTCATTTTCAGTCCAAAATCCAAAACCCACCCATAATTATAAACCTCCAGCCTCAATATCGACTCCTTAGTTGTGGAACTTAATTTTAAAGAACGGGAATCGAGTGATAGGGAGAAACAAGCAAATTTTCCCCTCCATGGATTCTCAGGTTATGGTGGCGCTTGCTCTTTCTCTCGTCGGTGGATTCAGTACTTCTCTAGGTCAGTTTTCAGTCTTCTTCTTCATCCGTACTCCTCCATCCCCTATTTTTATTATAAGCTGTTTTTGATTAGTAAACCTTAATTGTTTCATTTTTATGTATGTTGTTATGGGTGTGTTTTCTTCTGCTTATTTTTGGGTAAATTTCTTCCATGTGAAAATTGAGACAGTCTTCACTTTTTGAAGTGTATTTATCACAGCTACTGCTAAAGTTATTTAATCATTGTCTCTTGGATTTTATCTATACACATGTTATGGGCCTGTGCTGAAGTTACAATCATTCGAAATCATAATATGAATTACCATTGCTGGCATTTGGTATCATGCTAAGAAGAATTTCCAATTTTAATAGTAATTTATATAAAGTTTTAAATCCCAAACAGCCATGGTTTTGTATAAAGTTATACATATATGTTTGAGAAAAATGAAGCTGGAGTCCGTTTCTTTTTATGTTATATATTCATAGAGATTTCGAAAGCTACATTTTCTGGTCTCGGTGTCATATGATGAGAAAGAATGTTAGAGACCATAAACCCTGTCTATTGCAAGGAACTCTTGCTGTCTTGTGTTAAATGGAGAAAGTTAAATAGATAACTGATTGTGGTTACATGTGACATTAACCTCTAGCCTTTGTAGTTAGTTGCCTGTCCAGATTTAATGCCTCTGATATCGTATAGAAAACGAGGTAGCTTGTTGTGCTCAACTGCTGTTTTTGGTTAGAAAGTATTGGAATGATTTTTGCTTCAAATAGTTATGCAGCCATTGCATCTCTGCTACCCCTTTTGTCACTACCGGTTTCACCAATGGCTTTGATTTTATTGTCGTAGGTAGTCCTAAATTGCATCTCTGCAATTTATTCTAACGGCTTGTCTTCCTGTTTGGATCAGGTGCTTTTTTCGTAATTCTTAGTCAAGCTCCCAATTTGAAAATGCTTGGGCTTTTACAGGTAATGCTACAAGTTCTGGTCCCAAAGAAGGAATATGAAACCCTTCATCCAAATATCAGTTAGTGACATTTTTCTAATAGTTATTAATGCTAAAATTTCTAATTGTTAAATTTCAATGGTTGAATTCTTTGAGTACTAACTTTTGCATAATGCTAACAATTAAATACTGAATGTATTTTTCTGTTCTTTTTTCTTCAAAATAGATTGATGCTCTTTTTAAAGATTTTATGATTAACAAGATACTTTTACTATTAAAAGTTCTAAAATAGTATCGTCCGGATACATTAATTGTCCTAGCTATGTATCATTTTCAATAAAATAAAGTGATTTCCGAAATAACTTAACCAAACTCACTGAGGGGGGGAAAACGCATCTTATTTAGCAAAGAATTAGTTGTTAAAATGGAGAGTAGACATGAATATTTCTTTGCTTATCTGCCTTTTTCTTCCCCATTTGTCTTTGTAAGCTTTATTTTCTCAAAGTTATTAAAATGTTATCTAGTTTATATTTATTTAGTCCAAGGATGGTTGGTGACATTTTAAAGAAATAGATAGATTATATGCTGATATTATCTAATGCAATGGTGTTTCTTTCATGCAGGGTTTTGCTGCAGGTCTAATGTTGAGCATATCTTTCCTTGATTTAGCTCATAATGCAATGAACTCAATTGGGTTCTTGAAAGGCAACCTCTGGGTTAGCTATATCTTATCAGTTTCATTCTAATTGTCATTTATGTTTTCTCGTTATCTAATATTTCTTTATGCAACAATGCAGTTTTTCGCTGGTGTCATCTTCTTTGCTGTGGTTGCCAATTTTATACCCTAGCCAACTCTACCTCATGGTTCTGAGGTGAAAGGCAAAAAGGTTTGGATGATTTTTATGTGTTATCTTACTGAATGATTTTTAATTTTTTTTTAATGCTATGCATCTTTATCTATACCAAAAAAAATATCAAAATATTCATCGACTGTTTGATAATGCATTGGAGAACAGAAAAGTGGCAATGAAGGGGGCAAGGATATGATGAAAAAGCATCGGCGCCAGGTTTTTTTTAGTGGAATTATTACAGCGATAGGTAAAGCTGTCTTGTAGTTGAATTTGGTTCTAATTTTTAGGCTATTTGGTTTGAACTTTTTGGAAAATTTTAGTATTTTTGAATATTTGGTTGAACTCTTTGCAAAAAAAAAAAGAAAGGAAAAAGCTTGGGTTATCAGTTTGATTGACTGAGTTTTTCTTTTATGAATGACAGGCATAAGCTTGCACAATTTTCCGGAGGGAATGGCAGTTTTCCTTGGTTCCATGAAGGTGGGCAGTCCCAACCTGCATTATCATGAAAACAATCATTGTTTTCAAATAGGTGGTAACGATGATTGTTTTCATAATAATGCACCTTTATTATTTGATGATTTTTCAATGATTCTAGATTATTGATGTTCCAAGGATGATGATCGAACAATTCTTTATTTTAGATTTCATTTATAGCAATTAAGAACAACTACTCCTTCACTTCCTCTCTTTCTCTTTGGGACTGGGTCGGTTCTTAAGCCTATAAAGCCTTTGAACTTAAATGTCTTACTGAGTCCCCTCAATGTTTTTATACGTATGCTAATGATATCTTTTTCTTGCCTAATATTTGTCATATAGGGCCTTCGTGTTGGTCTTAATTTGGCTTTGGCCATTGCTTTGCACAACATCCCAGAGGTACATATTCTTTAATCCGGTAATTTTGAAGCCAACCTTGAAAGCAACCCACTTACGAGGTTGGCTCACAGTTTAACTAGTTCAAAAATAATCAAAGTAATATATATATATACATATATCAAATTTAGTATTTTATGATAACAATGAGCATTTTGGTTGATTCATAATTGTATTACGACGGACTTATCAACTACCAAAGTGAGGTTTATATCTCATAACTGATAGATAGATAAATTTCTTAAAATTGTGTTCATTTTATAGGGTGTTGCTGTCGCTCTTCCAGTTTACTTTGCTACGCAAAGGTGAGAATTTTTATTGAGACACTGGTCAATTCGGCTTCCTGTAAGACAGTGTCCATTGGACAATCACATGGTGTGGGCACAAACCATTGTCATTTTTAACTACGCAAATGAACTAGAACTTTTTGGTGAAACTGGTAACTGGTTTGTTTGTATTATTCTTCAGCAAGTGGCAGGCATTCAAATTGGCAACGCTCTCTGGTTTTGCAGAGCCACTTGGTGTCGTAATTGTCGGTAAGCGGACTGCTTTTTCACAAAGTACAGAAAAAAGATGAAAATAATGTTAAATAATTAAAGTAAAACATAAAATCTAAGATGCTTTTATTCTAAATGCATTTAATGTTTATATTCTAATGGAAATGTAAACGTTCGTTATAGTTGCATTTAGGTTTGAATATAACCTATACTGTTGTAGTTCACGGGGTATTCAGAGCTTATTTGCTTTCAAGATAATCTTCTCAATCGATGTCAGATTACCTAACCTTGTTTATTTGTCTTTTTCTTGTATCACAGCTTATCTGTTTCCGAGCAGCTCAAGCCCCGAAATTCTTGAGGGCTTGTTAGGATCAGGTTTGTAGTACGGTTGATCACTCATATTGGATCTGATTCCGGAAAAAAGAATCTAGTTTCCCATGCTCTATGTTATCATCTAATGAAAATCCCTATACTCTAAATCTATGTCAAAATTTCAGTTGGTGGGATGATGGCCTTCCTAATATTACACAAAATGCTGCCATTGGCCTTCGATTACGCAGGGCAGAAACAAGCTGTCAAGGCTGTTTTCTTCGGAATGGCATTCATGTCTGCAAGGTAATGAAAATTATAGCAGAAGAATTTTCTGGAGGTTCGAAAGTTTCTAATTTTCACTTCTTAGCTCATATAGACAGATATATGCGGTTCGATCCTCGTTATCACATCGAAGGGTTAATGATGCTTTGCAAGATTATATTTTCCGGTTAGTTTCGAACTTTAACATTATCTCTTCTACGGTTTTTGTGCAGCCTGTACTTCCTCGAACTAAGCTTACCCAAGGAGGCGAACTCGTAGCCTGTTTCCATGAACCTATCAACAAAATTGTTGTAAAATTCCATGTCTTGTTTTGCAGACTGTATTCATTGCTTTCTCTGATCTTTTAGCCACTCTGGAAGATCTCAGAAAGCCCCCCAAATTGCAATGTACATCATATCAAATTGTTCCTTTTAACAATTGAAATGAAAAAAGAAAAAAGAAACCATCTATTTGCTAGGCATGGCTCTTTGAAGTCGTTAAATAGGGATGTTAAATAGGGATGACAATGAGACGGGACAAGGAAATTATAAATGAGGAAAATTGTGTCGAGAGTATCAACATCATAATAAATAAGGATGAAAATTCAATTAGAATCTGATGGGTTTTAACTCGATTCAGTTCTATAGAATTGATTTGCTTTCCAAAAACTTGAATTCGAGTTTAGTTGGATATTTCTAAAGAGAAGATCAAATCAAGTTTGGGTTAAAATTGAAAAATATTCTACCTAACTCTAGGTTAATATTAGTATTGATATTTATATGTTCAAGGATAATTATTATAATATTCTTATTTTCTTTTCTTTTGAATTAAGTTCTTATTTTACGTAATAAAAAAATTATATATCTATTTATATCGAGTTAGATTGAAATTTTTACCTTAAACTCAGGTCGGGTGCCAAGCGGAGTTTTATACTTGGATCAGACTGGGTCAAAACCTGGTTCAACCAGACCCTTGATCATTCGTAATAATAAATCTATAATATCCGATCTAGACATTAGTTGGTAAATGAATAAAATAACGGTGCTTATAATAATTTTCAAATCCATTTAAAATATTTATCATTATTTTGGCAAATAACGGAGGAGAAGCCAACTTTGGTTTTTATTTAGGCTGGCCAAGGGCAAAGTGAAGCCTCTTGGAAAACCTGTCATTAAAGGCATATTCAAGACGCAAAAGGCCGAAAGGCGAGTCCATTCGGACTCCAATCCCATATCCATATCCCCTCCCACGTTTATTCCTTGCCCCCGCCGGATTCCCTACAAACACACCAAACATTCAATATAACCGGATCATTTTATCATCATAACTTCTCTAATCATCTTTTTTCCGACCGGAACGTGAAAGAAAAATGAACCGGAACAAATAGCTTACCGGGCACATTGGGGCCGGACCATAGATCGTGTCCATAATCGGCAAAAATAACTCCTTGCACAGGCCCCAGCTACACAAGCAGATAAATCGAACGAATAAAAATCAAATTGTGCAAGGATCAAAAGCGAGTAGAATCAAGGTGGAAAGGTCTAAAACACAACCATGCAGAATATTTAAACACCTACCAACTTTAAAGAAACTTCACTGGTGCTGACTACATATGATCGACCGGAGCCTACGGCACCTTCTTTGTAACCTCTCACGCTGTTAGTTCCCCCAATGGCAAATGCTTCATGAGGAGGGAAATTACCCACCACATGCCCACCGGACAATCTAGTAAGCGAAAAACGGCACTAGTCAGCAAACTATGATAATCTCTGATTCTCTCCCACTTTCCCTCCTCTATAATTTTGTTTTCCAAGGAGAAATATCGAAGTTCAGGATCATATACCAAGCAACTATGGAAGACAAAAGTTATCAAATGTCGCAAGCACAGAAAGGTACATCATATACTGTAAGCATAATACCTTAGAAGAAGGCGAGCAGGACCGAGTTTAACACCTTTACTCGCACGAGCATTCACTCTGTTGAAGTACAGCCAGTCGGTCATGACAGGAAGCCCTTGTTCCATGTTAATCGTAAACTGCAAAGATAACAGAAATGAGGCCCATCCATATAATAAGCGATGGAAAACCACTAGGTGCAGATGCTAACCATGGACGATCCTTTGTTACCGGAACCAGTATAGATGCTCTCCAATTTGGCCAGTAAAACATCGTCACAGGGCTTACCACTACATTAAGAAAAGGGGATTTCATAGAAGATTAGAAGCAAACTAAACCATAAAAAGTATTAACAGCAGCAAATTAATGCAGAGTGAGTGATCCAACAGAAGCTATACAACAAGCATAAAAGGTACATACCTTGCCGTAAGTGGGCTGCCATAGAAGTCTTTAATAATTGGATTTCTTTTTCCGTCACGCGCACCAGCACGCTAAAATATTATGATCAAATAGTAAAAAAATCACAGAATTAAGACATAAGCCTTAATCCTCCCAAAAAGGAATACCGATTCGGAATGAAAACTAAATTTAAGGCACTACTTTTCACAAACTTTGTTTTGAAGGAAACTGAAAACAGATACCAAGCTGACGAGAAAAAGCAAGCTATCAAATAAAGTAACATGATGTACCTGAAAAAAGAGCCCAGCCGTTCCACTCCATTTGGGCCTGAGTGGTCGACTAAACTCGACACCGCCTGTTATACGGCCAATGCTCAGACTGCTATTATCTTGTTGGCTACCATGAACAAGTGTCCCAGAGGTTCTTGAATTCTAACAAAAGCAAAATAAATAGCTCAGATGAAAATCAATCTTTCAATCACTCAAAAATCAAAACGCAGTTCAAAACCCACCTGGACAGTTATTGTTCTAGATGTTCGCTTGTCATTTCCTTCTATCCATGGGTCTGTGTAGTTAATGCGGAATGTAGAGTCAATTTGGCCCTTCTCTAAGGAAACATTAAGCTTTTTGTTTTTTCCAAGCAAATTTCTCTCGGAGTACGCAAAACTGGAAATGGGAAATAACATAGTATGAGATGAGATAAACAGCATTTCACATGCCATGACATATATAGAGCAGAATATAAATTCCTCTCCCTTTTATATCAATAACAATTGGGGGGATTAAGAAAAGCTGAAAGTTCATGGTGACAAAACTAGACCATATATGCCCACTAACGTATCTGAAAGCATGCTCCGAGAATCAAGAATAGAATAAGAAAATAAGATGATAAAAATAAATAAATGGAACGAAAAAGCATCTAATAATCATTGTGAATATGATTTTCTCCTTCAGTACTGGACTCCCATGGTTCTGAAAATGCAACCCCGGAAAAGCAACTACTATGCAAATAATGGCTTAACAAGAAAAAAGAAATCACTGTCCACAAGACTGACAACCAAAGGAAGTGACCACAGACATTCATGACCAATTGATATTACCTCCCAAAAAGTCCTGATAAAGGGTCACTCGTGATCCTACAAAATAAAAAATCGCTTGATAAATGTTTATTTAACTATACCACAATATAATAAGCATGAAAATTGGTAACTAATTAGGTGAGAGTAGAAGCTAGTTCATGTAGTATTGCAATTCAACTGGTCTTACCCACTTGATATTCCAGCACCAGCAGAAAAACGACCAGTTGGACGTTCAACAACATTTATCATCAAATCAACCTTATTATCTACAAGGTTGCAGAATCAAAACAATAATGGACAAGTAAATAAAAAGAACAGTACTCAAAATATTAACACGACTAATGTTAGTCCATAACAATATGACTGAGTTTAGGGTAATGCTGAGTACCTCACCCTAAAAACAATTATTGCAATCCATAACAATTACAGTTAGACCATAATAATATTTCACAACAAAATTCCATAGAGGCATAGACTATTTGTTATAGCATTATTATGTGTCTAAAATTCAGCTTCAAATCAGGTAAGGTCCTCAGCATGAAACATTGACTAAAAAATCAGAATGAGATTGCACATCAAATACATTTTCCAGGAATTAGCTTAAATATTTTGTCAGCCAGCTAAACGTACCTCATAATACAACTTGCAGTATTTGCATGCATGTGTTTTTAAAAGATATACTTACTCACCTCCAGCTGGTAGAGGAAGGATGCTGACATCTCCCAGACCCATAGTTGACACAGTATCCACATCCCTTTTTCCTTGAAGCATACTATACACCTGTAGGATTATAATTCAAATGAAACAAAGCAAACTAATCAGGACAAATTATATTCTCCATGGCCATACTCTAGGATTAGAATAGACAATTCGTGATGACGTATCATCAATTAAATGCCAATTTATGTACAAATAGCTAGATCTAGAGTCACACCTGCCCCTTCTTGGTTGTGAGCTGCCTAAGTATTGTATCAGGCTTCGTCTTTCCCTTAGTTGGTTCAACACTGAGACAAAACCGAAGTATTTCTTTCATATATCCTAACACTAATAAATTAAAAGGTTTGACATGCATGTTTGCGAAAGCACCTATATAAGTAAATAAACACCCAAGTGCGTGTAAAGCAAACTGAAGGCGGGTTCTTACGTCTTTCGACCAAGGAAACGTACAGATATATCATTGACCTCTGCTTCTGCAACTTTTAACCTAATAGTACCTCCAGAAAAAATATCAACTCCAGAAACCTATAAGGTCAACAAACAGTATTTTGAACATGATTATATTCAAAGATCAATTAAGAAAACATTTTCATCACCAGATCAAAGAATGCAAAGCACTAACCAAACCAAAAAGACCGCGGTCCATATACCATCCATTGATGGAACTAATTACTTCATCTAAGCGCTTGTGATTTATCACTTTTCCTGCACAACTCGACACCATAAGTGAAAATAATGAAGTTCTATTTTGACCAAAATTAGAAAGCAGTTCATTAAGAGGATAATATAAAACATATATACATCCATATTTAACAATGCAGAGGGAAAACTTACCATGCCAATCACGGAAAACATCCTCAAGAAACTTTGATGGCAGAACATTGGCTCCTTCACAGACCAATCCATGGAAATCTTGGTTGGGTTCAACCTTGAGACACAAGAATCCAAGTTTAATAAAATCAGTTCTATACATGACTAAGATATAGGGTTGAGTTGCTTAAAGACAGAAACAATATGACGATGAAAATAAACTATGGCACGTTAAAGTCCAACCAAAATGAACATTGTTCCTTTTCCATACGGTATCTCATTGTATCAAGCTTTCCTAACAACACTCCGACGTGTGCTCTGCTTTTCTGAAGACAGACGCCAACAAAGGCAGAAGGAAGGGAACACAATGCAGGTAGGGGTGAGCAAAACAGGACTTTATTCAAAAAAATCAAAAAATTTTTACTCGACTCAATTTGACTTGATTAGTAATTTCATAAACTAAACTCGACTTGAAAAACTTCCAAATAAAGTTTGAGTTATAAAATAGGTCTCAAATAACTCAAACTTATAGTTATTAGTGGATTGATTTTCAAGTTCGAGTAGCTCAACTATGCATTATATATGTGTATTGCATATGAAAAATATATGTATATCATATATGATTATAGAAAGTTGTTTAAATTGAAATCAATTAGTACCATACCTTAATAAGTATTTATAATTAATTTAAACAGAAAATCAAACAATTGAACTTAACTGGTATTTCATAAACTTGAATCTCAAAAATTTCAAATAAAGTTTGAACTATAAACAAGACGAAAACATATTTTCAATAGAAAAATTAAGAAAATATCTAAAATATATTTGAATTTTAAATTTATAGGGGCGACTGCCTACACAAGCTCTAGATACATCCCTGACTATAAAACAGTACTTCAACATAATTAACTCTGAAATTTTTTTAATAACATACTTGAAACTCCAATTTCAACTGATACAGATGCTTTCTACTTCAAGGAAAAGGTAGCTAAGAATGAACTAGAAACATTCAAAAGCTCTAATTAAAACGAAATAGCTTTAGATAACATACTTGAAACACCAATTTGATATCGTTCCGCGAGTCAACGACCACAGGTGTACACGAGGAGAAGTAGCCACTATCAATGATCCGGTCCACATCTTCCTGGACCTCCCAGGTCGTCAATGCGGAGTTGGTTCCGCAAGCTTTCAACGCGTTAAGAGCTTCCATTTCGAGCTCTTTCCTCTCCAACTCCTCTCCATCTTTATTCCTAACCAGAACCTCGCTTACCAGGACTCTCTCCTCCTTAACTAGATCTGCCGTTGCCAAATGCATGTACTGAATCGACTCTGTCGAGTTCGGTTGAGTCAGCGACAACACGGCGGAATTTAGTAGAGGCGATGGCGATCTACTGATACTGTGTTTCTCAGACACGAGAGACAGAGATGCAGAGCAGAATAAGGAAGATGTTGTGACATTCGAGCATGATCCTGACTCGGAATGAGTTGAAACAGTGCATAATGGAGTAGAGTGAGCTTTAACATAGTTGGAACGAATCCTGAGCAAGTCATTGAGTTGAAAGGCCAGGTGACGAGTTCCGGCGAGCTGAGAGGCTAGAGTTTGCGAGGGAGGAAGGCGGGAAGAAGGAAGAGGGATTTTGAGGGAAGAAGAAGTGAACGAAACGCCATCGTTTTGATGCATTTGCGGATGCAAAAACTGGAGATTTGTGAAATGAAATTTCGGATTCAGTCTGGTTGAAAGGAACTTCGAAAGCAACGACGAGTGACTGGCTGGGAAATAATTTTGGGATTGAACCATAATGGTAAAATTTCCATACAAGCCCTTGTACTATAGGAAGAAATCCTTCTTGACCTCTATCTTTTTAAAATATAAGGGTATAATACATCAAACGTCACTGTACTATATTCAAATAACCATTTTGATCATTAAACTTTCCAATGATCATTTTAGGCATTGAAATTTAAAAAACAAATTACAAAACTATAATTTTATAACAGTTTGATCAATTTAATAACTATATTACAATTTTTATAAGTTTAATGATTAAAATAATCATTTGAGCTTAGCTTTTTACTTTACTCAAAATATAAATGCTACACTTTTAATTAAGTGTAAAATATATAAATTCTGATTTTATAATATAAATGCTACAATTTTAAAATATATAAATTTTATAAGTTTGGGCATAGCTTTTAAAATATAAATGCTACAATTTTAAAATATATAACCTTTTTATTCAATCTTAATAAATAGCATGTGAAATTAACTCAATGCAAGTTCAAACTTAATAAAATGACTTAACTGTGTCATGTATATAAATTAGGGTTCGGTTGAATTCAGATTTAATTCTGAGATAGGTTATTTGTAATGTTGATTGAAGGTAACGAATTTAGAATCCGACCCGATTACAACGATTTATAAATTTAGTGATATCAATTTTAGTTGGTGTTCCAACATTTCCTAATTATAAACTAATTCTCGTGGCATAGTTCTTTACTGCTCTATGTCTATGTCTAATTCGAGTTTGGGGAGACTCTACCTGATTTAAAATTTGATCTATTTTTTTCAGTTAAAATCTGTAATTGAATCAAATATTTTTCACCTTAAACTCAAATAAAAATCGATCAAAATTTATCCTCTAATTTTTTTTCTAACCCAATTTAATTAAAAAAATTTACATTATAAAATCGAATCATATCAAAAACTCGTTAAATCCGAATCTCATAACCATCCCAACTCTTCTCATCAATTCATATGTATATTTGCTCAAAAAGTGAAAATTTTACAGAGGGATACTTTTATTTCTGTGGGACGGCCTATTTTTGCTTGCTTGGTCAATACGAGATGAAGATGTCATCCTCCTTTCGTTTTAAAGTATGGCAAATTAAAACCTCTTTTTTTATTGTTTTTTTTTTCTTTTGGTTTATATATTAAAAAGTTTAATTTTAATTTTATCCTTTTGCTTTACGAAAGCTTAAAAATTTATCTTTTACTTAATTCATTAGAATTTATTCATTATATTTTATGGAAATTAAAAAAATTAATTAAATTGAACAATATTGTTAAACACAATCATTCAACATTTTATATCTAAGAAATTAACATAAATCAATAATTAAGAAGCTTATTTTTTTAATAATTCATTTTTGAATTTTATTTTATTTTGATTATGGATATGTATGGATCAAATTAAGGTGGAGTTTTTCTCGATCTAATTATTTTATCTATTTACTCGTTATCCAATTTGATCTGAACTAGGAAAATTTCACTCGACTCAAAATTTGACATAAGTAAAATCCCAAAGCCAACACAAATGTAGTATATATATAGATAAAAGAATCTTGTTTTTATTAGGTAAAATATATATATCTAGTTGAAAAAAATAAAGAAAGAAGAATATTATTGTGATTATTCATATATATAATCCACTTACACTAATAAGTTTTACACTAATTTATAGTCATTAGATTTAAATAAATAAATGGTATTTAATTGAAATTTATAACTCATAATAAATATTTCTTTAATTAATGATAAAATAATATATTTCTTTTTAAGGATAGGATTTATTAATTATGGTTTAGGATTCATGATTTAGGGTTTGGGTTTGTAGAATAGCATTTGAAATTTTAAGATCTCAGGGATTGGGTATGTAGTTTTAGTGTTTATGATTTGGGATTATATGTTTAGGATTTTAGGGTTTATAATATGTGGTCTAGGGTTTAAGATATAATGTTTGGGATTTAGGAATTGGGATTTATGATTTTATGGTTTAAAATTTAAGTTTTGTAGCTTATACTATGCAAAACTAATAAGTTTTACATCAACTTATAGCCATTAGATTTAATTAAAGTTTATAATCCATAAATAAATGTCTTTAACTCACACTAAAATTATAGTATTTTCAGAGTTATGGTTTATGATTTAGGGTTAAAGATTTAAGCTTTAGGATTTATGGTTTGAGGTTTACAATTTAAATTTTATGATTTGGGGTTTAGTGTTTGAGGTATGGGTTCAGTTTTTTAGATGTTTTAGGGTTTGTGCATTTGGGTTTAAGGTTAAGGATCGGGGATTGGAGTAAAAAGAGATTTTGATTTTCTGCGAGTTAAAAGATATTTATTTATGGGTTATAAAATTAATTAAATCTAAGTCATTTATTTTTGTAAAAATGTGTTTTGTATTATTTAAAAAATACACAGAAAACACAACATGGACATGGACCTCATTAAAAAAAGAACTCACCCTAGCATAGACATGGACCTCGTTAAAAAAAGAACTCACCCTAGACCTAGTTGGGGGGGGGGGGGAGTGTGCCACGTCTATGGGAGTTGAGGAAGTATTGTTTTTCAACATTGACATCGATTCTACACGGTCAAATATAACATCTCTGTGTAGCAATATCAAACACATTGCACAATACACTAAACTCGATCCCCCATATATATATATATTTTAGATCGAGCCGGGAACTTTTTACCCTAAACTAAAATTCTAACTCGTCCCTCAAAAATCAATTCGAACTTAAATTTTCAACAATAAAAAAAACTTCGACCCTATAAAATTAGATCAAAACCCGTCAGATTTAAATTTTATACTCATCTCTAATTTTCACGCATCAGTTGAATTCTTTTGAAGGCCCAAAACTAAGATTGTCGAACTATGTTTGTGACGAGGTATCATCAAAGTGAAGATTGTCCTTATAGTTTCATTATTAATCGAATAAATTTACAAAAAGAATATGACTCTTATTATATGTAGTTGCAGTCTAATCCTTAGTCAATACAAAATTACCGAACAAAATGAAGAACGGGAAATTAATCGATTCCATCTGTAATCTTGTTTTAGCATTAGGTGATTGGGTTCCCAACTAACCTCAACTGAAACCAACTTCCCCCAAGAGAGCCTAAGAGAAGGTTTAGGTGAATCTGTCCATGTTCTTTTCCAACCAAATCATACAGGTTCCATATTGGAATATTTCCAAGTATTTATTTTTAATTTGAGTATTTAAGTTTATTAGATCTTGATTACTTAAATTTAAGTTATATAAAATCTTTAAATGGGATAAATACTTTTTTATTCATAAGATAACTTTAAAACATAACTTAAAGGATATCAAATCTTTATCATTCGATTTACGAAACTGTTATAAAATATAAAATTGTTTGTTTTTCTTATAATTGAAATCATAATCCAAAATTCTAATGTTAAAGAATGTGATAAATTGTACGAAACAATTTACCTCGGTGATTAAAGGAATCGTTGTTCTTCCTAAAGGTCACGGGTTTGAGCACCAACGACTGTAGCAAGGTGATTGAGCGTTCACTGTCAAATAATTGAGAGTGTTTTTAACATATACTACTTTATAATTATCTTAGTTTAATAAAAAAAATGACAATTAATTTAAATAGAATAAAATGAGAATATAGAGGGTGGATCTCGAGGTTCTCAAGTTCGTGGACATATATATATAAGTATCTAAAGTTTTTTTAAGGAATTATGCAAGGCCAAAGTATAAAAAAAAATTATACTTTGGCTTTGACTTTCCACTTTGGCCATGCAACTTTTATGTTATTGATGTTGGAGATTAGTGATGATTAAAATTATGTGTAGAGACTTGTCGTGTATTCGACAATAACTAGGGTTTTATGAGATTGGTTGATTTTGGTTTAATTTGATGTTATAATGGTTAGAATAGCATGAATTTGATGTAAGGAAGTTGAATGAAAAGTTTGCTCTATATACTTGAATAGGTTGGGCCACAAGAGGAAAATTAGGGGGGAAATATTGAAATTTTTCCTAGGGTCTAGAATATATATTAGAAGTGTTCTATGTGGTCTGGAGATCAATTTGGATTAATTTGGAACCTTAATATAGTAAAAGGGCTAAGTTACAAGTTTTGAGAATTTTGGGACGTTATTGTATAATTGTGAGAATTGGGAAGTTCAATGTTGAATTTTTAATTATGCGGTGCTGGAATTTTAAGTTGGAAAGTTGTTTGAAACCAAATTGCAAAATTGGTAAATTACAAGGTGGAATTTGAAAAGTCTTGACACTTTAGGAACTTAGTTGCAAGCTTGTCAAATATGAAAGCATCATTTGAGTAAAATATTAAATTCCTGTAAATTCTATTTATATGATGATTTTTTTAGTTTAAATGTTGAGTCGGAATCAAATTACAAGTTTATAAAGATGAATGGTTAAATTCGAAAAGTCTGGAAATCGAGTGTAACATCTTTAACTTGTAATTCAAGACGTATACGGGTTATGAGTGCTACATTTATTGGTATCAGAACTGTAAGTTTATTCGATTATCGACTTAAATAAAGTCTATATTATGTTGAAAATATGTACATGTCACTAGGATGTCAAAATTACAGATATAATATATTTTGATGATTCTATATGGACAAAAAGAGATAAAAAGAATATATATATAAAAATGAACGCTCCTAATAAATTTAAAACTTGTAATTTAAGAGAATATATAAAAAATTTAACTTTTAATATAACCATTTATATCTAATTTATGAATCAGCTGATTCAAATAAAATATTATACAAATTTCTTACAAATTCACGCTTCCAATCGTTATTTTATCAAGCTTCAAATCATTTTTATCAAGTTAAGATAATTATAAAGTAGTATATATTTTAAATACTATCAATAATTTGATAATGAACGCTCAATCATTCTGCTATAACTATTGGTGTTTGAATCTGTGACATTTAAGAATAACAACAATTTATTTAACTATTTATTTAAGTTGATTCGTGCTTTTTTTTCCCTTTAATAATATATTACATAATATGGTAGAGTTCTTGGGGGGTTGTAACATTAATTAAAAAGAGTGGGAAAATCCAAGGGAAAGAACTAAATTACCTTATCTTGTACCGCGAAACACGCCATAATTTCCCTCCCCCATCTAATTCTGACGGACTTCGCGTGTTTCTCAAACTACCCCCACTGATTCATATATAATAACAATAATGATATAATATTTAATTTATTGATTAATTAATTCAAATTAAACATTATAAAATTGTACTTATAAATATATTTCTCTTAGTTTGATTCACTTTATCTATAGTTTTAGAATTTAAACTATAAATATTATAAAAAAATTAATGCCTTATTTTATTAGGTTAACTAATAATTTGCAAAATAATATTTTTTTTTGATAAAATTCATTATAGATAATCTTTTTTTTTTTTAAATTACAACTAAGAACATTTGAGGAATATTTAACTTGCAAGTCAAGTAAGCAAAACTATTGATCAAAATTCAGTTACTTCTAAATATAATTAAATAAATAGTTAATTAGAATTAAAATAATAAAAAAAATAGAGATAAAGAGTTGTTTGTTTAAAATTAAAAGTGATAAATGTCGGCTCTTTAATCTCCTCTTTATTTCTCAAAGAATCATCTCTCTTTAATTACTTTTTTTTCATTTTGTATTTTAGGATAATCACACTATATATCCTCAACTTATGATTAATGTTTTAAATTAATTCTTAAACTTTAAAACAATCTAATTAAATCCTTCGAGTATTAAGATTATATCAACCAGACCATTCTTTTCACATAGCCATTACCTTTGGCACTAAGTTTCAGTTAAAATTTAAAGTGAAGCATATTTTAAACACAGAGATCAAATTCTAAACATATGTGCGCTTGTCATTATTTACATTTATTAAATATGGTAGTAATGTTAGATGTAGGATGGTATAGTTGGGTCAGGTTGAATTTTTGTCCTATTTAAATTCGATTCAAATTTTATACTTTTCATTTTACATGACTAGAGTTATCAGAGATTTCACTCAATCCGAAAATCCAAATTAATTTTTAAAGTAAAAAATGTACTCGTACTTGATATGACTTGATATATATATATAATTCAATTTATCGGTAAAATAATGACCTCCTCGAATATATATATCTATATATATAAGAATATTATTATAATTATTCATAAATATAAGAGATAATTACACTATTATCTCGGGTTAGAGTTTTTTCATCCTAATCTTAAATCTGATCCAATCTAAACTTATAACTTTTTTTTTAAAATAGCATATAAAATCATATCAAAATTTGTTGGGTTCAAAATTGTATCCATCCCTAATCACAAGGGTAAAAGACCTCAAATCCCCTAAAAATGATTAAAATATAATTTCATCCCTTAAACATTGTAAAGGTCTACGTTAATGCAACGGTGACTCTCCCCCCAAAGTAAAATTTCAATTTAGTCTCTCAAAATTGTAAAGTTATAAACCAGTGCAACGATTTAATTATATTTTAACTCCCAAAAAATTATAATTCAATTACAATCCATCCATTTTCTCTTGGCTTTGCACCTGATTGGATTTGACATTTAACAGGAAAAAATAGATCTTTTAAATTATACTAACACCGTATGTTTTGTTATCAATTGGGGTTCAATTTGTGTGTTAGTAGGTAAATATGTACTTATAATCTGATTAAAATGTTTCAAATATGTTTCATTTTATATTCAAATTAAAAATTAACACCTAAATTATCACATAGGCTAACGAAAGAACCTAATTATTAAAATATTAATACTTTGAAGACTCGAATAGATTTTTTTAAATATAGGGACTAATTTAGAATTTGTTAAATGATTTGGGATGTTTAGTGGTATTAATTCTTTTTATAATTTAAAGTGTTTTATAGCATTATATATTTCAGTCACTCCATAAGTCCAAATATTCTCTCCATTGATCCCTTATTCTCTCTCGCACCTT
This sequence comes from Hibiscus syriacus, assembly GCF_006381635.1. Taxonomy (NCBI): domain Eukaryota; kingdom Viridiplantae; phylum Streptophyta; class Magnoliopsida; order Malvales; family Malvaceae; genus Hibiscus; species Hibiscus syriacus. Next base: position 388,849 of record NW_024062429.1, read on the forward strand.
TCATTTTCCCGAGAAAATCTCGCATTTTCTCACCCGAGAGAGCCGGAAAATCGTATAATGAGGTAGTCTTTTAAAGTTTCCAGAGTAGAAGATCAACTGGAAAAGTAAGCTTTTCTCAAGATTTACTCATTGTTCGGTTTAGACTAAGGTCCAACGGTAATGATTCTGCTCTTTTCTTCCTCGTTTTCCTGCATTTTATCGATAGGCAAATGTTGAAATTAATCAATTTGTTTTACACGTTGAATTCACTTTGAAGTTTTTCGAACACGTAGCACGTTTTTGTCTAGTAATCTGATCTCGCCGTTTCACTTCTTGTTCTTTTAAAGAGAGTATTAAAATTTGCATATATTTTAATTTTTTTTGTCTTTCCTTATTGCACCCGTGTAGGAATCTTTCTTGAATACTAGAAGACTGAAATTTGCTATCAGCTTGTGAAATTTTGAGGAGATCAGGTCTGCATTTGGATTTTTTCTTCTTAATTTTACTTTTATCGTCTGTTTCTATTACGCATTGCAATTTTGAGTTGTGAATTTGAAGGGCTTTGGTGCTTTCCTTTTTAGTTAGATTAGTTGGGTTTTTGAAAATGAGTTGGAATCCGTACATGGAAGTTCAATACATCAACAGTACCTACCCTTATAATAGTGCTGGCAGCTTTATGGAATATTTCGAAGGTCTTACATATCAACATGTCAATTTCATTTTTGACGGTGCTTCCCATCTTCAGGTACCATTGATTATCAAAACTGTCCCCTTTTGATTTACCGTAAGGTTTCCCTTGATTTTATGGATACATTTATCGGAATTGATCCATTGGTTCGTTGTGGTATCTGATTCTTAGCTTGCTGCATTTTAAGGATTGGGATCATAGACTTTGTATTGTATATTAGATGCTTTATTGTAAATGACTTGTTGCAATTGGTCACATCCAAAAATGGATTTTCCATCTGCAGGAGAGCGTGTACCCATCTATGACTACAAGCTTTTACAAGTTTGGATTATCTGATTTTGGCAATAATATTTCATATTATGATCAGAGTCATAGTTACAATGGGGGTAACCATGAACTATGCCTTGAAGAATATAGAAGGGCATCAGAGAATTCCTCATCAATGAGCAATGAACAGACTGCAGCAATGAATGTAGAATGGGAAGGAAATGGAAATTCCACCACCCGAGAAAACCCCATAGATTGTAAGTTTTCAGTTCTGCTTTGGTGATGTCTATATTGTAACATGTTGAAATATACAATATGACCGAACATTATGTCATGCATATTTTAACATGGTTTAACTGTCAAATTAAGGATGCATTCATTATTATTTTGTGTGAAGAATTGCGAATGCTGAAGTACGAATCAGGATTGATTGACATCTTAAGAATTACAACCAGACAACCAGATCAAGTCCTTCAGATTTCCTTATCCATGGCCCTCTCTAGGAGCTACTAACTATTCAAAGCTGTCCAAAGAGTGTTTTTCCTGGCTGATAGTTTTGGCTTTACCCCAAGATGGACAGCATAGAGTTGGCTGTCTTTTACTTTTGAGGTTTCATTTCCTCTAGATCATGAAGTCAAGTCCTTGGTATCACCAGTCTGGTCATTAAGTGATCATCAAACCTGGTAATGCAACAATAATTGAGACTTCTCAATTGCAGTGATATAGGTTCTTCAGGTTCTTTCTTTAACATTTTTTTCAAGTGCCAAGACCATGTAACAAAATTCTCTTGATATTTAGTATTCCTACCTGAAGGAGTTGGTTGGTTCAGGTGGGCACTTCTTAGCTGGCATATTTTTAATCTAGCCTTATTAGAATTTTGCAGTATAACAGGTGTCATGATCCTGACCACAATGTGTTTTATCACAGAGAAACTATTAATAAGTCCCGGTCCATTGACTCTAAATTGATCAAGGCTTTCTGTATTCTCAATCTCAAGCATATTCCTTGCCTTCATTCCCTACGGAGCCAGCTACTTTGACGCTTATAGCAACACTGATTTTGACTGGGGTCTTTTGTAGGAAAATTGAGATTGATTGACCTGAAGTTCTCGGGCTTCATCCAATTGAAATTTTGGCTAATTTACTAAAGCTTGTATCTTGAATTTTGAACTTTTGTTGCAATCTGAGTTCAAATACCTCAAATTGATTGACAACCTAGCTAAATAGGTGATTCAACAGAATTAACGGCTATTTATGAGTATACTATCTGGTGCGTGTCTTTTATTATGTGGTGAATAGTTGTTTCACAAATTGATTGACCAAGATGAAGTTATGTGGTTCACCAGAATTAGTTGGTATGATTTATTAAAACAGAAATTGGTGGGTTGGAGGTTTATTAATATAATTTTTTCTAGTTATGTAATTAATCACAACCTTTCATTTTCATTTGGTTGGATAGAACCTACTCTTACTTAATTTCATTTATGTGGGATTTTTTAAAAGTTTTCCTCATACCAATGCTTTCCTTCCCTACATTATAGGTCCACGAAGGCAACAGAACTCTCATGATTATCAGGTCTATATCTTGTATTCTTTACGCTTTCATAACTCTATCTTTACACAACGTATGGATTTTCATACTCAGACATCTTAGTAGATTATTTGCATCAGCACCCGATTATTTTTCAGATCCATGGTTCAAAAAATTAAATGCCGCATGACTTTGTGAAATTATGCAGGTCATTTGGCAAGATGGTGTGGATCCTGATAACATGACTTATGAGGTTAGACAAAAAAAAACTTAATAATTCTTTTTTTTTCTTGCTTAACATGGGAATCACTTAACATCCATTAAGTACAGTAAATTCTGCTGAAAGTTGGAATACTGTCTGTTCCTAATTCTTAGTTATCCCTGATTGATTTTTCTACTGAGCAAAGAATTTTTCCCTCCAAAGGGTTATTTTGATCCATAGAATAAAATTTCCTGCTTTCCGGCTAGAATTGCTGCTTTAGTTGTCCAGGCAATCATTCTGCTTTTCTAAGCGCCCATTTTGTTGTGGTCACTTAGGGAAAAATATTGAAGCAATCAGGATGAGAGAACTAAGTTATGGCCTTGTGTTCTAGCTGAAATCATTACTGAATTTGAATGGGTTAAACACTACAGTTAAGTCCTTATATCTAATACAGTAATGTAGCCGCAAACATCCTTTTTAAAGGAGTTTTGACGCATAAGCTTATATTATTATAATATTTATTTATTTCAGTTTTATTAAATATTAGAGATATTTTGGATGGCTAGCATTATAAGTTTCCTTTGTGTTTTAAATCTAGGGCTAGGATTAAATTATCTTTGTAACCCTAGTACAAATAAGCTGTAAAAATATTACAGCAACAACTTATCATTGTTAATTTCTTTGAATTTAAAGAAAACTAGAGGTGGTTTCCTTTAACCCTAAGTTTTTTTGAGTTCCATCTTCTTACTTGCTTGTTCAGGCCTTATTTGGTTTTATTACTCTTGTTTCTTCTTACCCGCATCAAGTTCCACTGGCTTTAGTGAACACAACAAATAAATACCGAATAAAACTTCATTCAGTCATTCCAATACATTCCTCAGAAATTTTGGGTTGTATATCTGTGAATTTTTATCCATTTCTTTATCTCTTATTAATCATTTCTGATTATATTTCATTTTAGGAATTACTTGAATTAGGGGAGAATGTTGGAACTCAAAGTCGAGGTCTTTCCCAAGAACTTATATCTTTGCTTCCAGTTTCAAAATACAAGTGCAGCTTATTCTCAAGGAAGAAATCAAGGAGTGAGAGGTACGCCATTTGCTTTCTTCCCACTGCTCTGTTGAAATTTGATTCCATTTACTCACTGCTGGTCATGTTCTTCAACAGATTTTTAATTTGCAATACTCAACCTTAGTACTTATAAGTGTTTTTGATGTATTATTTTGCTGGCTTTTTAGCACTTTCTTTGCATCTACCATAAATCTGTCGAGATTTAAGATTTCTCATTAGTTTCCTCTTTCCATGAACCAACTCTGTCTTACATAATTTTCTTTGCTCTTGTAAAGTGGTTTCAACTGGACTTGTTGATCTTAAATAGATCATTGAGAATCTTAGAAATGGTTTGGTAATTACAGTAAGTGAATCATTTGCTTGAGATGATGCTTTGAGAGTGTCCCCGAGTGTATTTGCTTTCAAGTCGAAAGAGGTAAAAAACAACTAGGACCCATTTTGAGCAACACACTTCAGTAGGGAGATTTGATCTTTGAGTAGCATTTTCGATACGGCACCTCCAATGCCATTGTATAGAAACATAATTAGGTCAGGAAGTATAGTTAGGTTAACGAAACGGCTTTTAATGTTGGGATTTTAGGTCCCAAGTCAAATCTTTCCACTTTCATATTCTTAATGGAAACATCCATTTACTTAATGGAATAAATCTAAATTTTTTTAATAAATTGAAATTAATGGTGGGCAAATAGATGTATATATGTAGCTAAATGGCCAACGGCAAACTTAACTGAAAAAAAAGTCTTTTATTGAAACCCTCTTAGAGTTACCTTGAAAATGTCCGTCCGTGGACACATTTGCATGCTCACGATTTTAGTTGTGTGAATAATATGCATGTCATGCGGGCACATCCTTCAAATGCTCGAGATTTTTTGAGCTTGTTTTATTTTCGATTTCCCTTGCTCTTTTTCTCTCTAAAGCATTGTGCTAATGAATCTTATTCTTATCATTGTTATTATTATATTGCACTAGATGTGTAATTTGCCAAATGGAATATAAAAGAGGCGAGAAACGGATTACCCTGCCTTGCAAACACGTTTACCATGCAAGTTGCGGTAACCGATGGCTTAGCATCAACAAGGTAAGCCACTGATATTTTTTCTTTTCTTATTCTTTTCCGATTGAGTTCATGATATATGTCGAAAAGGGGGAGGGGGAGAAAAACATTGAACTTTATCTACTTTAGGTAGCATTTTTATATGCTTCTGACTGCAGTTTTACATCTCCAGGCTTGCCCCATATGTTACACCGAGGTGTTCGGTGATGCATCGAAACTTTAACGAATTAATCACGATGAACATAAAGAAAATATTCGTACGGTTTTCTTCATTAATCGTTGCTCAGGTTTGGGTGTTTTTCCTCTAATACGAAGATGCTTTATTTAGTTCTTTTTACTTTCTTGAAAGCTCTGAACATTGTAGAAAATATATGGATGTGTTAACTAGAAAGTCTAGAGATTGTGTAGAGTTCTCAGTGATGCTTTTAATCTATTTTTCCAATTTTTCATTTTCTTTGTTTTTTCTTACATTTTTTAGTATAATCATCCGTATTCGATCTATTGGCCGAATAATTCAAATCAGATACTACAAAGATTTATTATAGGACGGCCTTCTCAAATGTAGTTCGCTGTAAGCCGTAAGAAGCCGAAAATAAGCTAGTTAATCTCTAGGAAAACATACATATATATTGGTCTAATTATGGTTTTAGTCCCTATTATATTGAATTTAAGATCTAATCATTTTACTTAACTTAATATAGTTTGACCTTATAGTTTCTATTATTGATTTTTGACTGCTGCCGGGAAAATGACAACTTGATAGCTTTCTTATTGTAAATGTAATCCGATTAACTTTCCTGTTATAAAAAATGGGTAAATTACACGTTTAGTATCTAAATTATAAATTTTTGTCTGTTTTAATATTTAAACTTTTATTTTTTTAAATCACACATAAAGTTTAATTTTTGTTTCATTTTAGTACCCCACTCAAAATTTAAAGGATGGTTTTGATTTTTGTTGTTGTTGAAAGTTTAAGTATTAAAACGGACCAAAATTGATAGTTTATGTACTAAATATGTTAAGTTTTTAATGACATGATATTAAAATGAAACAAAGATTAAATGTTAGGTATTATTTTGGGTAAAATACATAAATGATTCCTTGACTATAGGGCATTACTTTGTTAAATCCTTCGACTATTAAAAATTATAAATAGTCCTTCAACTATAATGTATTACTTCATTGAGTCACTTGACTATTAAAAGTTACAAAATGATCACTTAATTATTCATATGTTCCATACTCATCTTTTTTTATTAAAAAAATTAACAGCAATTTGAGTTGGAGTTATTCTGTTGACTGGAATGTAATAATCGTTTGAAATTTTGAGATCGAATTCGCAGTTAACAGATTAACATTCAACTCAGATTGTCATCAATTTTTTAACAGAAAATAATAAGTTTAGAATATATGAATAGTCGAGTTATCATTTTGTAAGTTTTAATAGTCAATGGACTCAACAAAGCAATGCCATATAATCGGGAGACTATTTCATAACTTTTAATAATCAATTGACTTAACAAAGCAACTCCCTATAATCAAAGGGACCATTTGTGTGTTTTACCCTTTTTTATATTTATTATTTGAATTGGGTATTATAAAAGTGTATTATGAAGATGATTCTTCAATCTAAACACTAAATTGTTAATATACTTAAATTATAAAAATTAAAAAATAATCAAATTGATCTCACAGGATGAAGTATTGGAAGGGGTTTGAATTATGTTGTAAGTGAAATAAATTAAATTGGGAAGATTGGTCATATAATAAATCTTTGATGTACTCGGTGTATATTAATTTGTCAATTATTTAAAAACATGTAATTATATGAAATAAATAGATTAACAACTAATGTAAATTTTGCAACTTAAATTTGACCTAAAATAAAACGATACTTATTGATCATAGATTTCAAATCCCAAAGCCCGTCAAACACACGAGCATAAAGCCAAATACGTGTAATTATACCCACATAAATCCCCTAAACTCGACTCTGACTCGATTATTACAACTTAAACTTGTCAGAATATTTATAGAATATGGAGAAGTTAATGAACAAAACTGACCTTGCAAGGCTGCATCTTGAAGAAGGTGAGTAGTGGGGAAATAGGGTTGGTTTTTGGGAACTGCAATCGTAACATCATAAGTGGCTGGAACAAAGGACCTCAAGCTTTGAACGGCTGTTATTATGCCCTGAATAATTTCCCACAACAATTAATCATAAATAATAATATTTTGGGTAAAATACAGCAAAGACCACTAAACTATGCTCAAATAATCTTTTTAGGCACTGAACTTATATATATATATAGGGAAAAACCTTGGTCTTAGGGATGAGAACATTTTTAGGAATGGGGTAGCCCTTGGAAGAGGCAAAAGCTTGAGCTTCAAACAGTTTATCGGACATCGGAAAATCCTTTAGAGCTTCGAAACTTGACTGCATTCAAGTGTATTCGGTTATATTATTAAATATTATGATATAAAATTTAATTAAAAAAATTAGGGTATGAGATAGAGTTATAATATTCAATTTTCGACATAGCGAATTTCTTTCTTAGTCTTTGTCGGTGATTTTTTTGTTTAAAATTTTGGGTAAAATATTCATTTAGTACCTAAACTATTAATTTTGGTCCGTTTTAGTATTTAAACTTTCATTTTTTTAAAATCATACATAATGTTTAGTTTTTGTTTCATTTTAGTACCCCTGTTAAAAAAATTAGCTTTAAATTTTGAAACAAATTGAAAGTTTAGGAACTAAAACGGGCCAAAACTAATAGTTAGATACTAAACGTGTTAATTTCTTAACAATGAGTACTAAAATGAAACAAAAACTAAATATTAGATATGGTTTTGAAAAAATTGAAAGTTTAAGTACTAAAATGAATTAAAACTAATAATTTAGATACTAAATAAGTACTAAAACTTTTCATGTAAGTTGTGTTGTGTACTCTTGATTTATATATATTTTATTTTTTATATTATTCAATTTCATAACAAATTAGTTCATGAATATATATATATATATATATATATAGTATTCAAAAAAATAGTAAATTACCCTGAGTTTGCTTTCATCCTTTGCCCAATTTCTATGGACGAAAATGAATTCATAAAACCATGTTGTCCATCCGAACACCTGCCAATTCAAATATAAATTTGATTTATTTTAATATTATTATCAATCAAAAAATTTAAACTTAAATTGATTCGATCTAAAACCAAATCTATTTATTTGATTGATGGATCTAAAATCATTAGTTTTATAAGAAAATAATCATCGAATAAATATAAGTAAATTGTTGAAATTAAAATTTTATTTATTAATATTATCATTTTTCAATTTCTATAAAAATGAAATAATAAAATTTTACTTTCAACTATTCATTTAGAATCATCAAATAATTATATCATTGTGTAAAACTAATAAATTCTACTGAATATATATATAGCATAATGAAAACTCACGGGAAGGTACTGCTTTTCTTTATTTACTATTGTCAGTGCATTACGAAGACAACCCACGCCCTAAAAAAACATTGCATTCATATTAATAATAATTGTACAAAATATATAAAAATAAAAAAATTAATATTTTTGTACCGTCTTCTTCTTTCTCTTTGATCTTTGTTTAGTCGGCGACAATATCAATCTTAATGTTAATTACCGACCGCCGGAGAATATTAGTTCTCTTATTTTTATATTATGTCTTTTTTTCTTGAGTCTTTTTTAATTTTAAGTAAGCATATATGTCATTTTGACATGATTTTTTTCCACTCTTGTTACACGCGTTTCTTCTGCTCTTGTGTCACGATCCTCATATTTTTCAATACGTTTTTTCGCATACATTTGTGGTCGTTTTGGTTCTCGCACAAAAACCATGAAGACATTTATTTTTTTTATTAGTTAGTAGGTAGTCACGTATAGTCAGATGCTCTCTTTAGGTAAAAAGGTCGTTTGCTAATATAATCAAAATTGTGTAGTAAAGCAGCCTACCAGATTATTTGATTCGCTCTTCACTCCTTTATCACTTTGTCAAGCGTTTCATTCAACAGAGACGGGATTTTGTATGAAGATTATTGGGTTTTGATATTGGTCGTAATTCTCAATAGAATGTTTTAATTTTCTTCATAATTTTAGGTTCATTATTTACTTTTGTATGAGCTCCAAATTTATCTCTTTATTATGATTCATTGTAATCTTGATTACTTCCATTATTAATAAAATTCAGTTATCATTGTTCAAAAAAAAAATGATAATTTATCTATTTAGTCACCTATTTATTTTTATATTTCTATTTTGTTTATTCAACCATATTTTTTAGACATTACATTTTATTTAACTTTAATCATATTCTTTTAAAAAATTAACAACGATACTAACATAATATTTTTATAATTTTTATTTTTCACATTATTTTCTCTCATTGTGTGTGTTTGTTTTTTAAAACTAGCAAATATCATTGGATTATTGAGAATGAAAGAGAAAATAATATGAAAATTTAGAAAAATATATAAAAATATCACATCAATACATCTGTTAGTTTTTTAACACCAATTGAACGAAATAGAAATGAAACATAACATTAGGTATGACTTTAAAAAATAGTTGAATGACTAAAATAGAAATATATAAATAAGTGGATGACCAAGTTGATAATTACCCAAAAAATAAACATTTAATTAATTTAAATTAGGGTAGACTACACATTCGATAATTAAACTATTAATTTTATTCTATTTTAATCCCTAAACTTTAGTTTTTAATAACATACCTAACGTTCAGTTTAAGTTTCAATTTGGTGTCGGTCGTTAATAGATTTGCTAACGTGACATTTTTAAATTATTTTCAAAGAAGATGTTGCATTACCTTATGGTGACACAACATTATATTAAGTTTTTAATGGTGGAGTTCCAAAATAAAATCTAAAAATAAACAATTAGGTATAGTTTTGAAAAAATAAAGTTTAGATAGAAAAAGAGAACAAAAGTAATAGTTTGAGTGCTAAATGTATAGTTTACCCTTTAAATTTTATGTATATATAGTTAAAATTACCTTGGCTAAAACCCATGTAAGCAGCGTATCCGATTCAGAAATATGATTAGACATAACAATTGCATGTTCCTTACCTGCAATTTCTCCATATATATATATATATATATATATATGCACTCAAATCATCATCATCATCATCATCATCATCATCATTATTATTATTATCATCATATATAAAAAGATGTGAATTCAAACGTACCCATCAAGTTAAAAGTTTTGATATCTGTATGCAATTTAACCTGTAACAATAAATCAAATAGCTTAGATTATATAAATGATTAAATAAATCAATTAAAAATAATATATATATTTAATGATTTTTAGTATAAATAAATTGAAAAAACCTCAAAGCTAGACCACCATTCCATCATCCAAACAAGCTCCAACCATAACAACTCTATTACTCTACAATCGCTCTGTTGACGCGTCGGAATTTACTTTTCGACACCGGTCGAGTTGTAACATAACAGATCACCTAAAAAGTGTACATATACATAATTTACATTAGTTATGAAGATGATTAAAAATTATTCCACAACTACTATAATATTTATGAACGGCAGAGGAGGAACTGATTTTACTTGTACGATGTTTATGAGGATTCCGGTGAAAATGAATAACGCCAATATTGGAATCCCGCCGATATCCATTTTCTTTGTGGTGTTAAACTCGGTGCGAATTAATTAATCGGTGTTTATGAGAAGTAAACGATAAGGTAAGTATAGTTTTATATACGGTTTGAAATTTGACATTTGACGAGTCTAACACACTCACTCACTATAGGTGAAGTATGACATACCATAAATGTTACATCAACTCTAAGCCAATTAACCTTATAACTTTTTAGTGTACGATAATACTTGAATGGTATAGTCAATTATATACTATTTAAACGGTAGAATTGACCATATATTAAAACCAACGTAAGCGAATGAAAAACTTAAAATAAACTAACACTTAATTAAAAAAACTTACAATTACAAGAAAATATAATACTTTTATTAGTGCACAATACAATTATAATACAACACACTTACTATTCTTCTCTTCTCTACTTCCAAACTCTCTTACACCCTTATAACTCACTCTTGCACATATTTACACTCTTGCGCCAATGAAAGACTTCACCCCTATTTATAAATTTTAATGACTACTGGATTATTGACACGTGTCACTATTTTAGCCATTGATAAATAAATATATTCCTTTATTTTGAGTTACTAAAGTTTTTAAGATTGCTCAAATAATAAAGAAAATATATTGCTAAAAATGTTAGACCATTATTTAAGTATATTAAAAAATATTAAGTGCCTTATTCGATCGTTTCGAAATATTAGGCCATTATTTTAGTGATTTAAAAATATTAAACTCTTATTTGATCATTTTGAAAGATTAGACCATTGTTTCAGCATTTATTTTATTTATTTTAAAAGTACAAAAACTGAATTATAATCTACGCTATAGTTTAAGGACTTGCACGAGAATTTTACCAATCTGATTCATGTACATTTTTTTAATGAGATTCATGTACATTATCCTAAAGAAATTAAGGGCGTCGTCATATTTAATTAGCAGCATTCTTCTTAGGGTTTAGGGTTTGGTTGATCCGGTTATTTTCCCCTTTTGTGGCTGCCCGTGCACAAAGTTGGGGTGAATTTAAGGCACTAGATTTGTCGAGTTAACGTACCTTCTTGTAAGGGTGGCTAAGTGCTCGTTTTCCTTGGACAAGGGGAAGCAGGAGGGGTAGTGGTAGGGATGGCAACGGGTCGGGTTAGGATTATAATTTTGATCAGGTTGATTCGATCCGAAAATATATATCATATATCCGAATTTGACTCAATTCAAAAATTTTATATCATCCATTCAATCTGACCCGACTGAAGAATTTATATCTTCCATCTAACTTCGACTCAATCCAAGTTTTAGAGTATAAATCCGATGTGACCTAATCCAACCCGAAAATAAGGGTTTAATTAAAAAAATATTTTTTAAATAAATTACATTATTATCTTCGGGTTGGGTCGGGTTAGAGTTTTTTTTACCATATATCCAAACTCAATTTCACCCCTTAAAAAGTTCGACCACACCCAACTTGAACCTGATTTTTTAAAAAAAAAATCAGGTTCTATTTGATCGAGTCGGAATATGTTGGATTCGAGTTAAATTGATATCCCTAGTTAGGGGTGTCAAAAAACAAATTTAATAACTAGCAACAAGTTAGGTTAAGTTAGATTGTTTTATCAATTCAATCCTACTCGAGAAGTACATTCATTCACCTGACTCAATCCAAGTTAAAGTAGATATTATTCTACTCAGAATTTGAGATAAAATTTCGCATTCGATCTGATATAAATATATGTTAAAAGTGGTTTTCTAGTTATTGATAATTTTGGTAATGTCATTATCCGTTGTGCTTCAGAGAAGATTAGAACAAATTCATATATAATTGCAAGCAATTTGTCGAAACTGGACAGAAACGATGACTTTCGATGGCAAAGGACAAGGATGATAGGAATAAAATAAAAGGGGTCAAAGTGAAAAAAAGGAAAATAATGAGGTAGAAAAATGTACACACTAATTAAATCTTATTTTGATTGGGGATCAATTTTTACGAGTGTTTATACTTTTCATACTTTTTAGGCTTAAATATATAAAAGGTGCCCGACGTATATCTTTGGTTCTAGTTTAGTGTCTAACGTTTATTTCGTTTCAGTTTGGTGCTTAACTTTTCATTCCGTAACTCAAATTGGATCAAGCCATGACAGGCCGTTAATTTTGGTCATTAAGTGACACGTGTCACAACCTGGTAATTTTAAAAAAAAATATTTAAAATTTAAAAATTTAAATTATATATATATATATATATATATATATATTTTAAAAAGAAAAACGCAAATTTGAAATAAATCCAAAACTTTGAAAACCTTCGTTTCAACCCCTAAACCCACGCCGACCGTCGCCTTTTGTCTTCGACAAATCTCCAACCGACCTCCCATCCCCTTGACGACCAAAACCCCCATGAAATCGTGACCGATCGACAGTCGATTAGCCGTCAAAATCGCGTGGGATAACGATTTTCATCCTAGGGTTCGTGGAGTATAAAACGTTGATTCATCATCGATCGACCGTTGATTGGACACAATTTTATGGGGGTTTTGGTCACCGAAGGGAGGGGAAGTCGGTTGGAGCTTTGCCGACAACAAAAGGCAGCGGCTGACTTGGGTTTAGGGGGTTGAAATGAAGGTTTTCAAAGTGTTGGGTTTATTTCAAAATTTATGTTTTCTTTTTAATATATATATATATATATATTAATTTTAAATAAATTTTTTAAAATTATCATATTGTGACACGTGTCACTTAACGGGAAAATTAACGCCGTTGACGGCCCAGACACCTAAATGAGTAACGAAATCAAACATTAGGCATCAAACTGGAACGAAATAAACGTTAGTTACTAAACTAGAACTAAAATCATACATTGGACACCTTTTGTATATTTAAACCTAATTTTTATTATTGAATAATTTTGTGATTGAGGCTAAGGACTGCACACGGATATTGTTGTCGTCTGGCGTGATTTGTATTTTTGTCTTTGCTAACATGTGTTTTCGACATATACTACGTGCATTGTTCTTTCTTTTTTTAAAAAGTTCGAATATTCTATCTCAATATTAACTTATATATATTTTTTATTTTGGCCCCATTTATTTTCATTTCTCTCATTAATGCCCTTTGCTATGGAAAGTTGATATCACCTGCCCAGCCCATGCAATGTTGTTTGTAGTTATAGATGATTTTGCTCATTTTCTAAAAGTACAATAAATATCGCTTTTACTGAGATCGCCTATATATAGAGATAATTTTAACAAATACGGTAAAAAATTACACAATTTCTCAAATAATTTTTAAACAAGGCTATTTCCCTTATTTTTTAAAAATATTTTTTTGCCTTAACGTGGTATATATTATGTGAAGGTTTGAGTTTAGATGAATTTTAATTAAAAGTTTCATTATAGATTATGTCAAGCTAGATTATTATAATTTAAATATATTTCGATGAATTGGGGAAAACACGTTATAAAGTTTTGTAAAAATATTTAAAAATTTAATTAAGATGTAAGACTAAGTTATCAATTTACCTAAGTGGTTAAAGGAATCGTTGTTGTTCTTAAAGGTTACAAATTCGAGTATCAACGACTGCAGTAATAAAAAAGTTATGTAAAAATATTTAAAAAATTCAATTAAGATGTAAGGCTAAGTAGAGATTACGTTAAATAAATAAATTTGGTTCATTAACTATCTTTGTCGAGAATTTTAACATAAATCCCCACTTACTCGGTCCTCAATAAGCTTTTTCCACAAAGTTATCTCTATAAGACTTTAATGAAGAAATGGGCCAAAAAGCAGACAACAAATCACACAATTTTGACTCGTAAAATGTTATCTGATATAAATTTCATTTCATTCGATTTAAAAGAAAATATAATGTAGTTTATTTGATAAAAAATAAATTAAGAGAAAAATAAGATCTATAACGAATGCAGATTGCAGATGTTTTGGAGTCGTAGTTCAACATCGATTTGGTGGGGTACGAGGCGGGTCTCGTGACATGATACAATTTAATTCAGAGGATCATGACAATACGATTTGGAGTGCTACTTGAGATATTCCAAAATTTCAGAGTCTTAAATTATTTTTTTAAATTTTCTTTTGAAAGAGTCAATTTGATCTAACTAAAGTTTTTTAAAATATCAAGACTTTATGAGAAATTTCAAAAATTTTGAGAAGTTGATCAAAAATATTCAAAAGTTATGAAACGTGATAAGAATTTTATAATTCTATTTAAAAAAAGGGTAAACTACGCATTTAATATCTAAACTATTAGTTTTGACAAACTTTTGTTTTTTTTTTCAAAACTATACCTAACACATTTAATAACTATACTATTAGTTTTGGTCCATTTTAGTACCTAAACTTTTATTTTTTTCAAAACCATATCTAACGCTTAGTTTTTGTTTCATTTTAGTATCCACCATTAAAAACTTAACACTTTTGGTTCCTAAACTATCAGTTTTAGTACCTAAACTTTCAATTTTTCAAAACTTAATGTTAAATTTTGAACATGTACTAAATGAAACAAAAATTAACCTTTATGAATGATTTTGAAAAACTGAAAGTTTAGATACTAAAACAGACTAAAAATGATACTTTAGGTGCTAAATGCATAATTTACGCTAAAAATTATAATTTTTAAGGGACCAAATTAAAAATATTTAATTTTTAAGGACTAAATATTATTTTTCGCAAAAAATTGGGGGCAAATTGTGTATTAAGCCTTTTTTCCCTGATGCAATCCAACCCGACCTGTGAATGCCTCAATCGTGAGGCCAGCCCAAGCATTTGTTTTCCTTGTTAAAACAAAATTGATGGTTGATTTGTGGAATTCGAAATAAAATAAATCAGAATCTATAGAAAAAGAATTTCTTCAAAGACCGGCGATCATGGCAGCAGCACACCACCACCATCCGGCAACGCTGGAAGAAGTCCGTACGCTTTGGATAGGGGACCTTCAGTTTTGGGTCGACGAGTCTTATCTCAACTCTTGCTTTGCTCATACTGGCGAGGTTCCCCGCTCTCTCTCTCTTTGAATATATGCACAAAATTTTAATGTATTCCTCCAAAGTATTTCTGGATTTATGTTCTTTTGGGTATTTGAATGGATTTTGGTTGTTCTTCGTTGCTTAATTTGATTTGATGACTGTAGTTCGTTGCGGGAACTTCTCTGGGCTGCCTTTTTTTTTGTAATTTTGAATTAACATGATGTAAGGTACGCATGGATGTTCATGTTGGTGAAGTATTAAGTTATGTTATTTGAATTGAATTTCACGTCGTTTTAATGGAGAATTTATAATTTGAAAGAATATCGCATCAAAAATCGATCTCTTTGGTGAATTCTGTAAAATTACTATAAAACCAGTGGGGGCAATAGTATGTGAATGCTCAGGTGATTTTCTGAGCACTGATTATGAACATCAACATTCCTTTGGTAAATTTTGTGTTGAGATAGTATGAGATTTTATCATATGCTAAAGTTTCATAATGTACTTCATTTTAAAAAAAAAGAAAACTAGGATGTTATTTGATGTTTCCTGACCCAATATTTCTGCTCTTTGCAGCTAGTCTCTATAAAAATCATACGCAACAAGATCACTGGCCTTCCCGAGGGTTATGGATTTGTGGAGTTTGTTTCTCATGCCGCAGCGGAAAGGATTCTGCAGACTTACAATGGGATGCCGATGCCTGGAACTGAACAAATGTTCAGGTTGAATTGGGCTTCATTTGGCGCTGGAGAAAGACTTAATGATCCTGGCCCTGAGCATTCTATTTTTGTAGGGGATTTGGCACCTGATGTTACGGATTATCTATTGCAAGAGACCTTTCGAGCTCACTATCCATCTGTTAGAGGTGCCAAAGTTGTCACTGACCCAAATACCGGACGCTCCAAGGGATATGGATTTGTTAAATTTTCGGATGAGAATGAGAGAAATCGTTCTATGACCGAAATGAATGGTGTCTATTGCTCAACTAGAGTCATGCGCATTAGTGCTGCAACACCAAAGAAGAACACTGGTTTCCAGCAGCCATATGCTGTAGCAAAAGGTCTTATTCCGTTCCTTAACTTTGGCCTAAAGAAAACCCTGGCCAGATCAATTTTTCATTTTATGTCCTACAAAATCATGTTGTGCTTACTTAGTTGTGTTTTATCCGTTGCCCTCATGTGGCTGCCCTTTACTATCCATCGTTACCATTTTGAATACAAAGGTGCACTGCTGAAAAGAGACGTAACTTGATAAATTTAGAATTGACTTATAAGCATTCATATTAAAATATAAGATGTAGTCCTTTTTCTAAGGTGGTTTAATGAAGAAATAAAAGAAAGAAATTAATATTATTTCGAACACCTTGTAATCACACCCCTGATTTGTTGCGTTGTAATATTGTCTGACCATATTTCTATTCCTCAAATGTTTTTATCAATAAAATAAACATCTTGTTTAGAATTATTGTGCAACTTGGTTGCTGGTTCCATGGCGTTTTAAGTTTATTTATTCATATTATCGTTGTTTGTTAGCTTAGTCGAGATGTGAACATGATGTATGTCAACATGCATACCTGTTTGCTATATTGCTATGACTTTGTTTTTCTTGAAGTACCTGTGTCAGATGGGCACCATAGAGATATGGCCCTGCAGATGCATGAAACTTTGAATAAATTGAACGTACCCGTGTTGACACATATCCAACACACTCCCACGTTTGACTAATATAGTTGAGGTGGGTGGGCTAGGAACTCCAGTAACCGTGCCTATATCTGCAAGTAATTGCTCTGTGGTACTATATCTAGTTAACAAATTAGATACATATCAAATAGGCACAAGCATATCTGAAGGTAACGAATTCTACACTGCACTTACCCATGGTTTTTTTGCAGCTGTATATCCAGCTATGGTTTACCCAACAACTGTGCCGGTGCTTCCTCCAGATAATGACAATACAAATACTACTGTAAGTGAGGCACACACAAGTTGTTTCAGATTATTACTTTCTCATTGACTAACTATACTTTCTTTTGTAGATTTTTGTTGGCAACTTGGATCCAAATGTCACAGAAGAGGAGTTGAAGCAATTCTTCTTGCCATTAGGAGAAATTGTGTTTGTCAAGATCCCTGCCACCAAGGGATGCGGTTATGTACAGTTTGCAAACAGGTAAAGATAAAGTGAACTGTGATTATACTAGTAACTTCTGGAAGTGTTCTCCGCATGGTAGTTTTTAAGGGTGGATGTCCATGTTCATTCAATTGTTTGTGAGCTAGATTTTAGTTCATGAACCCTTCATCTTTTTGAGTTCTTATGTTCCCCTTATACAAGAGTTGCATAAAAATTAATGGAGGAAGACAAATGAATTAGCAGTATAAACTAGTCATTTGCCACTGCTTTCCTCTTTTCGTTGTTTTTATGTGAGTCAATTGTTTTAATTGACTTTGGTTTATCTGATCTAATGCCAAAAGACTTTTAACATTCTATCTTTTCTGCAGAAATTCTGCTGAAGAAGCTATACGGAGGATGCAGGGCCAAGTGATTGGTCAACAAGTTGTCCAAATTTCTTGGGGTAGGATCCCTACAGCAAATCAGGTGATATTTCTCATATATCTAAGTCACACTCCGATGGAATTATATTTCTAAATGATTTTAGCATTTTCAGGCTCCATAGCATCAATTTTGTTTTGAAATAAAAAGGGAACGAAAAGCTGTTGTATTTTTTTTGTAAAAGGAAAAGGATGAAATAGATAGTTGATGAATTCATATAGTAAAAGCTCAGTTGTTTTCTCTCTCTCTCTCACACATAATATTTGTGAGAACTGTCATTTTCCCTGTGGATGTAGATTTAGATAACTGTAGTGTTTGTGGATTGTGGTGAACCTTCTTTTGTAGTTAGTTAATTTATTTTGCTTAACGGTTTTTGGCATTACTTATTTTAGGACCTACCAGGTAGCTGGGGCACACAAACCGATCCTAATCAATGGAGCGCTTATTATGGTTACGGACAAGGCTACGATGCTTATTCCTATGGGGCTACCCAGGATTCCTCCCTCTATGCATATGCTGGCTATGCACAATATCCTCAACAGGTTAGAGATTCTAGACATATTTGCATTAGTATTGCATCTAAAATTACTATCGTTATTGTTGTCTCGTTTGTACAGATATTTAGAAATAATTTTGCTCTGTAGGTTACTAGTAATATTTGTTATTTGACCATGTAGGTAATAGCAATAGGAACAAGCATACTGCTTTTTTTTTTTTGGTAATACAGTATCATTTAAGGTTCTTTATTAAAAATCAAGAGAACCTTTCCCCATTTACATTACTGATTTCTGAAAATCCCGCATATCACTATGTACCTGCCGACAAGACTGGAGTATTAATGTTAATTGCAGTTAATGATCAGACGAGTAATTTTCTTTAGCATGGCTAATAAAGAATGCAGTTAGAAATGTTACTGTAGTTTGAATGAAGCCTCAGTTCTCCTAGAATTGATTTCCAGGTTGAAGGTTCTCAAGACATGGCAGCTATGGCAGGCACTGTCCCACCTGTAGAACAAAGGGAGGAACCATATGATCCGTTAGCGACACCTGATGTTGATAAGTAAAGTTTCTTTCCCCCTGTTCTGTAATAAAACAAGGGGTTAATTATTTCCTGGATTACTAATTCAAGTCTGATTGTTATTGCTAGGTTAAATGCCACCTACCTCTCTGTTCATGGAAGTGCCATATTAGGCCGACCCTTATGGCAAAGAACCTCCTCCATTACACCGCAAGCTTGATCCCCAACTTTCCCTTCTCTTATTTGTGGCGATCACCATAATTTTACGCTGTTATGTCCGAAATCATCATTCTCGGACTTAGTTGTCGAATTCTACCCACAAGGATTTCTAAAGCCTGATGATTTCTGCATACATTTGACAATGTTGTAGCGCTCTTAGGACAAAATACTAACTCAGAATTAATTGTAGCTTTGTTTTGAGTCAATTCATAAGCTAATCTATACATGGATACTGGGAAAAAAGAGGGGTGAGACTGAATTGAAAGTTAAGCTGGCTGGCTATATGTTATTTTCTTGTTTAATGGATAAGCTAATGGATATTGGGAAAAGAGACGTTCGAGGCTGAATTGAAAGTTAAGCTGGCTGGCTATAAGTTATTTTCTTGTTTATAACTAAATAATTTGATTTTTTTAAAAATAATATTATAAATATATTATATAATTTCAAAAGATATTTGATTTATTAAATAAAATTATAAATTTGTGGCAAAAACATAAATATATATATCATATACAACTAGGGTTGAATCAGTTTGACTTGATTAATATTATAATATTATAGATCCGACTCAAAATTTCAAATGACGAACTGATACTCAATCCTATTTATAGAGAACATTGCTACTTGCAAGTAAATGATAATAATTATTATAAACCGCGAAATAGCTGACCAAATAATATAATGAAATTAAAATAGTTTTAGATCATATAGGCATTAATGTTTCAAAAAGAACTCCCACATTAAGAGCATAATGTTCATAGTGGAACAACCTACTCTTCGAAAGATTGAAATTACAACATGGCTGAGATTGAAATACAGATAAATTAAGAAATGAATGTAATAAGGCTTCAATTGATCATAAATACTCGGCCAACCATGGCAGATCCTTGCTATCTTTCAGTGCAAAAGCAACATCATCACTGTCACACAACAAAAATGAATTGGGTTTAGATGACAGCCTTCCTATTTGGTTATGCAATATCAGTCAACTTTCCCATAAACCAACCAACAAAAAGTTGAAGCATCGTCAAGACGGGAACGGTAATGCTGTGATTTGCAGGTTCTTCAAATTGTAGAGAATTTCATAATATTTTTCATCAAGATCAAATACCCTAGTTGCTTTTCACTGAGTTTGCCAGAGAACTAACCTGGGGAAATTGAGCTGCAGCTTCTGCAACCTGTGTCTATCTCCTGGTTCACACAGAATAATTCTGCATTCTCCGAGCTGGCAGCTGCCACAAAAAATGAACCAAATGTAAGCTTTTTCAGCACCCACTAAGCCATCTACTACCCAAGGTTAATATAAACTCCAGTTGGTAGGTAATGAAAGCAAACGGAATAATTTCATCTTGGTATTTCCTTAACTATTG
The DNA here is from genome assembly GCF_006381635.1 of Hibiscus syriacus. NCBI lineage: Eukaryota > Viridiplantae > Streptophyta > Magnoliopsida > Malvales > Malvaceae > Hibiscus > Hibiscus syriacus. The sequence goes on from NW_024062429.1 coordinate 409,445, forward strand.
GGGATTGGGGATTAAAACAGGCACTGATCGGGGTCCATATCAAGTGCAGCTAACTATGAACTTCGATGGTAACATCAACCTTTCTAGACAAAACTGTAAAATACCATGACAAGTCAATAAAAGATGCTTACCCAACTTTCAGAAGTGTGTCCCAACCAGGAAATGCCTCTTCATTGCTTGTGCAGAGACATGAAACAGTCATTGCCAGCTGCAACATGGAAAAAAAATCTTGTAACCGTTAATGACTAAGAACAGTGACAGAGCATCAAAAGAGAACACCAATACATTAAAAAAAATACCTTTTCAAATGTTGTTTCCCCCATCCCTGTCTTATAGAGTTCATACACCATTGCAGTTAAGAAGATTTTGCTCAGTTTGGAACAATTTTTCATTACCTGCAAAAAAGAAGTTATTTCTTAATGTTCAAATATAACCTCACCATACATCATTACAGAAACATAGCCAATCAACTGCCTTGCAAGTGGACAAGAAACAAAAAAAGATAACTAAAATTTTATTAAGCAGCTGTACAAGTAACTCCAACTTACTTGGATGTGAGGTACCTGGAACATTTCCTGAATGGCCGCATCAACATCAGCCATAGTAACAATTTCTTTCCCTGGAGAATGATAATACATATATTCATATTATTGATCAGAACCACTGTGAGAAAGCTAAGGGATCTAGAAGAAAAGTTGCGCAGTTGAAAAAGCAGCAGAGTATGCTAACAAAAAGTAGAAAAAATCATTGAAAAATCAATATTTTCAGATGCTATTGTATGATTCTATCAATATTTTCATATGCTATTGTATGATTTTTCATATGATGAATACTCATGTCCATAGGCATGGTTAATAAGTATCCAACATCACAGCAATGGCTTTACGTTACAGTTCTAGTCCTTCTAGAAAGCTTATTACCTTTAGAAGAATTCACAGTTGACATTTGAGTCTTCACATGATAATATGCTATTTCTGCTGCTCGTCTGCATATCTCTAAAGCACGGTGTGCATCCCCTGAAATAGAAGCTACCTGAAACATGCATATATAAACTTTAACATCAAGTTTGCACTAGTACAATAGTATAAAAAGGTAAGAGAACTTTTAAATGAAGCAACCAGTATGAGGACTAACCTTTCTTGAAGCAAATTCTACCGCTGGCTTTTCAAACACATCAAGTCCTTTCAAACGACTTGATATGATTTCCTGTAGCTGCTGATAATTGTAGGGACCAAAACAAAGTCTTTGAATCCAAGCCCTATATGCTGTATTCTTTCTTTTCATTTTTTTCCGGTATGTAAACCTTCAGTATGAATCCACCATAATCTTCAAATTAGTGGAGGCTAGCTACGATTTATAATCAAGATATGAAATGAGTTACCAGGGATCTCTTACCCCGTTCTAACCAAAAACGAGAATGCACACTCATAATGATACAAAGTAAAAAAATAGAGTATTACATGATCCTCCTTGGACTGTTTTCTGAAAATTGAGAACTTCTGATTAAATCCATAATATTAGTAACATGGTTTGTCAAGAAATCATTGACAAAGTACCTGTTCCGTGATGCAAGCCATGGCCTCAATGACGAGAGCAACGACATCAGACCGACGGATGGCACAGAATGCTCTGTTCACTGATAAAGCCTCAGTGGTACTACCTGATGAAGCTACAGATGCCCTTCTTCTGGTTCCAGCAGTATCAATAAGCCGGAACTTCTGCAAAATGATAACCCAGGTATTAAGCTTCCAAAAGCAACTGGAATGCAAAGCAAACAGAGCTCAGAACGTTATGTTCTATTTTTGGCTCTTTCTTTATCACTGGTTCGTTCAAGCACAAAAAGTTTAATCTCCCACTCAAGGAATCGGAATCAAGACACATAGGCTATCAGGTATAATATAGGTATTTCTGAACTGAACAAACCTGGCCATCAGGTCCAATAAATTCTGTATCAATTGCATCACGAGTGGTTCCACTGATAGGGCTCACAATTGTTTTATCCTCACCAACCAAAGCATTTAGAATGCTGCTTTTACCAACATTTGGTTGACCAACAATCACAATAGAGGGGACATAATTTTCTTCCTCATCCATAATTTCTACATCCTACAATGCAATCAAGAAGTCACGTGCTTAGCAGAGAAAGCAAATAAGATCATTTAGAAAAGTAATAAGAACAGATTCACAAAGGAAAAGGAAAAGTTGAAGACAAGAAGTTATATAATTTTTTTAACAAAGAAAAACCATAAAGACAAATTACCTCAATACTTTTAAGCCCTGAACAAACAAGATCAAGAAATTCCCCCGTTCCAGTCCCAGATAAAGCAGAAATAGGAATTGGAGAGAACCAGGTTTTGCAGTTGAACAAATTAATCCAAAGTCAGACAGAAGGGTAATAAAAGAACTTTCCTAGGTCTACTCAAGAAAAAAATAGATAACCGGAAATAACAAACACCCTCGACATAAAAAGCACAAACGATAGCAGACTTTTTTTCCCAAGGTGGTAAAGTAGAAAAGAAAAAGAGAAATGGGAAGTGGAAAGAGGTATCAAGAGAGAAATAAAAAAAACATAGAGAAAGCTAATCCATTAACATCCGAGCTAAGTTCTAATGCCATCCAAACCATAAGCTACTTTGTCAATAACTCAAGGCATAGCGCATTGAGTACTAAAAAACAAAAATTCTCAGAGAAACAGAACTTGAGAATTACCCCAATGACCAAAACTCTGATGCTTGCATGACTCCTTTCCGTGCAGATTCACACTTATTCACTGCAAGCACAACATATTTATTCGAGTAGCTCTTTCGAAGCCAGCCTGCAATCTCCACATCAGCTGCTGTTAGACCAGCCTGTTCAATATCATACAGACAACAATTTGGCAAGTTGATAACTCTCCAAAAGATATAGAAGAATATACAGTTCGTTTCATGAAGCCAAATTAGATTTCCATCAAGATAAAGTACTAGAAAGGGAGATCAACCCTTCAACAAGTTATGCAGATTACCCCATGCATAATTCTCACCTGATCCCATCAACTAAAATCTCAGCTTTCACAGCTTTAAACCGGATTCATAAAACACCAAGAACTGGCTGAGAGAACTCAAATTTTCCAATTGCATTCCTAATGCCTAAACTTACCTTACATCTCAACATCTCATGCCATGCTGATGCATAAATATCCTAGATTTTGATTCCTAAGTTTTCCCCTTCTAAGAGCATCTAATACTAACATACAGGCAACCAACTCCCAAGACCATATGTTCATAATTTCTTTAAATTTTAATTTTAACTTAATGTCAGTGTTGTCAAAGGCACTCAGGTCAATGCTTAGCACCTTCCTCGCCTAGGTAGAAGAGGTTGAGCAACCATCTTTAATTTTTTTTTTTATGTTTTGCAAATATACTTATATACATATATAATATAAATAAAAAAAAGTGTTGTCAAAGGCACTCAAGGCAACAACCTAATTCAACTCAATTGTTCATTGATTGTCTAGTCTAATTTTAAAACATTTGCTAATTAACTATTTAGCCACTCAATTACTCCAACAACCAGTAATTTCCTTTTTTTGAAAATCAACCTATAATGTTAATTCAATGGTTAGTGCATTTATTACTTCAATAGATTGCAACTTTAAGTAGACTAAGTAGACTTAAGAATAAAATATTATCATTCCTGTTTCTATTTAACTTAAAGTGATCCTATTTTTCTTTTTTTTGGATAAATCCTAAATCAATCAAACATCATATGAACAAGGTGATTCATATGTGCTAGATCTTTTCTCAACTTCGTATAAATGTATCAAAGTTTCAAAAGAAAACAATGACGGCCAACGAAAGAAGACCGAAGTATACCTGCCCATCCACAAGGAATATAATGACAGATGCTTCTTCAACAGCAGCAGTAGCTTGCCGTTCAATCATAGATGGTATCCTTGCAACAGCTGCCTCCCTGGAGCGTAACGAAATCCCATCCATACCAAATTACCAATAGTTGTTGAAATAGCCAAGTCTTCCATTAAGTTAGCCTGTGACTTTGACACATTTAGAACCCCTCCGGTACCAACCACTACAAATTCGTGATCTCCCCAGAACAATCTACCATACAATCGGTCCCGGGTAACCCCAGGTTCATCCACCACAATGGCCCTGTTTCCCTGTAACAAAATCCATGAAAGAGTTTGACATCATTGGCAATCTGATACACCTAGTTACATGGCGAATTAAAGACAATATTAGTGGACTATACCCCCACAAGGCGATTAAATAATGCTGATTTACCAACATTTGGCCTTCCAACTATTGTAACTTTTGGAAGAAGATGTCAGGAATCTGCAAAAGGATTTTAAATTTTCAGTAGTGATGATAAAACTTTAGTATATCATTATAAGAAGAATCCCCAGATTACATCATAAAAGATAATAATTGAACTAAATCATGACGCAAAAGCTCATATGTCCACAGACTCAACTTTTCAATGTGCTTCCGCCAGTTATTGATCCCATTTTCTAATATTTTAAGCTACAGCATCATGTATCTTTCAAGAATATGAAGCTGGAATAATGCACATAAATAATACAGAGCAGCTAAAAACAGCCATGAAACATCCTGTCTAGCAAAAACAATTAAAGACACATGACTAATACAACAATTTGATTTCCAGTAATATTAAAACAGAAACAAAACAATAAATTTCTTGCACCAGTATTCAGGCCTTGACATTATGTATAGCATCATCAAGTAGAGTCCCGACCTAGAACATGTTGCCAGTCTGCTGATTTTTTTCTCTTAACAACTGAATTTCCAAAAACTAACTTTAAAACGGTTCATCAATTAGAAAGGAACAAGCAACCCAAAGTGACAAAATAGAAAGAAAAAGGGAAATGAAGCAAAATGATTGAAGTAATTCACTTTTGCAAGCTACAACTACAAAATTGGTTTCATTTTCAACAAATCAGCTGCAATAGCTAAGAGGTTTAAAGTTAACTTCTTGAGGAAAACTATTTAGCACAATTATGAGCATAATTAGGAGACTACAAAGATTTAAGATAGTAAGCTTTACTTACAGTTTTAGTTGCAGTTTTAAGTCTCTTCTGCTTTCCACTAAACCCCTTAAGATCATCCATCTCTTCCACTGCGGGAAAAAAATAGATAATATAGCTTCGGGAAGAATTAAAATTAACAGAAAATCGAACACAAATATTTGGGAACAGCTGTATAATTTAACTATCGACTTGTTCTTAACCAAATATAAAACCTTACTTTTAGCAACATTAAGAAAATTCTAAAATAATATTAATAAATAAAGGTAAATGAGAAAGAAAAAAGGAGTAAAATGATCGGAAATTTACCAATGGTTAACTGGCGAGACAAGGAAGTGGAATATCGACGAACGGCTTCCTTGGCTTTGGATTCAAGAGCTTCCACGTCCAAATCATCGCCCTCATAAAATTCATCTTCTTCCTCCTCCTCCTCCTCCCCCTAGCCCCTCCGCCGCCGCCGTATCCATCGCTGTTTCTTCTTCCTCGTCGAGAAAATCTAGGAATTGGTCGGGTTGAGGAGAGGGGGAAGGGGCGGAGGTGCAGCGGCATAGATGGGGGGAAGGGGCAGAGGAAAGTAGCAACGGAGGAGATAAACTATTAGAACGAATGGGGTGAAGAGGACGGGAGGAGAATCTGGAAATAGGAGGAAGAAGAATTAGAGTTTTAGCTAAGGAGAGGATTTGGGCACTACAAAAACACGACATTTTTTTAAAAATTTTCTCTTCTTCCTTTCAAGCTGTTTCAGTATTGAGGAAGGATATAGGGGTGGGAGGTTTTGGCGGTTGACAGCGGTTTATCCTGTTGAATCTGGTCGGGCTCTGGGTTTTGGTTTTCAAAGTGGTTAAATTTTTTCATAGTCCTTTTACTATACATCAATTTGATATTTGCTCTTTATATTTAAATCTGGAATAATTTAGTCCCCTTGTTTTTTAAGGCTACAACTACAAAGTTATATTAGCACGATTACAGCTAAAATCAACAAGTACAATGTACAGAAGGTTGTTAAAATAGGAATGGTACAAATATTTGCTCTCGGTCAATTTTGACTCGATCCAACTCAATAGGATCATTTTTCAAGTTTCAAATTGAGTTGATTTTTCTCTTATCGGATTAGATTCAGATTTAGGGATAACCCGTATTTAAATAATTACAAAAGTAACATTTTTTATTTATCTAAACACTTCACTCAAATAATTTGTAGGCAAAACGCATAGCTGAATATAGAAACGAATGTATGGAATCACTTAAACAAAAAGTTACAAAGGCAAAAAAAAAATAGGCATCATCAAATATTGTAATGAACGTATGGTTTATAAACACCTCTCACATGTCTTAACTACACCTAGAGTTAGCGCTTTTACGGTTTTACCCCCATCTTTCAGAAAACACAAATATAATAATCAACAGCCTTTATTTTCCTTTCAGCTGACAGTACACTCATACAGTATCGTTCTGATGTTCATCGGTTCCTTCGAAACTTTCGGATTCATCTGCAGAGGTTATCGTTTCAGAGGTTACCTCACTTTCATTTGAATATTTGTTATCCTCTGTGGCATTAACTACAGTTTGTTTGTCCATCATCCCGGAGAGAGCCAGGCTCGGAGACCATTCAAGGACGTCGTCGATTATGTTCGACATCCGCTTCTGATACCTGCAAGAGTGATATAAAAGACGGAGAATATCATCGAGAGTGTACAAAAAAGATACTTATAGGTGATATCCCGATTTCTGTTTGAGAATATCATCGAGCAAATATATTCAACAGTTTTGACAAAAACCATATCGGCCTTTTGAAGCAATAATACGATCGAACTACTCTCCGGGATAATGGAAAAAGAATACAAAACTCTTAAGACCGAGAGCAAATTTGGAACTGACCTTGCTCTGGCAGCCTCATCAGGAGCATGATGCCTCAGCAGAAGTATGACCAACACGGCCAAAATTGCATAAAACAGTCTTGCTGTCCATTTTGGTCGCTCCTCTTCATCTTTTTTGGGCCAAAAACAAAATAATTCTCGCAATGTTGCTTCCTCGGCAAGGATGTTAGGGAAGAACCAAACACGCTTTCCTAATACGATCCATGCAGCACCAAATATTGTAGCTCTCACTGCAAATTTTAAAATTTGAATGAAAATAGCGAGGAAAAAGCAAACATGACTATGACTAAAATCGGTGATGTAAATATAACCTTTTGCAAACTGGGACCACAGTCAAGCAGTTAATAACACTAATCAAATTCAACAACAATAAGTGACTACATAAAGGTTTAAAGAGTGCTAAGGTCTCTGGTCACGGATCAAGTCATCGAACAATTTATCAGAGCGAGTCTAAGACAGATGCTTATCAGCAAGACGGACATAACAAATCCACAAACTAAATGGAAAGGGCACAGCCACTGGCGGATGTAGGTGGAGGCCAGGGTGGGCCGGTGCCCACCTTGAAATCCGAATTTCTTTATATTAATTGTCTATTTTAGTGATAGTGTCTACCCTAAAATTTTATTTGTGCCCACCACATACGAAGAATTTTCGTTATTAATATATATATATATATACGCTCAACCTCAAAAATATTTCTGGATTCGCCACTGGCATAGCCCAACATGAACATTGCAGTATTCCAAGTGAGAGGGGATAAATGTAACTGCTTAAATCAAGCGGCATTATTAGGCCACAAGTTTTTCCTTGTCTCGGCATTAACAGAAATTTAAACCTGAGCAAAGAATTATACGAACATGAAATAAAACTGTAGTGATATAACAAGTTAACAACACAATCTTGGAATATCGTACATGACAACAGGGTTTAGAGCCTAAAAAATGGTTTAGAATTAAAAGTAATGTAATATTTACTTAGCAAATAAAACCCCGAACGGACAGGAAAATCTTGCTTGATAAGTGTGGGATTGTACCAACATCATTTAGAATGTTAGTCACCAACCCCAAAATCAAACTAAAAACTGATTTCAGCCAGCAGCCAGCAACTATGTTTCTACTTTAACAAGGTAAAGCAAAGAAAGTTTAGTTTTTAATGGCATTAATATGTTCCTAATATAGTAAAAGAAATAACCAAATTACATGCAAAAGGACCCAATGGATATTAATATTAAATAGCACACAGAAAAGGAATTAATACAGAAAAACTTACGTAAAAGCAAGGAGAGAATAAGTACAAGTAATCCCGCACATGAGTAGAGTATTAGTAATTTGCACCGATGTGGATATACAGGAAACAAGCAAATTGCAAGGGTCAACACAGGCCAGACAAATGAGAGAAGTGTTTGCCATAATGGTCGCCGTTTTACAAATGTCCATGCAAAGAAGGCATCATTTTCAGAGAATACTTGTTCCTACAAAAAGAGACAGAATATGGATAAATCTTGAAGAAGGAGAAGAAAAAAAAGGAAGAAAAAGCATTAATTTCAGGAAGACATTTGATTCTGCAAAATAACCACATTGAGGATACGTCAACAAAGGAAGCATACAGCGAATAGCAATAGCTAATTGCATGAGCAAGTGAAAGGCCGTTGAAATGCCATTGTTAGCATTCGAAAATGCAATAATTAGAGACTTCCTTTCATCTGAAAACAAAACCAGAGCATCGAAGCAACTGAAACTGGGGGTGTGAGGTGGACAAGGGACTGTCTAAAACGATCTTTGAAGGAAAGAAAACGACAGTGGATGGTAATAGATATAACACTATGTCACAGAAAAGAATAAAAAACCACATCAAACAAAGTTATTATCTTAATCAGAATAATAAGAGATCATAAGCCTAGATAAACAGGAGACTTCAGGCTTGAGGGATGACTCAATAAGATGGAACAAGCCGCGGAGACTTCACTTTTAGAAACAAATAAAGAGCTCATAATAAATAAATAAAAGTTCGAGCAGTCGATATCATAGTAGACAATATACAAGTCTAGGCCTAAAGTATTTGCAAACAGTAAGAATAAAATACTCACTTTTCTCCTGAAAAAAGTTTACACGGATCTAAGCCTGTATTTTGTAATTGTGGAAAGATAACTTTTTTCATGTATCAACAAGATAATCACATACACACATTAAATGTACACATATAGATGTTTTTGTATAAGAAATTCAAGCAACTATATCACCTAAGAGTGAAAGAATGAAATGATTTATCAAATACTTCAATGTAACACAATATAAAGGACTCACAGGAAAGATTTCTAAATGTGCAGGCCAGCTAGACAACTTTTTCTTCCCTGGACGAACAGTTTTCACCACACGGTCACTGCGCACCAAAAGATTTTTTTGTAACAAAATATTGGCAATATCTTCAGTTTCAAGATCTCTATCTGACTCTAGTATTTCTTTAAGGTCTGGATGGTTTCTCATAAAGCTGACAAAGTCCTTCCCTCTAAAATATTCGACACGGGTTTCCTGCAAGACAGCCCATCTAGACTCCAAATCTTTATGGTCCCTCACTTTCTCTGCGAACAACTGATATACATCATGGGCAGCTTGTTTCTGGGTAGAAAGGAAATGATACATAAATTAGATTAAGAAAAACAGATACGAAATTCATGAATTATGATCAAAGATAAAAACTGGTCAAGACAAGCAACATTGGAACACATGTAACCCCAAAATGCAGGACACAAGGATCAAATTCAAGCCTAAAAGGCAATACCTCCAGTTGCTATGTTACACTGACACTTCATTTTTTCGTGAAGTACCCATGCTTGAGACTTGTGTCCTACAAACATCCAGACATATATACCAGGATTTGACCCTCCAATACATGGAAAGCGTAGAAAAGGATTGGGCATACTCATATCTTACACTCGCAACGAGTCCAAGTAATATAGTACAGTTGGCTAGGCAAAATACGAGCACAAATCAGAATAGCATCCTATACAGTCAAGCACAATATATTATTTTCGATTTTCGAAGCATTCATAAGTTAAAAAGCAACCATTTCTCACCACGGAAGCAACATTTTCTGAAATTGCCGGACCAACTACTTCGAAACTAAGCCAACCATAAGTTTCGCAATTCTATAACGCCCTCTACATCAAGCCTTTTCAGAAGAAAAAAAATTACATACTGTCACTCAAGCCCTTCACTCAAAAAGGGAACATCAGATTCCTCGAAATGGAATATTCTAGGACAACATAACCTCTCCAAATATGATCAAGGCATCGGATATGTTTGTGCTTACGATAAACAGAACATTCCAAATGAAATCAACCAAGCAAAAACAAAAGATCCCTTAGAAAATTCCAATAATCAAGCTCCCAACAACTAATACAAATCAACATCAATCTTCCTTTTTCTTTTTTTCTTTTTTACTTTTAGCAAAACAAATACAATTAGAATCTTTATTGTGCATTTGGTACAGAAAAAAAGTTTGTAGTATCTACGCTAAATTCATGACAAAAGAATTCGGATCAAGATCAAACAAAAAAAAAATGAAAGAACAAGTCTACAAAAATGTCAATTTAATGATTAAGGAAAACCATAAATCAGAGAAGAAAGGAGACGAACCCTAAGAATGTCGGAGCTGGGATCTCTTCCGACGTTTTGTACGGATGCCGAAGATCTTCGAGCTTTCCTCTTCTCTGCTGCTCCTGCTTTCTTCATATTTTTTCTTTCAAATTTTCGTTTTCCGAATTTTCATTTTGATTTATATTTTTTATCTGGGGTTAAATAAATTCATAGTCCCTGAAGAACTTTGTAACTTTCCCAAGTTGTCGAGTTTAGGGTTAATGGTGACAAAAAAGTGTTTGAGGACTAAATTAGAAAATATTTCAAGCTAGGGGAATACAAGTTGTTTTATCCTATATACGTTTCAGATTCTTTTGGGCAAACCACATTATTATTCTCATCCAATTATTAGTGTTTTTCTCTTTTGGTCACCAGATTTTATCGATCTTATCTTTTTGGTCCATTTTAATATGTAAATGTTGAAAGTTAAAATTTCATAATGTGTAATTTAAAAATCAATCATACTATCTCTTATTATGGACGTAACGAAATTTGAGTAGAAAAATAATCGACAAATTAAATTATTATTTATAAAACTTAACAGTCAGGTGCTTTGTTTGCGTCACTTATCGCATCATTTTATTAAATTATATTATTTCTTCAGGGTAATTTATCATAATTATTTTTCAATCACGTTTGAGTCTAATATTAAACTTATGGATGACCATTATTTGAATCGAATTTTTAATCCATTCGAATCTGATCTAAAAAATAATTCTCTCTATTCGCATCTGATTAGTGATTTAAGCGTTTCACTCAACTTGAAACCGATCAAATTTTTAGGTATAAACTCACACCAAACTCAACCCCTCTCTCTCTCTCTATATATATATAAATTCATTTTTATTTGATATAGTAAGAATCTAATTGATAAAATAAAACAAAAAAAATATTATTATGACCGGATCGAGTTGGGTGTGAGATTCAACCTAAAAAATTAGATTGAGGGACTGTTTGTTTACTTTAGAATGATTAAGTGCTGAATGATTCAGAGGCTCTGAATGAATTAACTCTGAATGTGACATGTTGTTTGTTTACTGGTTCTGAATCATTCAGAATGTACTTCTGTGCTGAATCAGTCAACATTGAATCATTCAGAGGTGCGAAACAAACGCACTGAATGCTGAACGATTCAGCATTCAGCGCTGAATGGTTCCATTAAAAAGTAAACAAACAACCCCTGAGTGTTGAATTGGATAAGATCATCCTAAACCTCGAGTCGAGGGCAAGTGGAGGAGGTTTGATTTTCGTCATACTGGGGTGGGCTAAAAACCTTACATGGTCAGATCGATTTTTAATTTTAAAAAATTCAAGGTTAAGTTGGATTTTTTTTAATGATAAAGTCTGGTCAAACTGAGTTGAGTTTGAATCCAAATTTACGAAGAAAATAATATGACCAAACCTGAAATAATATTATAATTATCTCTTAAATATTTAAAAATAATTACGATATTTTTTATTTTATATATAAATTAGATCCTTATTTTACAATTCTAATAATTCACAGTGAACCAAATGCACCTTCAACTTCTTAAATAACATAATAAATAGCAATATCATCACAACCATATGTCCGTCAAAGTCGTGACACAAGAATAACAATAATGTATTAATGCACCTTCAACTTCTTCAAGAAAATAATAAATGCATCTATGGCTAAAAAGATATAAACAATTAGTTGAGGGGAAAAGGCCAACCATTGCTACTAGTATATTTGAACAGAGGTAACAGCCACACCTCCATTCCCCACCTCAGGAGACGATCCTTAGTTGTTGGCAATCTATCTTGGATTGCAAACCACACCAGCATCGCGAACCGAGGGACGTGCAACGAGAACCAAACCAACTTTGCCCAAGAGACACTCTCATACTTTAAGCTGTCAACTATCAATCCTCTTTAGACTTCCCAGAACCAGTCCAGCAACCTAACCCAACATCCACGAAATGGGTACTCATTTTCCTTAACTTCAACAGCTTCCTTCAATACCAACTACAAACAGAAGTGGACACAAACTCCATAAATGGTATACCCTTCAGTACATACGTATCTGCTCATCTAACCTAAAGAGAGTCAGACTTAACAACCAACGCTCTTATGTGTTGAATAAAAAACTAAATTTTATAAGGTCAAATTAAATCAAAACTCTTTCAATTTGGGGTAAATGACCACCCCTAATTATATATAGATTTATGAAGTCAAAGTCATTTATTAATTAATACTTTATGCTCAGAATAACACATAACTAGTGCCGTGGCTGGGATGGTGCGAAATGGGCCACCGCTCAGGGCCCCAAAAAAATAGGGGCCCTAAAAAAATATATCTATAGTGGCGTTTTTTTTAAAAAAACGCCTCTATATATGGATTTATTGCGGCGTTTTCAAAAAACACGCCACTATTATTGCGGCTTTTACTAAAAAACGCTATTACAGATGGACCTATTGCGGCGTTTATCAAAACAACGCCACTATTATTATCCCAAAATCGAATATATCTAGAAAATAGAGGTCCCTTTATAAGAATTTATACATGACCCCGATAACCTAGCCACGGCCCTGCACATAACACCTTATGATAATTGAAGATAGTGGACACATAATATAAACCGAAATCTTCACATGTTAATCTGGATTCCTTTTCTCTCACTAAACCATTTTCTTTTGCATTCCTTTTCTCACTAAACCATAAAATGAATTGTCACAAATGTTTATAACTTATTTTTTTTATTAAAAATAACGAGAAATCGTTGTTATCTCTTGTATTCTATTTTATTTTTTTAGGTATGATTTTTTTATTTTAAAATCATTGTCTTGACTCAATTTGTAACTACAAAATACATTAAAATAAATCATGCTATCATCAATTCTTATAATATACATAAATTATAAATTTAGTTTATGTTCTTAAAACTGATCATTTTAAATCTACAATTTAATCCTATTATATCTATATAATTTGGATCGAGGCTAAAAATTTAAAATTTGATAAATATAAAGATCAAAATCGATCAAATTAAAATACAGAGTCTAAATTTATCACTTTCGAATAGTACATGGATTAACAATAAAATTTAACCATTAAAAAACTTTTCTTATCGTGACGGTCAAAATATCATACAGATTTGCCGAGTCGGGTTAAAGTTTCGGGTCAAAATAGAGTAAGAAGGTGAAGTGAGTAAAACTTATTCGGAAAATGGATTTTTTTTCCAACTCAATAGAACTTGACTCTAATTAATTTCAAATTATAATTTTATAAATTCGATTTCATTGAAAAAAAAATTCAAATCCAAATAGAATTGTAAAATACAATTCGAATAGTAACCTAAAATATTTAATAATTAATAGATTGATTTTTAAGTTTAAATCGAGTCTCTCAATTTTATATGATATATATATATATCACATATGAAAAAATATAAAATATATAATTATAAAAAAATATTTAAATTAAAATCAAATAATATCGAAATATTATAAATATTATAATTAAATTTAAACAGAATCTAAAAATTTAACTAGACTTGAATTATATAAATTTGATTAAAATAATTCAAATAAAATTCAAGTGTAAAATATAACTTCTCACCTTGAATAACTGGAAAGTTTTTAATTCAACTTGAATCTTCTCGATCAAACGCTGATTAGGAGGTCACTACGCATTGCTGATTAGGAGCCATATTATAGCAGGGCCATAGCCGTAAGCATAATCCATACAACCAGTTTTCTAGTTTCCCCAACTCTGTCTGTGAGTCGCCAGTGACAAATATGGCTCTAAATTCCCAGCTACTCACCCGTGGATTCCCTCACGTGTACCTTTTCACGAGTTTTTCTTCGAAAAATCCGTGCCTTTCTGCAGCCGGAACTAGGTTACCCGTCAGAGAGTCCAAGGGCTGTTCTTATCCATGTCTTTCGAGTTCTAGTCATCGAGCCGTGTTTGATGAATGGGGTGCTAGCAAAACTGGAGCAGCTGGGCTGCTGGGTTTCGATATTTTACGGGTTTCAGCGGTTTCGGACGGTGGGTCCGGTGGAAGTGATGGTTTTGGAGGCTCCGGCGATGGGAATTCTGGTGGCAAAGGTGAAGGCGCTGATGGTGACGGAGGAAGAAGCGGTTGGTCCTTTCTTTCATGGTAATGAACTAAAGCCTTATGATATCGTTTTGCTATTTTCCACTTTTCTCTGCTTCAAATTGATGGATGTTTGGATAAGAATATCAATAAAATGCTCATTATTAGTATATTGTTTGAACGTTCATAAAAAGTTTCGTTATTAGAGTGCTTGATGCACATGTTTTCTATTGCTTGAGCTCACAATGTACATCTTGGATAGCTTGATTTTATGATGAATGTAAGCAAGCTGAGCTGCATAACTGGAATGAAGTAGGTTACTGTTGCTGTTCCTATGCCATGAATGTACTTGGTAACGTTGTAGAAGAGAAGAAGAACAAAGAGAAGGAATGCTCGAACACACAATAAAAGAATTTAGTGAAACTCTATTCATCTAGATCCTTTATTAGTAAGGAATAGTTGTACCAAGTCTCGGAATAAAATTGTTGGCATTTCATGTTTCAATTGTTCAGTAGGCATGGGTGATTGGCTCCCCTAGGAAGATGGTAGCAACGAGTTATTAAAAGTTGGTTTGATAAACACATTTGTTTGGGAAAATGTATATATTTTAAGTTTTTTTATTAGGGTTGAGAATTCTTCTACAATGGGATGTTATGGAGGTAGATGATTGGGAGGAAAGATGTTAATTAAAAAGTTAAAAATTTTGTTTAATTAGTAAATTGCATTAGTAAATTTTTTCTTTTAGAATAACAGTTCCAGCCATCAGTGTTTAAAGCCATTATTGGGTTTATCTATATATATATTCATACACATACGTACAGAAGACTCTAGTTACCTATGTATACGGTGTAGGATACTTGGAACGTAGATTTTATATTCTCTATTAGATTTGAGTTCTTAGAAGTGTTGCATAAAATTGAATAAACATGAGGGAAAGAACCTTTTAAGCTTTATACACTTTCCTTGACGAGTGTATGCTAACTGCTTCAAGGTATAATACTTTGTCATTTACGAAGCATTTACAATGGTTTCTTAGAACATTCACTTCTTGTGAAGGCTGATTGAGCAGTGTGTTTTTTATGGTGCCATGGAACCATACTGGCGGACATCCATGTGCAATTAAAAGAAAAAACAGACTAGTATGCTGAAATTTTACTCTAGATTGCCAAAGTTTTTATTTTGTTACCTTTTAGTTATATGTTGTACATTCCCCTCAAATTTGATTTGCTAAAGTTTTTTAATAGGTACTTGGGTCTTCTAGCAAAGTATCCTGTGTTGACAAAAGCTGTGACATCTGCGCTTTTGACGTTTGTTGGGGATTTGATTTGCCAAGTAAGTTTCTAAGTTTCATTTAGAAAAAGAATGGACCATGAGTAATTTTACCCTTTCTCCTGGTTTGCATCTGGTTTCTAATTTTACTTGATTTTCTTTTCTGTTTTTAACACAACAAAATGATTGTTTTTTTTCCCAATTTAAAGTGTAGTATTTATGTAAAATAACATGTTATTGACAGGCTGGGTTAAACGAATATAGTTTTATATATGTCAGAGCCGGTGTTGAATGAAATTATGAAAAGTTGGTGATAACAATTAAACAAGGACTTGAGCTTGGTTAGACATGGACATGTGCCCATGCTGTCACGAGTCACAATACAATCTTGCATATGATTTGATTTATGTGGTTGACAGAGAAAAAAACCTGAGAACATGCCATCATTGCATGACAAAAACTTTTGGGAAGAATGTGGAGAGAGAAGCAAGAAACCAATGAGACCGAACAAGAAAAAGAGAAGACAAAACAGGAAGGAAGAATAAAAACATCATGCCTGAGCAATGCTGTTGTCTCGCTGACAAATTGCACAAATGTTGCACAATAGAATAGATTGATGCTGTGCTTTATAGGTGAAGAGAAGTGTCGATGGAAAGCATGTTGCAGCCTCTATAGAGTGTTTAAGAGACGTCCTAAGGTGGTCCTAAGGCCCAAACTTTAATTTTTGATGTCGAGTGATGGGAAGTTGAGTTGGGAGCTTCAGTCGGCTTGTTTCTTTTTAGATTGAGATTTTATGTTGGTCTTTGTTTTGTTTTCTGTTTTCATGAGTTTCAACTGGTTAAGGCTATTCTTTTCCAATTTCTGATAATGAAATATTTCCAGACCAGGATCTTTCCTTGGTTTACTACATCCTTTATCATTAGTAATTGTACTTTGCTATTTTTGAGATATAAATCTTTCAGATTAAACCATATTATTAATGCAATTCTAGGCTTGACTTCACTTTGAAAATTTTGACTTCAGCTTGCAATTGATCATGTGCCATCCCTAGACGTGAAGAGGACATTTATATTTACTTTATTGGGTTTGGTGTTAGTTGGTCCTGCATTGCACTTCTGGTAATTTTCATGATCGATTCTCTGTGTTCAAATCGGTTTTATGATTAGAGTTACTTTGTTCACTTGCCTACTTAATTCTTCAGCAAATCTCTAGTGCATCATTGTTTTATTGATGTTCTTTTTTTAGTTTCTTAATTATATTCTTTGCTTACTTTTTAGAATCTGATGTGTTAATTAGTGAATGACTTTTATCCTTGGGATTACACATTTTCGGACATCATATGCAAAATTCTCTGCTATTTATTATGTTTCTGGACAGTTCATAATGGAACCATGCTTATTTAAAATGATTTGTTTTTTGTTTTTCTTATATTACACTTGGGTAATTTTGCAGGTATTTGAATCTAAGTAAATTGGTAAAATTACCTGGAGCTTCGGGTGCTTTCTTGCGGCTTTTGCTGGATCAGGTGAACTATCTTTCGTGCTAATCTGCAGAAAATTTCTATTAGCTCAATTGGTTTAAACGTTTATGCTAATTTTGTGCAATATATTGCAGTTCATTTTTGCTCCTATCTTTATTGGGGTTTTCTTATCTACGTTGACTACACTAGAAGGAAGGCCGTCGCAAGTTGTACCCAAACTTCAACAGGTAGTCTTGATTCATGGGCGCGTAATATTTACGCGTTCTTTGAAGTGGGGTTTTGTTGGCTTTCCCCGCTTTGCATTCTCTCTCTCACGCACATAGTGAAAACTTTATCCTGTAGGAGTGGTTTTCTGCTGTTGTTGCAAATTGGCAGCTGTGGATACCTTTCCAATTTCTCAACTTTCGTTTTGTCCCGCAACAGTTCCAGGTGATTTTTTTGTTTAATTCATCTGATTTTAATGCCATTCTCTCTTTTAACCCTGGCTGGATGATTTGGAATTTGGCTTACCTATTTTTGTAACTCGAAATTAACATGATTACTCTGTTAAATGTTTATAACATAACATTGACCTATTAAATCATTTCATGTTGTATTAGTTGTGGAGGCATATCATTCAGTTTAAGAACCTTTTTAAGCGGTTTGTTGTTTTCCGAACACTTTGTAGATTATAGTCGTGTTAAACTGTTGTTGAGGTAGAACCACGATAGAAACAAGTCTATGCTCTATGCAATAAGATTGTGGTTGTGAAATAGGGTCAGTTCCATGTTAAATTTGTACATCATGTTGAATGAGTTGATAGGATTGATGCGGTAATCATATTTAGGCGTTTTAACCACGACTCGTATAAGTGGCTTCCGGTACTGAAAACTTCGAAAGTTTTTGCTCGATGTGCTCAGTTCTTTTTGGTTCGACGTTTAGATGATGTGGTAGTATTGTCATTGTCCTAGAAAAACTGCACTCATTCCGATCCTGATGTTCCACGAGGCCGAATGTATTGAATCGAATTGAATTAACTGATTTTCAGATGTCAATTTCGTTTTACGCAGTCTAACTGAAACTGTACCGTCGATTGGTGGTTCGATTTTCTTTCAGGTCCTTGCTGCAAATTTCATTGCTGTAATTTGGAATGTGATTCTCTCATTCAAAGCTCACAAGGAGATAGTAGTGACCAAATAATTATGGCTGGAGTGCCAAGCTACAGTTGGTTGTGATGATAGAGTTAAGTTTCATTCTAGCCACACAGCACAGTCTGACTTTCAGTTGTATTATCGATTTTTTTAGACAAATATTAGAATTAAATCGTCTATTTTATTGAGTAATTATTATAAATTAGGGTAAATTACGTTGGATACCATTCAACTTTAGGTATTATATCGTTTATCTCACTAAACTTTCAATTGTTTCAAAACACTGAAATTTCATTTTCGTTTTCATTATACCATAGACTATTAACTCAGTAACAACGTGATGATGCAATTGCTGATGTGGTTGTCATACTAAAATGATGTCATTTTGGTGATATTATTTTGATGTCTAAAACAACTTTGTTTTTATAAGGATAATTAAGAAATGATAAGATGTTATGTAGCATTAAAACAGTAAACATTTATAAAATTATCGTTTTAATTCGTTTTGATTATTAAAATATTACGACCAAAACAACATTGTTCTGGTTGTTATCTATGTCAGCAATCGTCATCATATCATTATTCAGTTAATGATTCGATGATATAATATCGTTATGGAGTTAATGATATAATTAAAACGAGGAGGGAATTTTAATGTTTTAATTGAAACGATTGAAAGTTTAGTTATATAGATGATATAATGTCTAAAGTTGAGCAGTATTTGATATAATTTACTCGATAAATCATTTGATTTTTTAATAGTTCATTGTCAAATTTATAATCTAATATTTTTAATGGTTAAGGGACTTATTATTATCCTTAAAATTATAAGAGTTTATTGTCAAATGGTCTAGAGTTATTTTTTAATAGATATTATCTTGTATTCAATTTAGATTTATAATAAAAAGACTGTAAACTCAAAAATAAAAAGGTTTAAGGATTAAATTAAACATATTGTTAAATTTAAGAACTAAAAGTTAATTTACTCATAAAAATTAAAAAATTAATAAATAATGACTGTTCAATCGTCATTCATCAACCTGGACAGAAAATAGATAAAACAAAATTAATTTATGAAAAGAACAAAAAAGAAAGAAACGTGTTGAATCATTGAGTGTGTTTGATCTTTTTTTTGGAATTTCGATTTATTTATTCGATTTCGATGTAGCCTTGCAAAACCTCAAATCAAACGCAAGAAAAACAGTTGATTTTTTTCAGGTTGTTGTTGTTTTGGAGGGGAAATCAAAATTTGGATGAATTGCAGCAGATAATGATTTGTTGTTGCTCTCAGAATCTGAGAGATGCGATTCAAGATTGTCTTCGTGATTATGATAGGCTTCTCTATGTGGCTGTCATCCTCATTTACATCCAAGTAATTTGCTTTCTTCTTCTTCCTCTTCTTTTTAATTGTCCCTAACCCTAATTTACCGTTTCTCGGTTTTCTTTATATATTATCTTTTCATTTTCGATTGATTCAGATTGGGTGCGCCATGACCGGATCCCTCGGCGCATTATACAACGGTGTGTTGTTGGCCAGTTTGGGCATAGCCTTGTTCTCTTTGGTCGCCATCGAGAGTGGCAGTCAAAGCTTAGGCCGGGCTTACGCCGTTCTGCTCTTTTGCGCCATTTTGCTCGACATTTCCTGGTTCGCCCTCTTTGCGCACGACATTTGGAACATGTCGAAAGAGAGCAACGGCGACGGGGAAGGAGAAGGGGAGGGTCGCGGAATGTTGTTCACTTTCTCGGTAAGGTTAACGCTTGCGATGGAGATAGTGGGTTGTTTCGTGAGATTATGGTCTTCTCTGTTGTGGTTTCAAATATATAGGCTTGGGGTTTCGTATGTAAGCAGTGGTGCCGAAGACCCCGATTTTGATTTGAGAAATGGATTTTTAAGCCCTTCAACTCCCTCAGATGCCTTACTTAGACAGCGCTCTCAAAATGAATTTGATGAAGCTTTAGGAGGTGCCATTTATGATCCACCTTATTACTCTTCTCTCTTTGAAGATCGTCAGCAATACAATAGAAATTCTTTTCTGGTACAAATGTAACCCTTTCTTCAATTATTCCGAACATCTTTATTTTTTTTTATCCATCCCTTTTTGTTTTTTCGTTTTGTCAGGGTCATGATGGTATGGGTGGAAGTGGATCTGCTCCTGATGTTGAAACTTCTCTGCTAAAGCTGTCACCTGTAAGGACTCTTCGGGTTATCGATGTAAGCAACCGTCTGTTCTTTTCCTCTACTCTCCGATGACATTGTCACACGATAGACATTTGCTTACTCTTTCGCTTTTAGCAATAGGTCAAGTAGCTCTTAGAGACTGCTCAATTAAGAGACAAGTGTGTCTCTAATTTCTATGTAAGATTTAGATTTTGATGGTAATTCTATAGGGGCGTCATTTAATTGTTTGAAATTATCTGTCTTTTTCTGCTAGGACTATTCATGTCCTTTCTTGTTGATCAAGTTTCATAAAGTCAAAGATTGACATGCTATTTTGTGTAGGGAAGCTTTCTGCTTATTTGGTGTGTGATTGTAGAAAGTAATTGACACTACCTTTCTTGATTGTCAGCTTGAAAAAGGAACAAGATTTTGTTTACCACAATCATGTAAAAGAAATTTTAGAGATTCTGGTGTATATCTGATAGGATTTCATTGGTTTTTTCCTTCTATTCAAAAAAAGTTCTTTTTTCCGGCCTGATCCTACTGAAGTTTAGTGTTAGTTTTAGTCTGGTGATGCCGATGAGTGTGCTTCACCAATCATCATTCCTCTAACCACGTGGTTTCTTTTATCCTATTTGTATGGTTTATTCTTGCAGTTTACTAATCCTTGTATGATGATTTTGTATAGTCTGTTTCTGTTCCGTTGCAAGAGAAACAAAATAAATAGACGAATGAATAAGAATCTAGTGCTTGGAGCCTATTGCTATTATTTCGCCAATCCTATTCAGGGCTGAAATGAATTAGGAGACATATATAATGAAAAAAATATGATCCAATTATGCATGAAAAAGTAATAGTCTTCAAGTATGGAAGGTAGTGAGTTACTTGCATGGGTTCTTCTTTTCTTGTCTGTTTTTTTTGTGGATTTAGCTACGCTGATCCTGTGTACCATAATCGGTTTAATTTGATGTCTATAGCTTTGGTGATCCTTAAAGCTATTTCTTCGTCAACTTGGATGTACAAGCTGTTAAATTATGGGTAGCATGTTTCATCTTTTCATAATATACTTAATGAATGGTTTTCTGCGCTAACTGTTGGTTTATGGTTACTATGTTTTCGTAATTACCGCTGAACCCTACCCTTGCAGGAGGAGAATGCTTTAAAAAAGCCTCAATCTGTTTGAATCCGAGCATGATATCCATGAGAAACTGAGCTTATTATTATCACTTTCAAATCCCTTGTTTCAAGGCTTAATTTTTTTTCGGCAGGGCGGGAGTGGATTTGTACAGGTTCCTACTTTGTCATTCTTTTCGCAGGATGTAGCTGAAGGTCTTCGAGTTAGAGAAGAAGAAAAAAGGCGAACGGTGTGTTTAACTCCTGTAAGAAATAGAGTTTAAAAATGTTTTTTGGTTCCATTTCTTTTTATATATTTGAGAAATTTAGTTGGTTATGAGATGGAGAGGTGATGATTGTAGAAGCCAAGGTTGGTTTCTTAGCTGAAAGGTACAGAGTTGTAGATCAGAAACAGAAACCAAGCTTAGCACATGGGGTTGAGGGTTATTTTGTAACAGCTAGGATTGTGCTGTCTTTGAACTTGCTTTGTATTTGACTTTTGTGCTGCTTTAGGCATCTTTGCTTAAAACATTCTTGAAGAGCCCCCCTTTCAGGGTTACAAGGGATAGTTCTGCTGTGCGACAGTCTAATTTAAAGCTAATTTAAGGTTGTTTTCAACCGAAAAAGTTGTCCTGTTCAAGAAAAAAAAGTTATACAATTTGTGATATTTTCGGTTATAAACGAATAAGTTATATTATGATGGGTTTAGGGTTTACAATTGAAAAAGGTATACAATTTATAATAATTTTGGTTATGACCGAAAATGTTATGAATAATGCAATATTTTAGAAGATAATATTTTTAGTTTCAACCGAAAATGGTATTCTATTTAACTAAAAAAGTTACGATCTTGATAAGATTTTTGGTTAGAATTGATTTATGTTGTTTTCTAGTTTTATTTTAACAAATTGTATTTAGACTCTTTATTCGGTAACGAGAGTTGAAGTACAATTATACAATTATTTAATTTGAATTTAACTCGACTCATTTTTGTTTTGAAAAATCCGACCTTAGAGGGTCATGTCAATAATGAAATGAAAGTAAATTAAAAATTTAATGATTATAGTACAAATTTTATTTATAAAATTAAGTGGCTTAATTGACTTTAGACAATTTTTTCTCTTTCAATAATCGAGGTACTATCTCCAGGTTCAGATGTTGATATCTCATTTTATCTATTTAATATTCAATTTAAATATTTTTCATTAATTAATTTAAATGTTTAGATCTGATATAAAAAAATATTATTCTCTTTAGAGATTTTGAGTTCTAATAGTTGTGTCTACAATATATATTATCAATAGATTAAAAAAGTTTTAAATAAATATTACCATGTAACTAGTTCATAATTTTAAAGAAAAAATCTAACATAAAATATATTTAAAATAATTAAATTAAAATATAGATACACATATAACAATTTGATTTATCTTACGTCCTAAATATGTTTAATCTCATATTTAAGCTGATAATTTGATTTATATTGTTATACCCATAATAAATCTATGTCATTAATCAGTCTTGTCTTTCCATTAAAAAATTAGATTATAATATTTTATTTTATCTTTTACGAACTATCATAAGAGATAAATTGTCATGGACATCTATAATTATTAACTTTTTTTATTAAGCATTAATAAATACTTTAAAAGGTCAATTATAATAAGGGTAAACTATAAAAATAGTCCCCGAACCTTTATGACACTTATATTTTAGTCATCTAACTTTTTTGATGACGTAGCAGTCAACCCTTCTTCTTTCTAACTTTTTGCTGACGTAGCAGTCAACCATTCTTCTTTTTTTTTTTAGCTTTTTTGCTGACATGGCAGCCAACCCTCCTCCTCCATCCTTCTTCACAAGATAGGATACAAATTTAACAAAATAGAATCAAAACCAATCGATTTTCAAAAACTTTTAGTTACAATCAAATTACAGAGATCGGAATACGAAAGTGAACAGAAGATGGCTTAAAACCACGAACTTCATAACTCTCGTCTTTCTGTCTTTTGCAATTTCTCAGGAAACAAACAGAAGAATTGAAGCAAACAAGGCCCCTCAGACCCCAAATGCTGCTCATTGGAAACTCTCAGTACACATTTTTCACAAATTGAAAGCAAATAATACATCAGATTGAAAGAAATTTCAGAACTCACAGAAAACAAAACAAAAGGCTAATATAGAGAACCATAAGCAGAGAGAAAAACTTTATATTGAATGATAAAACAAAAGGCTAATATTGAATGATAAAAAAGCCAAAAACTTTATATTTCGGTAATTACTTCATAGCCCACAGAAAGAGGAAGAGGTTAAGGGAGACAACGTTGTGAAAGAAGAAGAAAAAGACTCGCCAAATTCATAGTGAAAAAAACCCCAAAGACAGAGATGAAATGAAATGGGTATATTATATTTTGCAACAAGTGGATGTAAATTTGGAGAAAACTAAAAAAACAACAACAACACGACAACTGCAAATGTTACAGAGAAACAGAAGGAAGAAAAACAAATAAAGAAATGAAATTGTAGTAAAGAAGATAGAAGATTACATGAAACATGGGATGTCCGGTGTGCATCATTTCCATGGCACAACAAGCAAGGCCGAAGGTCATGGTCCAGATTGACCCACGACAGGCCCAGTTCAAAAGGTCATCGACCTTGGTGATCACGTATTAGGCCGGCTTGGAGAGTCTGGTGGGATGTCCGGAGGTCGATGCCGGAGAAGGGCGGGCGTATGTGGATGGTGGCGGAGGAGGAGAGAGAAGGGGAAGTGGTGTGAATGGAGAGTGCAAGTTGTACGGAGAGGAGGTGGGGGAGGCGATTGGCAGCGGTTCGGGTGATTAAATGGGTTTTAAAACCCATTTAACATTTCCCAGATGTAATCCGACGTCGTTTGAGAATTTTAATTTTATTTTTTTTAGCTGAAAACGGGATACTAACGTGTCACGCCATTCTCTTCTCTATTAACGGCAGATAAAAGGCGGTAACGGCAGGGATCATATTGTAAATAAACTAAAAATTTAATGACTATGTTACAAGTTTCAAAACTTAGGTGATCAAAATACAAGCACCCTAAAAGTTTGGAGACTATTTATATAGTTTACCCTTATAATCATTTTCATTGACATTTAAGCTCAATTTCATAGATAATTTGTCTTAAATGAGTTAAATCATACAATATTGATATTTAAAGAATTTAATTATAATATTTTGAAATTTAAAGACTAGCTTTTCAATATGTGCCGAAAACTCAAGTGTGTTATGCAATTAATCCAAAAAAGGGTAAATTATGCATTTAATACATAAACAATCAGTTTTAGTACTTAAATTTTTAAATTTTTTTAAAAGTTTAATTTTTATTTCATTTTAGTAACATGTTCAAAAGTTAATGTTAAGTTTTTAAAAAAATTGAAAATTTAGGTACTAAAATGTACCAAAACTGATAGTTTAGGTAAACGCATTAAGTTTTTAACAGTGAGATACTAAAATGAAATAAAAATTAAATATTATGTATGGTTTTAAAAAATTGAAAGTTTAGGTACAAAAACAGATAAAATATAATGGTGTAGGTACTAAATGTAATGTTTATCCAAATAAATAATAAAATATCTAAAAGTCGAAAACCAGAACTTCGAAGTAGAAGAAGATAGGGTAGTCAGAGCGGGCAAAGAGAAGATGGAGGGAATCCAGTTGAGCTGTGTTTTAAGCTGTTATTACACTACCAAAACCCATTTCCGATTACGCCGCCAGTCGCCGGAGCTTCCATTTCCGAGCTTTCCTCCGCCCAATCGTCGACACCGTGCAAGCCTCAGAACTCGAACTTCACTCCCTTCCATGGAACTCCAGGTCCAGGACCAACAAGCATTTCACAAATCCAAAGACGTGCTACCTAAAATCGACAAAAGTGGCCGCTTTTGCAGCCCTAGAGCCGCCCGGGAGCTTGCTTTGTACGTTTTCTTTCTCCTTTTTTTTTTGGTCTAGCTTCTTCACATTCTCAATTCATTTCATTTTTTCCAGTTTCATTGAATTCGCGATTGGTTGTTTGGGCAGATTAATCGTTTATGCGTCGTGTTTGCAAGGCTCGGACCCTATTCGGCTGTTTGAGAAACGGATAAATGTAGCCAGAGGTAAGTATTACATAAGATACTACCATGCGAGTTCATTATGTTGGATGCTTATTTAGGGATGGATTTGAAATATATGTTTGTGAATTGAGAAATTATTGCATCCATTTCTAGCAGAGAGATATTAGGGTTCTAAAGACGAGCTAGAATTGAATTGAAGACTGGATAATCTTTCTTTTTTGTTTTCGTTTATATTCAAAGAACCCGGTTATGAATTCGACAAGGATTCGTTATTGCAATACAACCACATGAGCTACGGAGGAGCTCCGGTCACTACGCTATCCATTGAAGAAGCCGATGAGCTTTTACGCAGCGATGAGCAGGATTCCGCCATCGGTAATTAACCGCAAAATACAGTCCGACATTGAATTTCATGTAGATTCTTACGGTTTTTTCTTCATGTATAATGGCAGAATAAGCTCTGATTCTCACTAGTTAGTACACTTTTATTGCAACAAATTAAGCACTCTAGCAATTATTTATGATTCACTTGAGATGAATTCGGATGGAAAATGTTGACATGGCTAACCACCCGGTTTAACTGACACAATCTTGCCATCATATTGCAGAGGCCGAAGTTCTATCGGCTCCTCCGAAGTTGGTGTACAGCAAACTTATTTTGAGGTAAACCATAACCCTATAATTCTTAACTGCATTATAATGCATTCCTCTGATAAAAAAGCTGGGTTGCACCCGTTCTTCAAAACTATACTTGATGAAATGTCAAGGCATTGGTGTCGGTTGTTCGCGTCAGTGCTCCTGCTTGAACAAGTTTGAGAGAGACTATGCTTTCTAACTGACCTCTTGTCGCTTTTTGTAGTTTCGCAAGGAAACTTTTGGTAGCAACCGTGGACAAATGGGACAGTCATGTCCTTGTTATCGATAAAGTCGTGCCATCAAATTGGAAGGTCCGTTTACGTGGATTTTTAGACTTAGTTTCTCTTAATCTCTTTGGTAGATACTTGTGCACATGCTTTCGACATGTGAATTCGATGTTTAAATGTTTGCGACTCCCCTCACCCTTTCGATTTCTTATGCATCTTGTATATTAATATCTATTGATCTTATACATTCATTCCTCACAGAATGAGCCGGCTGGTAGGATTTTGGAGCTTAGTATTCTTCACTTGGCAATGTCGGAGATAACTGTTCTTGGGACCCGACACCCAATTGTCATTAACGAGGTATCTCTTTCTTATGTTATCTCTCATTTCCTGAGCGTTCCTTTACTTTCAGCATATTTCCAACCAGTAGGCATTAGCTTTCATGCTTAAAACCAAGCACTGTGTGTTCTGCAAAGGCCGTCGATCTTGCAAAGCGGTTCTGTGACGGGGCAGCACCACGAGTAATCAACGGGTGCCTACGGACGTTTGTGAAGGATCTTGCTGGAACCAGCCAAGCTCAGGCTTCGAAATCTAACCAGGAAGTACCACTTAAAGTATGAAAGTTAGTTCGTTCAAAGCCATCTTTTGCTTCTCGTCGGTCTCCGAGTTACCACTTCGAAAACGGCTAGTGTTGTGAAGGGTAATCTTCAGCTCATTCAAGTGCTTATGAACTGAGTTGTATGCCGTAGCTGAGTTAAAAACCAGAAAAATCGTAGCAATGTGATCAAATACTTGATAGCTGAAGAATTTTGTATATGATCATGCTGTAGTTGGAATGTTTGTCTAAAACATAGAATTGTATGACTATCATTTTTCAAATGCGAGATTACTCGGAACTAGGGTGTTCAAATAACCGAACTAATTCGGTTAACCGATCAAACCAAATTAGTTCGGTTAATTCGGTCGGCCACCAAATTAGTTCGGTCGGTTAACGGTTAAGAAAATTTTTAGAATTAGGTTAACGGTTAATTCAGTTCAAAATCGGTTAATTAGCCGAATTAACTGAAATTAAATTTTAAATATTAAATATATTATATATAACATATGGGCTCAGTCCAAATCATTTAAAATCCAATTAATAATTTAAGATCCAATAATTTTTAATCCTAAATCAATATTAATTAATTAAAAAATTTATATAAAATTTTTATTTTATAATTATATATTAATTAAATTAATTGTAAACTGTTTTTTAATTAAAAAATATTAAATATATTATATATAACATATGGGTTCAGCCCAAACCATTTAAAACCCAATTAATAATTTATGATCCAATAACTTTTAAACATAAATCAATATTAATTAATTAAAAAAATTATCTAAAATTTTTATTTTATAATTATATATTATTTAAATTAATTATAAAGTTTTTTTGAATTTAAAAACATTTAATTTTTATATAAATTAGAAAATTTTAAAAAAAATCGATTAATTCAAAAATTAACCGAAATTTATTTGATTCGGTTAATATTTTTGAAAAAAAGTTCGGTTAACGGTTAAATAAAAAAAGTTCGGTTAATTCGGTTAATGGTAATTCGGTTCGATTTTAACCGAATGAACAGCTCTACTCGGAACCTTATTATTTTTTAATTATTTAATGTTTCTATTATATCTTAAAAATAGGTCCAAAAATAAATATAAAATGGTTTGAAATTTTATATTTTTAAATAACATTAAGAAATAAAAACAATCAAATTTTTTAATCTTATAAAATAATCTTAAACTTATCAAACTGTTAGTATGCGCTAATTCATATGACATTATAAAAATTAAAAAAATTGATAGATATAATTATAATTTTGTAACATTTATAGGTTCACTCATCAGAAAGAGAATATGTAAAATACAAATATAGTCACGAAATTATATTAAATTTGATCACTAAACTTTTAAAAGTTATAGAGTGATACCAAAATCTTATCAAATTAGTACAAAATGATCATTAATCTTATCAAATTATTAAAAAAAGACCCTTCAACTTATCAATGTTTATCACTTTTAATAATTTAAATGACCATTTTGTAATAATTAAATAAATTTAATAATTATTTTGTAACTTTCAGAATTCTAATGACTAAAAATATAATTTTTAATATAATTTAGTGACTATTTGTAGATATGGGCGGCGCGGCAAACCAAGCCTCACCAATTTATAAATACACCCCACACCACCTCACAAAAAAAAAAAAAAAAAAACTAATATGCTATTCCCTCACATGGAGGCGGTGGCTTGAGGAAGCTACTAGTTTTTTGTTTGATCTTTCGTGCCTCGATCACGCTAATTCCTTTTGAATTGAACCATTTCGGTGTTAGAGGGCCTACTAATTGCAATTCTTTGATCTTTCACCATCAGAATGGATCGAAGGATCTATCGTTAGGTCAAAGTAAAGGCTCTTCGTATGCGCAGCTTTCCTCTGTGTATACTCTCCCTTTAGCTCCGATTGTTCCTTTTTCTTCTGGGATTTATCGGTGACAAGGTAGATACATTTCCCTTTTTCCTTTTAATTTCTCAATTTTGTTTTTTGTTTTTTAAAATGGAGGAAAGAAATTTAGAGGATGATGAAAACAATCAGACGGATTCCCATTGATTGTTACATGAGAACACTGCCAGCTACTTCCGACTCTTGATTTTTTTTCCTCGATTGTTATTTTTAACTTTAGGATAAAAATTAGGGTTTTAATTAAAATTAATGATTTTGGGGCCTGTGATGTGATAACATATTTGCTACTCTTGATGGTGTTCGCCATTTGACGATCATTTCCACAAAGATCTCTGAGGCCTTGTTTTTTGAATTAATTTATTAGCTGATAATTTTAGTATAATTCGAATCATTTTCATTCTCTTAATTATCAGGTGGTTTAAATGATTTGAACCGATCTATGGATTCGGTACTTGAGCCCGAGGTTTTGATTTAGGGTATATCAGGTGGTTTAAATGTTTTATTAGGCTTAATATTTAAAGTATTTTTTGTCGAAATAATATCTAAAACTATCTTTTTCACTAAAAACGGATACTTAAAATATTTTTATTTTGATATCATTTTTTTCATCGAATTATATAAAATATTCTTTAATTATCACATGTCACTCTTTTTTAAATTTAGATGAAAAAGTTTGAAAATTACACATTTTTACTAAAAAGATAATAATAAATATTTTTAAATATTTAATTGAAAATTAGAGTACAGTTTAAACACTTATTTGTGATATAGATTTTTTTTATTCTTTAAAAATTTTATTCTGGTTTTATATCTAAATATGATTTTACATATATATATATATATATATATATATATATAAAGCTATTTGAATTTAGATAAGTCATTTGAACTTAGATAAGTCATGTACACCACAAATTAAGTTGCTTGAATTCAAGTGAAAATTAATGTACATTTATTAAGTTGCTTGAACTCTGATAAATTAATGTATGTTAACAGCCGATTAAATTCAAAAAATCTAACAAAATAAAATAACATGCCACCTTTTAATATAACAAAGAATAGTAATTTACGGAATGAATCAATTTACCTCGGTGTTTAAAAGAATAGTTGTTATTTTTAGAGGTCATTAATTCGAACACCAACGATTGTAATCGGATGGGTAGTGATCATTTATTGTCAAATAATTGAGAGTATTTAGAACGTATAAAATTTTATTGTCAATTTCCTTAAAATTGATTTTAACTTAAAAAGTGATAAATTTTGCTTAACTTTATTAGAAATTTTAAGTTTAAAATTATCAAGTTTAACCAGAAAGATCATGGATTTAAATTTTTTAAATTTTACTTAAAATCAAAAATTAAAATTAGACTTGTGAACTGAAATATTTTTAGACTTAATTTGATTGAAGTTTAAATTTGAACTCAAACATAATCTTTGAAAATTTTGTATTGTATTTTTTTAAATATGTATATTAATATTAAAAATAATTTAATAAAAAATTAATATATTATTTTTTAAAGTTGTTTGTGAGTTTTTTGAGTTAGATATCAAGTAGTTTGTTTTGATTTAGTAAGAATTTGAGTCGTTTAAAATTGAGTTTATTTGATTTGATAGTTGATTCAGTTTTGACTAAGTTGATTTCGAGTATCTCACGATACATCTTATCATATTTACAACTTCAGTAAAAGTAATTTAAAATATTTGTTAAAAAAGTTTATCGTTTGAAGAGAGTATTTATTTTGTGAATACAAATAATATATTTAGTAAATAATCTTATTAGATGGGAGGGTTTTGTTGAGGTTCACTTCAATAAATGAAATGTGTAGCACAAATCAAATTATTTTAGTGGTTAAAAAATAATTGTTATTTCTAGATAACACAAATGCAAACATCAAATATTGCGAGATATTTGAGAGTTCATGGTTAAATTGTTGAGAGTAGAACAAAAATTTCCCCACTTGTAAGCAATTTTAATATAACAAATAAATAAATAAATGAAATGTGTATATTTCAATATTAAATTTTGTTGATGAATCAACCATCAATGATTGAAAGTATCAACAATTGTTTAATGTTTGAACCACTCAAATGCAATTAAAATTGAAACTCTGCACAAATCAACTTAATTCAAAGATTAAAAATCAGTGGTCAAGAGAATCGTTGTTATTTCTAAAGATCATAGGTTTGAACACCAACAATTATAATAAAATAATTGAACGTTTATATCAATTAAGAGTATTTAATACAGTATTACTTTATTACCTTAGGTTAATTAAAATTGTAATGTTAACACCAACGTGTGGACATACCCAACAATTAACGTTTGAAATTCAAAAGGGTGTCTTCAAACGTGTACTCATGGTGTAAACTCATAAAATCAAATATAGTCACTATGACTAAATTCATACATAAACACGGGACTGCGATAAATACAACACAATGGTCCACATTGCTGTTTCCGGTGGCTTCGAATTTACACTATTTTTAAAAAATATATATATAGAAATAAACAATACTGCATATAAAAACATAATAATAATTAGTAACAGCAATAAAATATGGAGGGGAAAAAGGGAAGACAAAAACAAAAAAAAGGCAATAAAAAAAACTAACACTTGAAATTAAAAGCCATAAAAACCCAACAGCTTCCTAAGAAAACAGTAAAGAAGCACTTGTACATTCCCTGCCATGGATTATTCACTTTCTATATCTTCACCCCCAACAAGAAAACTCCCCTCCAAGATTGGGTCCACTGTTCTGTGATTCTGAAGCAGTTACAAACTCACACTCTGCCATCTTATTCTACAAGAGACCACACCACCAACACCTCGACGGAATTCCCGATAAAAGCTAAACTAGCAACCGACGTTTCGGCTATATTCAGATTCCGGCAATGCAGCAGTTAAACTAGGTTCCTTTTCATCTGCTGCAGCCTTTCCTTCCCATACCTGCTGCAGTTTTGAGGAAACCAAATCAGATTGATTTTCACGGATGAACAACAAGCACAAATTCGTCAAGGGAAAAAAAAGAGGAAAAATTATTCAGTCGTGCCTGCTTTTGCAACTGAAGTTTAGCATTTTTCTCCTTAATTGCTTTCTGCCGAACCTCGTAGAATTCAAAGTCATCTAAAATGCAAGTTTTAATGGAATACTCCTTAAAGATTTTGAGCAACTTAAGCCCTTGCTCAAGCTTGATCTGCACAAACCAAACATAGGTTACCCTTAGAATAGGGGAAAAGAGAGAAGAAGAAACATTAGAAACAAATAATACCTCTTGTGTATCCCTGCTATTTGTGACGGGCTTATTCTCATTGTTCTCTAGGGTAATGTGCTTCAAGGAGTTGTTGGGTACATCCTTAATTATGTGCCACTTTACTGGGAAACAACCAGTCCACTTGTCTTGTTGCCAGACATCCACGTTCTTCTGAAAGTCAACAGGTCCTACCATCTCAGAAAGGCCAACAAATTGGCCACTTGTATTGACCTATAAAAAGTTCAATAAAATTAGAAGTTAAGCACGGAAAAAACTAGGAAATTATCAGAAGAGACAATATGCAACAAGCCACGAACCGAGAAAAAAAGAAATATAGGGCAGTGACCCGATTTCTGCTGAGCCTCATGGTAAGCTGCATCAAGCTTTTTGTTACCATTTGGTGTGCTCGCCCAAACGTTGTACTTGATGCTTTTATGCACATCATCCTCACTGTATGATTTAATAACAAAGAATTTGGCATCGTCATAATCCACAGGGAATTCCTCTCGGTTATATTGTTCACAGTCCAGAACAACACATGCCTTTTCCTCATCCTTGGATCCATCTGAGGGAGTATTTTGCCCCTTGATAGCTCCTTCTAGAACAGGAGTTGCACCCTTTTGGTTCTTAGGCCCCTTAGCCCTAGGTCCCCTGTTCAATTCATTGCAACTGCCCATGATATCATTGCCAGCACCAAAATAATGATTGCCTCGTCCTCTTGGTCTATAATTGTCCACCAACCAACCCTTTCCATTTGTACGCGAATCATAAACATTAGATCCAAAGCCCATTCCAGATCCGAATGTGTTCCCATACTGGCCGTATGGTTTGTTTGGGTACATCCCGTTAACATAACCATGAGTTCCCATGGCAGACATTAGCCCAGGATGCTGTAGTCCCTACAAATTTAAAGGTATAACCATGAGAAGCCAAAAAGTAGAACACCAAATTATCTGAGAAGAAGATCAGCCGAGAGTCAAATACAAATAAGAAAATTATTTTAAAAGTCAAATCATACATACCACGTAGTTAGAATTTGATCGGAAGTTTTGATTCCTTGAAGACGGAAAACCATTTTCTTTTGAAACCGAAGAATTTTTTCCAGTGCTAGTCAAAGGACTGTGTTGCCCATCAGAATACATAGGTCCATCCAGCCATGGGATAGGAGAATGAAACCCATCAAAACCATATCTTGGATCCTGATATCCAGATGTAGGAACACCTCCTGTCGGTGCTCCCCTTCCATAAGAATTATTGGAATTAAATGAGCTGGGGTATGATGGTTTTATTGCACCTGGTCCGCTACTGCCCTTCACACTGCATCCATTAGCAACTACATTGGAATTTGAATTCACTGTTTCAACAGGCAAGGGCTTTTGATCAGCACCGGAAGATGTCACAAGCTTTCCATGCGGCAGAGCAGCAGGGTTTGGAGTGAATGGACCACCGGTCAGAGTCATCAGCTGGAATAAGGGAGGATACTGGTAGTGCTGAGGCCCATACAGTTGACCATCACTTCCCATAGTCGGAACTGGGGAAGTTGCAGGTGAATATGGAACATATGCTGCATAGCCATAACCATGATGATACATAAGAGATCCATTGTATGCATACACTCCCTGACAACACAATATTACATAAATTTAATAAGAAATCATGAAAGACATAGCATCTAACAGCAACTTCCTGTACTAAGAAAAGGACTCACATTAGTCATGTCAAATCCATCTGGATTCACATATTGTGAATATTCATCCCATTCATTACCAGAGGTGTCAAAGCCTGCTATAGGCAATATACAGAATAAATCCAATTTTAGACCCAAATAATCCAGAACAAAAGATGTGCAACCGAAGGAACAAATTAGTTTACTACCTCCATAGTAATAGGCAGATGAATAATCACTGGGAATATAGCACATAGTTGGATCCATAAAATCCGGCAGCAAAGGCGTTGCAGATCTCTCAAATGATGGAACTTGGGTATTCCCAGCGTTGCCTGAATCAACAGAACCATACTGATAAACTAAAGGCTGCAAAGAAAATTAATCACGCATTTAGATAATCTTAGAAATCCTCGCCCGTGACCAACCAAAATAGAGATCCAAATTCTTTCCAACTTAATTTCAACTAAAGCATCCGCATCACACAGCACAGTTTTATCCATAATTGCAAAAGTAGAAGGAAAAGGAGGCTACCTTCTTGGCAGGCTCAGGAATGTCCAAGGGCTTCGCTTGTGAGACTGCAGACAATTTCTGCAACAGCTCTGCTGTTTCTAAAAGAAAGCAACAAGTTAAAGAAAAACAAATTTTCGCAATTTTCTTTACGATCCAAAAGAGCAACAAATAACAAGTCAACACAAATTCAATCAATCGGCCAAATCGAATACTAACAAAATCAAAACACTCTTCGGAATAGTCGAAAGAAGATCAAGAACCATATAAAAGAAGCAAACAACAAGTTCAATGCATAAGATGCGGACAGAGAAGCGTCAACGAGTATAGATCCACATGAAAGAAAAATATAAACGAATATTTGAGGATACGATCCACGGAGGAAGCAACTATAGGCGCCATCACCACACCGAAGAATCTCTAAACCCTAGAATCGAATCCCAAAACTCAGACTTGGGGTTTTAGAAAGAGAAATTACACTCTCAGCCTCAAAGGCACAGCCGCCGAGACAGAGACGGGGAAACAAAAACCAAAAAAAGATAGAGATTTGGGAAATAAGGGAAGAGAGAGAGAGGGGGATTTGAAAATCCAAATCCGGTTATTCGAATTGCACCAGGAGGCTTTAACTCAATTTTTCCTCTTATTCGATCTGCTCTCACCCTATCATACCTTTCCAACGTGCTGTTATCCCACGTGGCCTTACACTATTGGTTTGATTGCATCATAGGTTCGTTTTTTATTGGTGGGTGACATAGTTACAATGACCGCCGGGGACGTTTCGTTGTTGAACGAGGCGTGTGCCCATTGGGGGATAAGATCCTTTGGAAACCCTAGATTAGTTCTAATTGGAGAGAATCTTATCCATTAAATTTATTGATTAATTTCAATTGAATAAATTAAAATAAATTTATTTTTCTCTTTTGAAAATTTACCATATCACTTAAATATTTTAATTAATTAAATCTAATTATTACAATTAAAAGTATATTTCAATCCCGCAAGACTTTGATACTCCTATACTTTTAAACTGGTTTACATATATTTTTATTACTAATTTAATTATACGTTATAATGATTTATAATATTGAATAAATTCGGTAGTTAAAGGGGTAATTATTATTTTTAGAGATCTCAAATTTGAGCATCAATAATTATACATGATATTTAATCATTCACGGTTAAATAATTAAAAATCTTTAAAATATATATTATTACTTGTAATCACCTTAAATTAATGAAAATAAAATAATCACTTTGATCGTTCTAGTAACTTAATAAAGTAAGATTTTTTTCAAAATTTTATCATGTGAAAAATATAATTTACAAAATAATCGTATATTTCAAAGTTGATAGATAATTTTTTTTTTAATTTATAAACAATAATCAAGTGTTAATTCAATGGAGAAAGTATTAAAATATACTTTTTAAAATAATAATTAATATTAGAGTAAAGTACATAAATAATCCTCTAACTATAGGATATTGTTTAATTAAGTCATCGACTATTAAAAATTATAAAATGATTTTTCGACTATAGAGAGTTGCTTTCTTGAGTACTTTGACTATTAAAAGTTACAAAAATATTACCCGACTATTCATTATATTTTAAATCAGTCATTTTTTGTTAAAAATTTAACAAAAGTCTGAACTGTAAATTAACCTGTTGACTGAGATATGATAAAAATATAATCTCACAATCTCAAACGACTATCATATCTCAGTCAACATATTAACATTTAACTCAGATGACCATTATTTTTTTAATAGAGTAAAACAAGTTTGAAACATAATAAACTATCGAGTGACCGTTTTGTAACTTTTAATAGTGGACTCAACAAAACAACTTCCTACGAGAGATCATTTTGTAACTTTTAATAGTCAAATAACACAATAAAATTGTATTATATAGTGAAAAACCATTTGTGAACTTTACCCTTAATATTGTTGTAATAACATTTTGTTCTCTTCATATCTTTAAATAAAAAATTAAATTAATGTACACTGAAAATCACTAAACTATGCTCAAATAATCATTTTAATCATTAAAATCTTAAAAAGTTACAAAATATCATTCCATTTATTAAATTGTTACAAAATATCACTTTAACATTATGATAATTATAAAAATTCAATAACTTTAACAATCATTTTGAACCAATTCTATAAAATTTAATAACTGTTTAACAACAGTTCCTAAAAATTCAATGACAAATTTTAAAATTTTAAAAGTCCAGTATTAAAACGATTTTTTGAGCATAGTTAAATGACTTATGATGTATTTCACCCAAAAACTAAAAACCACCGATCTATTGATCAAAATTGTGTATAATAATGCTTTCTCTTGCTTTTAATTAAAATTTCATTTCAAAAGTTAAGCCATAAATGTTCTTTAATCCGTTTAAAATGTTGATGATCTTCACCATAAACCCTACATTGAATGCTCAGATAAGGGCAATAAATAAAAATAAATATATAGAAAGGAAGAAGTTATAGTTCAAGTAGTAACATCCTACCATTACTGCGAAATCTTTAAAACGGGGAAAGCAATGACATCTCGGATGCTGGCGGAATCCGTCAAAAGCATCACCAACCTATCGATTCCAAGTCCCTACGAACAACCGTTTTCACTGTTACATTTTGTCGAAAAACTCAGAACACATGGATCCATGCCTGTATGTGTGTGTGTGCATATCAGCTTGTTAACAACCATTTCACAGTTACATTTTGTCAGAAAAAACTCGGAACACATGGATCCATGTATCTATGTATGTGTGTGCATGCATGTCATCTTGCTAACAACCATTTCCACAGTTACATTTTGTCAGAAAAAACTCAGAACACATGGATCCATGTATCTATGTATGTGTGTGAATTAGCATGTCATCTTGCTAACAACCATTTCCACAGTTACATTGTCAGAAAAACTCAGAACACGTGGATCCATGTATGTGTGTATGCATGTCAGCTTGCTAACACCATTTTCACCGTTACATTTTGTCAAAAAATGGGAACACATGGATCCATGTATGTATGTGTGTCTATGCATGTCAGCTTGCTAACAACCATATTCACCTTTATGGCCTTTACATTTTGTCAGAAAAACTAAGAGCACACGGATCCATGTATGTGTTTACGTATGTATGCATGCATGTACGTATGTCTGCATGAATGTATGTGTGTGTGTGTGTGTGTGCGTGTATGCATGCATGTATGTTTGTATGTATGTGTGTGTGTGTATGCATGTCAGCTTGCTAGGGACGATCGAGAAGTCCGGATTACGTGCAACAAACAATATCAATCAAATCCAAAAGGCATTCTTTGAAGTCAATAACTCAATATCACATTCTGGGCTCCGTTATAACCCAGCATGTACTATGATTAGGTGGAACCAATTAACATCAACAAATTTAACAACGAATGATTAATGCCAGTATCTGCAAACAAGAAGATGAGCGTACCATTCCCGAAGCCGGAGGCATTCCGTACTCCAAAGCAGTAAGAAAATCATCATCGAGAGTCACTTCATACAAGGAATCGTCATTTTTATTCTTTTCTTCTTCCGTGCCATCTGCAATGACTTCTGCTCTCTTCTTGTTATGTTGTCTCACTTGCTCTTCCAGGCGGGCTCTCTGCCATCATGTGTAACAAATGCAAATTTCTTAGCTCTCGAGTTAAAGCTAAACTGGAAATCATAGTTTATAAGAACATCATCAACAATATCCCGTAAATTATACCCAAAGAAGACTCTTCAACCATGCTTCCTATCGTCGAAGCCGCTAAATTTCCATATTTAGCATATTAAAAAAAGTAATCATTGTTACCTGGTCCAAAGGATCAGTTAACTCTGAGAATGCATTGGCTAGTTCCCGACCGCATATGAAGAGTTCAAATCTCTCAGTCAAACCTGAATGCCTATAGAGAAGTAAGAGGAAGTACTTCAGAAAGTGAAGACAATTATATGCATAAATAAACACAAAATATCACACCAGTTCTGGGTAATGCTCGCATACCTTCGGTGTGGTTTGGCAAGAGGAGATATTTCAATGGGATAGTCCAAAACAAACGTTGGCTGCAGGAGCTTTGGTTCAACAGAAATTTCGAAAACCTGAAGGTGATACTTGATAAATAAATCAAAGGCTTATTGCGACTAGCAGTGGACTAGTACTAGAAACAGTCTTCGCAAAATAAATCCAAATAAGCATATGGTTCTAAAAGTCCTCTGTAATGGATTACTGTGCAGCGAATTCCCATGATTTGCTTGTGTATGGAGATGAGAAAGGGGTGAAGAAACTTTCGGCACCGCTTTGTTGTGTTTTTCAAGCCTAGAGTGAGACAGGAATTGCATTTCCATGTGCGAAATCTATTCCTATTTATACTTTCATTCCTCTCGTGCAAATAACTCTGTTGCAGCATTTTGCAGTTAACTCTATAAGGAACTAATGAGATATTAAAGAAGATTGACCTCGTTAAGGAGGTGGCCAAGTGAAGGACATGCTTCAATAGAAGATTTGTCCTTACTATCAAGTCCAACTCCAATTGCCTTCAGAACAACGTCTTTAACAACTTTAAGATCGTCTTCCAATTCAGTAAAATCAATCCCGGTGACCTCTTTGACAAGATTGTGCATGGTTTCCCTCCGCCATGGCCGCTGTAATTTTATAGCAGTCCCCTGTATAGAAGGCATATACATTAGTTGTTCCGATGCCTGTTTCAAATAGATTTTACACACAGACACACACATATAAAGAACACCTAGTTATCTACAACCTACATAAATGAAATTAAACTGTTTTTAATGCCATTACCTGGTAATCAATAGTGAGCTTTCCATGAACAGCAAGAGCAGATTGGGTCACAATTTCCTCGGCCATGTCCATCATAGTCTGATAATCTGAATATGCTTCATAAATCTAAAATCAATTAAAAAAAGATGGTAATCAGAGCTTCACAAAACAATTTAATACTTGAAATCATATGAATCATATTAGCACTACCAGGCACGAAATCAGCATCTGATATTTTTGTAAATACCTCTATGGTAGTAAATTCTGGATTATGACGTGTAGAAATGCCTTCATTTCTGAATATCCTACCAATCTCATATACCTTTTCAAATCCTCCAACCTGTCAATAGGATATATAAAAATTGATGGCAGTATAAACTTGACGGCCAAAAAGAATATCAGAGTCAAACAGTAAGGATCGAAATATAAAGTAAAGGGGAAAAATGAAGAACAAGATCAGTGTCGTCAAGGGTGAGCCTACCCCAGGTGTTAGGGCCCTTCTTATATTCCACAAGACACAAGGCCCCAAAATATCAGTTGCCTGAGTGAAAGCGCATTATGTATACATGCTTGATTTTTCATGTCAGTTCGTATATATATTATATGATAGGCTTATGTTTTAGAAATATGATAACAGACATTAAAAAGTGGTTTTAATCCTACAGAACGTGCAAAATCTGCGTCTTCCTTGCCAATATGCATGATTTCCTTATGGTCCTACACCTATTGTTGAACACACGAACGTAGAGGGTTTGTTATTATCCCCTATCCAACTAATTAGGAACTTCAAAAACCCCTCAATCTGAACCTAAGGTTTAAATACCAGCTGCATTATTCATGAATCAAGGAGGAAAAACACGAAATCATGCATGGAAATTGGAAACGAAAATGTTTACCAGCATTCTTTTCAAGTGAAGTTCCGTTGCAATTCTTAGATAAAGATCCCTTCCAAGTGAATTGTGGTATGTCATAAATGGTCTTGCTTCAGCTCCACCAGCTGCTCCCTAATCAATCAAATTAATTAGTCAAATTCCCTGAAAACAATATTTGCTTTGGCACCGCAAAACAAAGCAAAAACAAACAAATAAATAATGCAACAAAAACAATAATCATAGAATTATGATACATAATTTTATATAGAATGTGCCCTAAAAAATAGAGTAGAATGTGGCCTTTTCCTAAGTAGGTTTTAGACATTTAGAACCACTCTATTGACATCCCAATAGATAGAAAGCTATGTGCGTTTCCATCTCTGCCTAGGAGAATCAGCATTCATTTTGCTTAACAGTGTTGCACAAGAAAGGACCTCGGTGAAGGTAGACTAAAAGGTCATTCAGCCAAGGATCAGTAAATATATACCACAACAGAAAAGGGCAACACCCCAGAAAAATATTAATTTATTCACAAACCTGTAGAACTGGAGTTTCGACCTCAACAAAACCTCGAGATTCTACAGTCTTTCGTATCTCCTTCATGATCTGCTATAAGAAAGGTCAATAAGGATACAATTCCAACATAGTCAAATCTCAAATCAGATGGCTCCAGAAATACAAGGCTTATACACACATGAATATACATACACATCAAAGCAATCTATAACTTACAGCCATTAAAACAAGTTTAGACTGTTCCTAATAGACAACCAGATAGTCCAAATATTTTTCAAGTCCATAAGCATTATTGATGGGGAAAAAGTTAGACATGTAAAGATTAGGAAGTTAATGCTTCCCTACAAACAAGATTCAACAAACCAGCCTATTAACAAAATATTACCATCTACAGTCTACTACATTTTTTATGGATTTCTGCTCTCAAACCAATGATATATGATTTTCACCATGAAAAAGACAATTCTACATGGTTTATCGAAAGTAAGAAAAGTAGATATTAGAAGGAAAAGGAAAAATGCAGCATAATAATTCCTTCGCAAGAATATAAACTAATATCATGTTGGAGACCAAACATAAAAACCAACTGATATGTAGCTTTATCGAAGATGAAATACTCTATG
Organism: Hibiscus syriacus; assembly: GCF_006381635.1. Taxonomy (NCBI): domain Eukaryota; kingdom Viridiplantae; phylum Streptophyta; class Magnoliopsida; order Malvales; family Malvaceae; genus Hibiscus; species Hibiscus syriacus. The sequence continues at coordinate 450,874 of NW_024062429.1, forward strand.
CCCTAGAAGAACAAGCAATTTTTCTCTTGGGTTGAGCAACCATATGGTGATTAGAGTGTAAAAGTGAATCTGAAGACAAAGTAACCAAGTGATTGAAGTGTTATAAGAACAGCCTGCTAGCAAGAAAAAACAAAAGATAATTCAGCTTCACTCCAAAAAGTGGGAATACGTCACCATTGCTCGTTTACGGAATATATCAGCTACTTCAGGATTTGCAATCATATCAACATACCTAAACATGATCGGAGGTGGGAAATATGATCAAAGGGGGGAAACGATCCACCAATATCAAAAGAAACACCAAGAAAAGGACATATAAGCACAAACAGTTTGCAATGTGTTATATGCATAGTAATAAGCATTTCTCTTCTTTGATGTGATTGTTATTGGTAAAAGAATTAAGGATATTCATAATGCAATGGTAAAAAAGAAAAAAATGATAATTGTTCTAAATAAAGACAAGTGGCATTTAAGAATATCTTATATCTTCCCCTTTTTTCCCTTCAAGGGAAAAAGCATAAAAGAAAAAAAAGAATGAAATATCCAGCAAAATTCATTGAGGAGCTCGGTAGGATGGGATTTGAAGGAAATATATGTTTGAATAAGTGAATTACTAGATGATTCACAAAAACAGATAAAACAAAAGTTGCAGATAGCAAATCACCTTTGACGGTAGCGCTTATCAATGTCGGTTAAACCATGAAACTTGTCCGGCAGCGGAAGTAGTGATTTCGTAAGTATTGAAAAAGAATCCACCTTAACAGAAAGCTCCCCTGAAACAGTGAAGCAGAAAAAAAAACGCAATAAATCAAGGGAAGTTGCTTTGACTTTGACAGCATACACTGATAAAGAATAAAATAGAAGCAACAATTAGAGTAAATCCTCGGTAAAATGAAGTTCACCTTTCTCAGTTCGCTTTATAGAGCCAGAAGCACCCAATATATCACCAATATCAACAAGTGTCTTCAACTGCTCAAATTGATCATCCAAAAGCCTTTCCTTCTCACAGTATAGCTACAATCATTTCATAGAGATACAACAATCTAAAATTTTAATCAAATTATAGCAGAAACAATACAAATTATAAATGAAAAGGAGAAGTAAAAAAAAACTTGAATAGTGCCGGAATCATCTCTTAAAGTGAGGAAAGCAAGTTTCCCAAATGCTCTACGAGCCACAATTCGGCCTGCAATGGAAACATGGTGATTTGCGCCATCCAACTCCTCGCCATTGCTAAGATCCCTGTATACCTCTTGAAGCTCCCTAGCACTATGACTTCTATCCCACTTATATCCGTACGGCTCCAAACCTTTGCTCCGCAGTTGCTCCACTTTCTTGAGGCGGATGGCACGTACGGCTTCACGGTCTGAAGTGGAAGTGGGCGTTGAGGTGGAAGAGCGGCGGTTGCGAGTGTTGGTGATGGCGTTGGCGGCGACGCCGGTATTTAAGCGGCGGAGGAATAGAGAAGGGGAAGCGCCCAATCCAAACAGTTGCCTCAAATTCGAAGGCCTTGCAATGGATGAGGATAGCCTCCATACCTTCAAGCCCTCCATCTTCAGTTTCTTTTACTTCCTTTTCACTGTTATTACCAGTTTGCCACTATTATCACTCTTCCTTGCTCTTTTATGGTCTTTGCATTTTCAAACATTTTTTTTTCATTTTTCTATTTTCTAATAAATAAAATAAAGTATATATACGATCCCGAATTACACAGAGTTGCTTCGATGACACCTCCTGTCGTAACCGGTTTTCGTCCGGGCACGAAAAATTTAACTTGACGGGAAAAGTGATGTGAATAAATGATTTTGAAAATAATTTGGGAGTCGCCATCGGCCTTTTGGGTCAGGTAGGTCGAATACCTAAAAATTATTATTATTTTTTTAAAAGAGTTTTAATAAAACACTAATAAAAAAATAAACTGATATGCGTTTATAACCAAAAATTCATTCTTTTTAATAATAAAAAGGGATTCGTGGTCGGTTACGTTTAGGGAAGGATTAGCACCCCTACAACGCCCAAAATTGGTACTTTTTAATTATAAATTGTCTCTATTAAAAAAATTCAAAAATATATTTAATTTATAATTCTTTTATTTCAAAATTATATAAAAAATTTATTTATTTATTTAAAAATATCAGAAAAGAACTTCTAGGTGCCTTAAGACAGCTCTTTTCTTTGATATTGATAAATATTAATTTAAATAATATTATTTACTTTTTAATTTTAAAATATCAGAATAGGACATCTAGTTGTATTAAGACTGTCCTTTTCTTCGATATTAAAAATAAATATTTAAAAATTACTATTTATTATATATTTATGAATATAAAAATATTTAACAATATAATAAAATAAAAATACTACTAAAACAATATATTTAAAAACAATAAAATAAATGAAGACATATAAAATAAATAACTAAATTATAATTAAAATAAAACTAAATCTAATTCCTAATTAATTGAAATTATAGGGATTAAATATTTTATTTTCTAATTTAATAATTTAGTGACCAAAATAAAATTATCTAAAATTCGAATTTTATAATAAATTAAATTAAAAATATGAACTAGGGATTAAAAAATTATTTATTAAAATTAAGGGATTAAATTTGTCATTTATCCTAAATATATTATTTTAATAAAAAGGACTAAAATGAACAAAATTAAAATTCAAAGACTGAATTAAAATTATTATAAATTCAGTTTAGTGACCAAAATATAAAATTTACAAGTTGGGAGGACTACGGACGGGATTTAACTATTTTGTAATTACGCGCATAGTCCTTCCCGAAACGACGTCGTTCGGGAAGGACTATATATGTCCAAAAACCGGCTGGCCCGAAGGGCCAGCTTCATTTTATCATTTCTGTTCCCTCTCTAACTGAGAGAGAACAAATTTCTCTCTGCCCTCTCTCTAGCTTCCCTCATCGGAGGGAAGCCGGTCACCGGACGGCAACCGTCTGCCGCCGTGACCATCACCGCCGGCCACCGCATCCGGTGGCCGGAAAAAAAGATTTTTACACTAATATATAGATCGGACCGTCCTAAGGACGGTTCCGGTGTTATTTCTTCCTAAAAGGCTCCCAATCGGAGCGAATCTACAAAAGTACCTTCGTTGTTTCGAAGATTCCGGTGAGATCTGGTAGTCGGGGCTTCCTCGGTAAGTTCTCTTCTTCCTTTTTCCTTCTTTTTTTGTTTCTGTTTATGGGATTTTTGGCTGAGATCGTTGGTTAGTATTTTTTCTATTTCTCTGTTTTTTTTTTTCTCCGGTTCTGTCTCTCTTTTTTCTTTTCTCTCCTCTTTTTTCCTTTTTTTCTTTTTTTCAGGTTCGGGTGGTGGCTTTTATAGCCACCACCGTTGTGGCCGTCGGATCGGTCCGTAGAGGGGGTCTCGGTGAGTCACCGGACTACCAGTGGTGACTCACCGAGTAGCCATGGCGTGGACGGCTGCTATTTTACCTTCTGGAGTCTTCGGTTGGGACGTGGCAGCGGCGGAGGCGGTGAGGGCTTCTGGAAGCAGCAGCGGCGGCGCTGGGACGTGTCCCTAGGGTATAGATACCCTAGGGTTTCCTCTGGCAAATGGTGGACTGTTGGATCAAACCAGATCCAACGGTTGAGATTGAAGATGGCGGCTGGCTAGATTAGGGTTAGGAAACCCTAACTGGAAACCCAAATATTTAGGGTTTCTGGTTGGATTTGGACCGGCTCTGGTTGGTTTGTAACTGGGCCGGTCCAATTGTAATTGGGCCTGTAATTATATTTTTTATTATTTATTTATTTTTAATAATATTTATATGTATTTAATATATTTAATAATAATAGTAATAATAATAATAATAATAATAATAATAATAATAATAATAATAATAATGATAATAGTAATAATAATAATAATAATAATAATAATAATAATAATAATATGGATAAAAAATTAGTATCTTCAGCTGCCCCTCTTTGCTCATTCTTGTGTTAACAAGAATAGGGCAAAGATGAAAAGATAATAAAATTTTTTATCCATTTGACTTTACTTTGATCATAATGGAGATATTGAATAAATTCTTCTCTCTCTCCAAATAAGTTCTTCTTATTATGAACTTTCTGCTGGGGATAATGATAACCTCTTTTCTGTGATAGAGTCATTCAAAAGGTTGAATAAGCTCTTGATGAGTTCTTCTCATTATGAACTTTCTCTAGAAAGGCTGATGTTAATCTATCTCCTTCTGTGATAGAATTATGCCAAAAGTTGAACAAGTTCTTCTTATTATGAACTTCTTCTTTCTTCTTCAGATGAGTTCTTCTCATTATGAACTTCTCCGGAAAAGATAATCCATCAATTGATGGATTCAGGTAAAAGGTTGAACAAATTCTTCTCATTATGAACTTCTTCTTCCTTCTTCAGATGAGTTCTTCTCATTATGAACTTTTTCTGGCAATGTTGATCCATCAAATGATGAATTCAGGTAAAAGGTTGAACAAATTCTTCTCATTATGAACTTCTTCTTCCTTCTTCAGATGAGTTCTTCTCATTATGAACTTTTTCTGGAAAAAATGATCCATCAAGTGATGAATTCAGGTAAAAGGTTGAACAAATTCTTCTCATTATGAACTTCTTCTTCCTTCTTCAGATGAGTTCTTCTCATTATGAACTTTCTCTGGAAAAAATGATCCATCAAGTGATGAATTCAGGTAAAAGGTTGAACAAATTCTTCTCATTATGAACTTCTTCTTCCTTCTTCAGATGAGTTCTTCTAATTATGAACTTTCTCTGGAAAAGATGATCCATCAAGTGATGAATTCAGGTAAAAGGTTGAACAAATTCTTCTCATTATGAACTTCTTCTTCCTTCTTCAGATGAGTTCTTCTCATTATGAACTCGAACTGGAAAAGCTGATCCTTCAAATGATAAATTTGAATCTTTGCTAAAATTTTTGAAATTCCTGTTAGAAATTCAACAAAAATGAATGAAAATGCATCTATTTTTGCAAATGCCTAAATATGATGCATGAATATTAAGTTGTTTGATTTTAGACTGGTGAATTGAGTATTTCTTCAATTGTAAAAACCCAATATATCTGTCTTCTTCAAATCAAAGAATCTATCATCTTTGACAAATGTAGATGTAGATATAATGTCACAAAACCTCTTGAGAATAAAACTCAATAGTATAGGCTCTTGAAAAGCTTGCATTCTGGCAACATGTTGATTCTGATAACAACTTATCTGATTATGAAGTGACCTTTCAAGATGATTTCACAGATATCGATAGTTCTTCTAATACCGAGAAATCTTGAATTCTGAGGAGAATAAACTGTTATACTTGACAAAAATGAGATTCTCATGGGCTGAAACTTCAATAGCCCTGAAGAAATGTGGTCCAGATTCATCAATTGCAGAATTGGCAAATTTTATATGTGCTTCTCAAATGACTAAGGCTGCTGATGCACTTCTTCTGGTAAAAAATAGGAAGTCATTATGCAATGATCCTAATTATAAGCAAAGGCGAAACTTGGGCTATGTTTTTTTTGAAAAGGAAGCAGATGAAGCTTGAAAAGGAGCTTCTTAATGAAGATAATCATGTAGTTCATCTTTCAATTCCAACGATTGGTTCTGGGGTTCCTACTGAATCAGATCAGATAACTCAAAGAACACTTCCAGAAGATGCTATGAACACATTCATCTTTTAAACTCAATGATAGTTTTGTCAAATCAGATCAAATAACTCAAAGAACACTTCCAGAAGATGCTATGAACACATTCATCTTCCAAATTCAATGATTGGTTTTGTCAAACCAGATCAGATAACTCAAAGAACACTTCCAGAAGATGCTATTGGCACATTCATCTTCCAAATTCAATGATTGGTTTTGTCAAACCAGATCAGATAACTCAAAGAACACTTCCAGAAGATGCTATTGGCACATTCATCTTCTAAACTCAATGATTGTTTTGTCAAATCAGATCAAATAACTCAAAGAACACTTCCAGAAGATGCTATGAACACATTCATCTTCCAAATTCAATGATTGGTTTTGTCAAACCAGATCAGATAACTCAAAGAACGCTTCCAGAAGATGCTATTGGTAAATTCATTTGTTCTATTTAATGTTTGGACTGGGATATCACAGTACTTATTCGATGTAAAGCCAGAATTTGTAGATTTGAAGCATTTCCATGCTATTACACTGAAAAGGGCTATATAATTCTGCTAATTAAAAACAAAGTTTCTCTTATTATGCTTCATCCATGTGCTGATGCTTTTCCATTGACAAAGAAATGATGGCTTTCTTGGAATCCTAGAACAAAGTTGAACTGTTTATAAACATGTACATGAAGTGCCAAATTGACAGAAAGGATCTGTAAGGCTTTTGAAGCTTATGACAATGAGCCACCTTCGAGTGTCCAGAAGTATGTTCTTGATGAGTGCTGAAAATGGAATCTAGTATGGGTTGGAAGGAATAAAGTTACTCCACTTGAACCTGATGAGGTGGAAATGCTTCTAGGTTTCCTTAAAAACCATATACAAGGATCTGTATAGAAACATGTTTCCTAGTGATATCAATGTCTTGTTTTTTGCTGGAATCAGTACTGCAAAGATCATCTTCTACTGTTTTAGTATATCTTTGAAAACAGATGTGCAAGAACTGAATGGTGATCGGTTGGAGCAATTGATGAGTAGATTTGGCGGATTCGACCTTGTTGTCGGTAGCACCACTTGTAATAATCTTGATGTTCATGGCTTTAAGCTAGTGATGATTTGCCTACTTTGTATTCCATGTATTTAAAAGTATTAACATAAAGTGATATTCAGAAATCTTTAAATTATTTCAAAATTATGTTAATTCAATAGAAAAGAATAAATTGAATTTCCAAAAATAAATTTAATCTCAAATAAATTGAACTTGAAATAGATAGAATTGTATTCAAAGTTATGGCAAGCATAAGAATGATAAAAATTCAAATGTCTCAACAAATTATAAGCATAAGTATTTCTAAATTAATCCAGTTGACACAATTTAGAGTAATGATGGAAACTTTTGTATGGAAGATCTCAAACGTTGTCAAAATGCTTGTGGATGTGAAGTTTCTTCCAAACTGTCAAAATCTTAAGAGAGTTCAATTGCCAGATGCCTAATATCAACTTGCATTTGAGCCGCCTTTTCAGGTTTTCAACTCAAATCCTTCCTTTGGTTACAAGATGCCCTTTGCGGGTTTTCACCTTGACCCCCTTTCTTTTTCTTCTCTTTTTTTTTCTATTTTTTCTTCTTTTTTTTTTATTCTCTTCAAGCATAATATTTCTTGACAGAATCCGAGTTTATTGGATTTTTCAGAATTTTTCCATCCATTTCTGCCAAGATCAACGCTCCTCCGGAAAAGGCCTTTTTCACAACGTATGGCCCTTCCCAATTAGGCATCCATTTCCCACGGAAATCTTTATGTATAGGCAAGATCTTTTTTAGTACTAGATCACCCTCTTGGAATTCTCTTGGATGTACTTTCTTATCATGAGACTTCATCATCCGTTTTTGATACATCTGTCCATGGCAAATAGCTTTCAATCTTTTCTCTTCAATAAGGTTCAATTGATCAAATCTAGCTTGGATCCATTCAGATTCATCCAATTTTATTTCTCTCAATATTCGGAGCGATGGAATCTCAACTTCAATTGGTAAGACTGCTTCCATCCCGTAGACTAAAGAAAAAGGCGTTGCCCCAGTAGATGTTCGAACAGTAGTTCGGTATGCATATAGAGCAAAAGGTAACTTCTCGTGCCAATCTTTGTAAGTTTCAGTAGTCTTTGTAATGATTCTCTTGATGTTCTTATTTGCTGCTTCAACTGCTCCATTCATCTTTGGACGATATGCCACTGAATTTGCATGTTTGATCTTGAACTGTGCACAAAGTTTGGTCATCATTTTGTTGTTCAGGTTCAAAGCATTGTCTGTAATGATCCTCTCTGGTAGGCCATATCGACAAACTATCTCTTTCTTTATGAATTTGCAGACTGTGGACCTCTTAATATTAGTGTATGAAGCAGCTTCAACCCATTTGGTAAAATAATCAATTGCCACAAGGATGAAACAATGTTCATTCGATGCTTTTGGTGTGATTGCTCCAATGACATCTATTCCCCACATAGAAAATGGCCAGGGTGCTGTCATTACATGTAAAGGTGATGGGGGTACATGAATCTTGTCTGCATATATCTGGCATTTATGACATTTCCTTGCGTAATCAATGCAATATGTGTACATAGTAGCCCAATAGTATCCATATCTCATTATTTTTCTGGACATGGAAAGACCATTTGCATGTGTTCCACATATTCCACTGTGTACTTCTTCAATGACATTTCGAGCTTCACTGGTATTTAAACATCTCAACAGCATTTGATCACTGCTTCTTCTATACATAATCTCTCCATCAAGAAAATATCCAGCAGCCATTCTTCTCAAGGTTCTTTTATCAATTTCTGTTGCATTTGGTGGATAACTTTGATTTTTGATATATTGCAGGATATCATGATACCATGGTTTACCATCTACCTCTTCTTCCACACTATAACAATGTGCAGGAATTTCATATACTTGCATTTTGATTGGCATCATATCAACCTTCTTAGTTGCTTGAAACATAGCAGCTAATGTAGCCAAAGCATCTGCCATTTGATTTTCTTCTCGAGGGAGATAATTGAAGGTAACTTTCTCAAATTCTTTCACTAATTCGAGGGTAAAATTTCGATATTCCAACAATTTGGGATCTTTTGTTTCCCATTCTCCTCGCAATTGATACACCACTAACGATGAATCTCCATATATCTTGAGAAATTTGATTTTCCTTTCTATAGCTGCTTTCATCCCCATGACACAAGCTTCATATTCCGCCATGTTATTGGTGCAAAAGAACTCCAATCTACTCGTAAAGGGATAATAAATATTTTCAGGAGAAATTAACACTGCCCCGATTCCTCGTCCCAAAGCATTAGATGCTCCGTCAAAGTAAAGCTTCCAAGTTGCAAATGCATCATTTGTTTTGACTTCTTCATTCATGGATATGCATAACAGATCTTCATCGGGAAAATTAAAGTTCAAAGGCTGATAATCATTTGATACACGACTGGCCAAAAAATCAGCTATGACACTTCCTTTTATCGCTTTTTGGTTGACATATACAATATCAAACTCAGATAATAACATCTGCCATCTAGCCATTCTGCCTGTCAAAGCTGGTGATTCCATTAAGAACTTTAAAGGATCAAGTTTGGATATCAACCAAGTAGTATGGTATAACATATATTGTTTGAGTCTTCGAGTAGTCCACACCAAAGCACAACATAATTTTTGTATTGGTGGATATCGAACTTCACAATCGGTAAATTTCTTGCTCAGATAATAAATAGCTTTTTCTTTCCTTCCTGATTCATCATGCTGTCCTAGTACACATCCCATCGAATTTTCGAAGACCGTCAAGTAGAGAATTAATGGTCTATCAGGTATTGGTGATACTAAAATTGGGGCATTGGATAAATATTTCTTAATAATATCCAAAGTTTCTTGACATTCTTCATTCCAGACTTCAGGATTGTTCTTTCGAAGTAATTTGAACACTGGATCACATTTATCAGTTAATTGAGAAATGAACCGAGATATATAATTTAATCTTCCCAAAAAGCCTCGAACTTCTTTTTTTGTATTGGGTGGTGGAAGATCTTGAATTGCTTTGACTTTATCTGGATCAATCTCAATTCCTTTTTTGCTGACCACAAATCCCAAGAGTTTTCCGGAAGTTACCCCAAAAGTGCATTTAGCGGGGTTGAGCTTTAATTGATACTTCCTCAATCTCTGGAAAAGCTTCCTCAAATTTTGAATATGTTCTTTTTCAGTTCGGGATTTAGCAATCATGTCATCTACGTATACTTCAATCTCTTTGTGCATCATGTCATGAAACAAAGTTACCATGGCTCTTTGATATGTTGCCCCTGCATTTTTCAATCCAAATGGCATCACTTTATAACAGAATGTGCCCCACATGGTTATAAATGTTGTTTTTTCCATGTCTTCAGGATTCATTTTTATCTGATTATATCCTGAAAAGCCATCCATAAATGAAAACCATGCATGCCCTGCAGTATTGTCCACCAATGTGTCTATGTGGGGTAAGGGAAAGATATCTTTCGGACTAGCTTTGTTGAGATCTCTGTAATCCACACACATTCGAACCTTCCCATTCTTCTTTGGTACAGGAACAATGTTGGCTACCCATTCTGGGTATTTAGATGCCTGTAGGAAACCTGCATTGATTTGTTTCATCACTTCTTCTTTGATTTGCAACAACATTTCTGGCCTCATTCTTATGAGCTTTTGTTGGATTGGTTTATATTCTGGATTGATTGGAAGCTTGTGTATCACTATATCTGTGCTCAAACCAGGCATATCTTGATAAGACCATGCAAATATATCTTTGAACTCTTGAAGGAGATTTATCAATTCTTGTTTTATCTGGACTGTCAGAGTGGTACCAATTTTCACCTCTTTTATTTTTTCATCTGTTCCCAAATTCACAGTCTCAACCTCTTCCTTGTGTGGTAGAATTTGTTTGTCCTCTTTTTCTACCAATCTTAATAGTTCAGTAGGAACATCACATTCTAGTTCATCTTCACAACTATTGATTTCTTCCAGACATATAGGCTGCTCTAAATTTATCACTGGATTAAATCTAGGAATAAACATGCTATTAACACGGTGACACCTGCAAATTTAAGTCGGAACATTTCCGAAAGAATATAGTAAATTTATGAAAATAAATAAATATAAAAATGTAAGAAAATGTAAAGAATGATTGCCATCTGAAAATTTTAAAGAAAATTTCTTATATTTAACATAATTTCTTTTACAAGATAACAAAAAATTTTCATATTTTTGAGCTAAACATAAAGATTAGTTCTGAATATTACTCTGCATTAATATTAAAAACTATAGGAAGATCTTCAGTGGTCCAATTGGTGAGGGTTTCTCCAGGAAGACATGGTCGAATCCTATCCAAGTACTTGCCAGTCTTGTTGTCATTTATGATCATGTTGATAAATAATCCATTCATAGCTTCTTCAACTATGTCTTGATCTTTCGTCAACTTTTCTTCTTTAAAGGCTTCAACAAGCTGCTGTTCCACATTAATTGTTCCCCCTGATCTGAATGTTGTCTTCAACTGTGGGAAAGACATGTGTTTCCAAAGGATTTCTCCTCCTTTCAATTTTGCCTTTCTGTCTTCACATCTTCTTTTCATCTCTTTGTTCTTTTGCTGAAGATTGGGCTTAAATCCCAGCCCAAAACGGTCTTTTTTCATCTTTATACTGATAGGAACTGAAATTCCTTGAAGATTCTTTCCTAGACCTCTCCCAGCTTTAGCTCCGATGCCTAAAGTTTGTTGTACCGTCATCTTGGTGCAATCAGACAATTTGGGATATGGAATTTTGCTTCCTTCCGCAATAAAGGTTGCATTTACAAATTCAAGAGCTCGAAAAGAGCATTCAAGAGCCTCATCATTGGTGTCGATATATGGAACATCGCTTGTTACAGACGCAATGATTTCTTCTTCAGCACTGACGCATATTAGTTGTCCATCAACAACAAATTTCAATTTTTGATGTAATGAAGAAGGAACGGCTCCTGCTGAATGAATCCATGGCCTCCCTAATAGACAATTATATGTGGGGTGGATGTCCATCACCACAAAGTCAATATTGTACACGACTGGGCCGATTAACAAAGGTATTTCCATTTTCCCAAGCACTTCTTTTTGAGTACCATCAAATGCTCGTACCACATTCTGATAACTCTTCATGTGTGATTGATCCAGAGGCATTCTTTGAAGTGTAACTAGAGGCATCAAATTGAGAGCAGACCCATTGTCAATCAATACTCCTGGCAACACATGACCATGACAATGTGTCGTGATGTTCAAAGCTTTTACTGACCCCATTCCGCCTTCTGGTATTTCATCATCTGTGAACGTTATGTAATTGTTAGCGGCTATATGTCCCACAATTCTGTCAAGTTTATTGAGGGATATATCTTCGGGGATAAATGTCTGATTGAGAATTTTCATCAAAGCATTCCTATGCGCTTCTGAATTCATCAAGAGATCAAGAATAGAAATTCTCGCTTGTTGTTTGTGTAGTTGTTCAACCACACTATACTCACTATGTTTCAAGAATTTCAAAAATTCTTGAGCTTGCTTTTCTGTCACAGGTTCATTGAATGCTGGAAGGGATTCATCCTCAAATACCTTCTGAGGTATTGCCATGGCTTTTCCTTTTGCTTTCACTTGTTCTGAAGCATTGGATGTTTCGGGAGAGTAACATCTCCCACTTCTCGTAAAGAAACCGACTTCGCTCACTGCTTCAGACGTTGATGTTGTACTCAGACTTTGTATTTTCTCTTCTGTTTTATCTAGAGAAACAGATCCTCCTACCATTGAAACATTGGTAGTATAATTCCAAGGTACCCTGCGGGTATCTTTGTATGGAAATGGTAGAGGAGTGGTAATAACTACTTTTGGCCTTATTGGTGCCGGAATCACCGTGGATGATTTCACATTAATGATCACAGGATCATTTATTCTTTGATTTGGTTTAGAATCCTCTGATGAGCAAACATCATCTTCTTTTTTCCCGGGTTCTTCTTCAAAGAATTCTATTTCTCTGTTGTTCATCAATTTTTGCACCAAGTTTCTAAACTCAGGACATAGTTGAATTTCATGCCTTTTCTCCTGATGATATTCACAATAATTCTTGCCTTCATTCTGCTTTGGCCTGAATTGTTGTGGAATTATACCGGCTAAAGAAAGCTGTTGGAATATCCAAACAAATGGAGATTTAATTTCAGAAATGTCAGTCTTTGCTTTCTTTCTGTTCTCTTCCTGAATTGCATTCACGTTTTTATCTCCATGATTTGGCAATGGATGACTTGATGTGGATGGTGTATTGAATTCCAACTTCCCAGTGTTGATCAAATTTTGAACCACCCTTTTGAATGCTAGACAGTTTTCAATAGAATGTCCTGTAATTCCTTCATGGTAAACACAGTGTGCCTTTGTATCATACCAAGGAGGGAATGGTGGTTGCATGGGAACCAAAGGATAGGGCCTTATAACATCTGCTTTTAACAGCGAATCATAGATCTCTGCATATGGTACTGGTAAAGGTGTAAAAGATAACCTTTCATTTTCCTTTCGAGATCCTCTGGAATCTGCTCGATTAGTGTTTGTTTCCTCTTTCTTAACCCTTGGCTGGGTTATTGTAACACTTTTCGATGAATCCTTGCTGTAAGAATTTACATTGTTGACTTCATTCTCCTTTTTCCGGTACGTAGGTCTTTTGGAACTAGACCCATCATTTGATTCAATCTTGCCACTTTTCAAGACATTTTCAATTAATTCTCCAGAAATGACCAAATCTGCAAAATTTCTGGTTGCATTCCCCATTAGATGGTTTAAATAAGGAGCCTTCAATGTATGGACAAACATCACTGTGGCCTCTTTTTCTGACAAAGGTGGTTGAACTTGGGCCGCAGTGTCACGCCATCTCTGGGCATACTGTCTGAATGTTTCATTATTCTTTTTCTCCAAGTTTTGGAGAGTCCATCTGTCAGGGACCATGTCTGTCACATGGCGGTACTGCTCTAAAAATGCTTTAGCCAAATCTTTCCAAGATCTAATGTTGGCTTTGGTCAATTGAGTATACCATTTTAAAGCCGGTCCTGTCAAACTATCCTGGAAGCAGTGAATTAACAATTTCTCGTCCTTCACATATCCTGCCATTCTTCGACAAAACATAGTAATGTGGGATGAAGGGCATGTAGTACCGTCATATTTATCAAATTCGGGAGCTTTGAACTTGATGGGGAGGATTAGGTCTGGAACCAAACTTAACTCACTAGCATCAAACCCATAGAATGATTCAGTTATTTCCACTGATTTCATTCGTTCTTCTAAGTTCTTGATCTGTCTGGTCAGTTCTTCATTTACTTTTTGTTTCTCATTCAGCTCATTCAAATCTGGGACCAAATGCTCAGTATTAAGATCACCTATTTTCATATCTGATATAAGCGGATTTTTGCTTGAAGATGCGGGATCCACTTGTTGATCTTCATGTGGTTTAGCTTCTTGTAATGCAGATGTACGAGCATTGATTTGTATAGGGGTAGTACCAGAGTGATAAATTGGTTCTGGTGAAAAACCTAGAGGATATATGGGTTCTTGGTCGAAAGATACAGGATTTTCATGCATTTTTCCACTGATAGCCTGCCTTTTAAACATGTCCTCTATCTTCTTCATCATACTGTCTTGTGAATTTGCAATACTGGCTTCAATTTTTTCCAACTTCATTCTCATTTCTTCTTGTTCTTTATGATGCTGTTCCTCAATACGCTGTATTTTATCCTCCATAATTCTCTTAGTAGCTTGTCTAGTACCGTAGTGATGTAGTATTTCTCTTTTGGCCAGAGTAACTGCGATTGAAAAATCTTTTAATATTATTTTTTCAAATTTTAATTAATGAACTTTAACTTAAATAAAATAATTCATAGTGAAAATTATGAAATGAATGATGAATGTATGCAAAATGCATGTATGTAAAAACATTGATCCCAAAAAGTTAACTGTCATAGAACAACTTTCATCGGTATACAAAAGTTTCTTTATAATAGTTCATAACTACAGATAAGGCGTAGCTTTCCTATTAAGCTCTATAATTTCTTTCATTAACCATGACACCCTCTTTCCGCACTTAGAAACTGGATCAACATGATGTTCAATTATTTTGGCTTCAACAGCTAGTTCCCCAACATATCTGGCAACCTCGCTCATTTGTACCATGGCCTCGAACACCATATTGCTTCTTTCTTCACTTCTTTCGACATAGAACTCAGTTGACTTTTGCCATTGTTCAGTTGTTCCTTCAAGAGTTTGCTCTAACTCAGTGATTCTGACTTGACAATTGTGTAGAATTTTTTCAAGATCTCTAATGCGTCTTCGTAGTGAAGCATTTTCCTCATTACTTTCTTTGAGATCATTAGGTCCTAGACGAACCTTTTCTTGAAACAATGATTCCTCAAGTTGCAAAATGTAAGCATTAAACTCTGAGTTTTTGTTTCTAGACTGATCCAGATCCTCTTCAAGTTTTGTTCGTGCTTCTTGCGTTCTTTGATTAAGCTTCTGGATTTGAACATCTTTGTTTCTGCATCTTTGCATCCAATTGCTAGCCACCTCCTGCTCTACCTCAAGTCTGGTGTTGAAATTTTTTCTTTCTAGCTCCCATTTTTCTTTTTCAACATTGGATTCTTCCATCTTTTGGCCTCTGACTTCAAGTTCAGCAATCAAATGGTTCATTTCAGATTCAAATCCCTTGAACATGATATTTTTCTCGCCTTCAAATTTATCAAAGATGTCATTCTTCATCTCTTCTAAATCTTTGGCTCGATCCTTTTCTCTTTGCATTTCATTCATGATCTCGCGGTGTTCAGCCTTGTGTTTTATAATTCGCTCTCTTCTGTCAACCTCGAAATCTTCCATTTTTTGCTTTCCTTTTTCCAGGCTTTTGAGTAGACGGCTATTCTTTCCTTTCAGATCTTCAACTCGTCTTTTCTCAATGTTTAATTCTCTGGTCATTTGTACCGTCGATTGGCCAGGTCCTGATGCTTTTCGGGATTTATATAACTCCTGGTAATTTTTCTGTAAGGCTCTGTACTCATCCTCACCTTTTTCTTTATCTTTTCTCAACATTGCACATTGTGATGAATGAAAGTCAATGTCAACCCCCAACATAGCTTTATCTTGTCTCATTTGCTCTAACTCTTTCGACCAGTCATCTCTTTCTGCTTCAAACTCAGCTCTCAAGATTTCAATCTCAGATGGAACCACCTTAATGTGATCCTCCATAGAAATATCCTCATTTTGATCTGGTAGAGGAATATTTTCGTTTTTTCTGACAGATCTCCATTCTTCATAATCAGGAGTTAGCATTTCTTTTGCTGCTTTAGCTCGGATATAAAAAGTTGTTTTCCAAGCTGTAACGGCTTCCATGATATTTCTTTTATAATTTTTGCTGTGGAATGCGAACTCAGATGACTGTAGTCCAGCAGTGACAGGTACAAATTGACGACCTTCATACTGTCTTATAACCAGAAGTGGTGCATATCCAATTCCTCCCCATAATCCGAGCAGCATTATCCAATTGTAATCACCACACCTGTAAAAGAATTCTCTTTGTATTTGCCACGGGGCTCGCCAAACAACGTCATTGCTTTGCAGATTTCGAAAGGCATTAATCCACATATCTTTCTTAATTTCTTTAGGCCATTCCTGCTCCAGAAATTCCTTTAATGGTGAATAATCCGTATTGAAGCGTCGGTATGAAACCTTTTCCGTCCTCCAGAAATGACTACGGATCCAAACATATAACAACTGGGTACACCCTGAGAATCGTCCACCTCCTAACCTTCTGCAAGCATTTAACGATCTGAAGGTCTCTGCTAGGATGGCAGAAACAGGATTAATCTTCTTCGGTAGCTGTTCAAACAAGTCTACCACTGCAGCTTCAACATATCCCAATACTTTTGGGAAGATGACCATACCATATATACCCAGAGCAAATAGATCGAATCGTACTTTAATATCTGGATGGCTTTGAATAAGTTCTCTGATGTTGGTCCAAGCTATGCCTTCGCTTTCGCCTTTTTGTTTTGTACGGGATGCTACCCATTCTTCTCGTACTCCGGCAATCTTTGCTAATTTAACTCGAAAGGGTTGAGTTTTAATTGACTTTGAATATATTCGATTCACCAAAGCACCTTCAAGATGTAACAAAGTTGTATATTCTTCAATAGTAGGGACCAAGTCCTCCTTATTGAAAGTGAAGCAATTGTACCCTGGATTCCAGAATTGAACTAGGGCTCTGAGTAATTCATCATCAACTTCAACATAGAGCAAATATGGGATGTCTCCGTAAGTCTGATAAAACTGCAATTTTTTGTTTGAATCCCAACTTTCCCAAATGCTTCGCAAATCTTGCATATCATTTCTTTTTAGTGAAACTGAAGCATAACTGGCCAAGTCAGATACATAATCATCCTGCAGACTGTCTCCTTCTTGTCTTTGTAAATCCTCAGCCCACTGTCTTACTTCTGAGTTTAGAATTATTTGACTTGAATACTTTTTATCCATAGATGAAGGCTTTCCAATGAGATAATTAACACAAGGATCAATGTCTTTTATCCTTTATGATGCAATGCAAACAGAAAAATAAAGAACACACAAAAAGAAAATAAATTAGTTTACATAATAAAGAAATTTAATAATAACATTTACATAAATATTCTTTATTTAAACATGCTTTTCTGAATTTAAATAATTTAAATAAACATGTAATTTAAACAATAAATAAATTAACAGAAAAGACAGAATTCATTTCTCCTGTGTGTACACCTATTTTGGACAAAATTTTGGCATGACTTCGGATCGGAAGAGTTTCTAAGGTTTTTTATATGCAAGGTTTCAGATCTAAGAATAAAGGTACCCGAATTGTCCATGTTAGTGCCTCCTTAGGCTGCTAACCCTCAATCCTAGTCCATTACAGACTAAAGTGGATCGAGTTCAATTCGAGGGGATACATTTCTCTATGCCGGACACGGAGAATAAATTCTCACGAAAACATAGAGTATATGAACCCCGAAAGTTACTTGCTAGGTCTGACACGGAGAATAAATTCTCACGAAGACGTCGCTTTCACTCCCACTTAAAAGGGACAACTCAATTATAGAGCTTTATGTTATGCAATGCAAGTGTTGTGTGTGAGGAGAAATGTTCAAACCTTTGACATAAAAATAAATACTGAAATAAAATACTTGTAAATAAAACATATAAATATTATAAAAAATAATAAATAAATAAATAAAAAATTTGAAAAGAAAGAATTAAAAATTAAATATATAAATTTTTAATTTTTGACTAATAGAGACAATTTATAATTGATTTTTAAAAGTTTGACCAAAGATCCCCAGCGGAGTCGCCAAGCTGTCGTAACCGGTTTTCGTCCGGGCACGAAAAATTTAACTTGACAGGAAAAGTGATGTGAATAAATGATTTTGAAAATAATTTGGGAGTCGCCATCGGCCTTTTGGGTCAGGTAGGTCGAATACCTAAAAATTATTATTTTTTTTTAAAAGAGTTTTAATAAAACACTAATAAAAAAAATAAACTGATATGCGTTTATAACCAAAAATTCATTTTTTTTAATAATAAAAAGGGATTCGTGGTCGGTTACGTTTAGGGAAGGATTAGCACCCCTACAACGCCCAAAATTGGTACTTTTTAATTATAAATTGTCTCTATTAAAAAAATTCAAAAATATATTTAATTTATAATTCTTTTATTTCAAAATTATATAAAAAATTTATTTATTTATTTAAAAATATCAGAAAAGAACTTCTAGGTGCCTTAAGACAGCTCTTTTCTTTGATATTGATAAATATTAATTTAAATAATATTATTTACTTTTTAATTTTAAAATATCAGAATAGGACATCTAGTTGTATTAAGACTGTCCTTTTCTTCGATATTAAAAATAAATATTTAAAAATTACTATTTATTATATATTTATGAATATAAAAATATTTAACAATATAATAAAATAAAAATACTACTAAAACAATATATTTAAAAACAATAAAATAAATGAAGACATATAAAATAAATAACTAAATTATAATTAAAATAAAACTAAATCTAATTCCTAATTAATTGAAATTATAGGGATTAAATATTTTATTTTCTAATTTAATAATTTAGTGACCAAAATAAAATTATCTAAAATTCGAATTTTATAATAAATTAAATTAAAAATATGAACTAGGGATTAAAAAATTATTTATTAAAATTAAGGGATTAAATTTGTCATTTATCCTAAATATATTATTTTAATAAAAAGGACTAAAATGAACAAAATTAAAATTCAAAGACTGAATTAAAATTATTATAAATTCAGTTTAGTGACCAAAATATAAAATTTACAAGTTGGGAGGACTACGGACGGGATTTAACTATTTTGTAATTACGCGCATAGTCCTTCCCGAAACGACGTCGTTCGGGAAGGACTATATATGTCCAAAAACCGGCTGGCCCGTAGGGCCAGCTTCATTTTATCATTTCTGTTCTCTCTCTAACTGAGAGAGAACAAATTTCTCTCTGCCCTCTCTCTAGCTTCCCTCATCGGAGGGAAGCCGGTCACCGGACGGCAACCGTCTGCCGCCGTGACCATCATCGCCGGCCACCGCATCCGGTGGCCGGAAAAAAAGATTTTTACACTCATATATAGATCGGACCGTCCTAAGGACGGTTCCGGTGTTATTTCTTCCTAAAAGGCTCCCAATCGGAGCGAATCTACAAAAGTACCTTCGTTGTTTCGAAGATTCCGGTGAGATCTGGTAGTCGGGGCTTCCTCGGTAAGTTCTCTTCTTCCTTTTTCCTTCTTTTTTTGTTTCTGTTTATGGGATTTTTGGCTGAGATCGTTGGTTAGTATTTTTTCTATTTCTCTGTTTTTTTTTTCTCCGGTTCTGTCTCTCTTTTTTCTTTTCTCTCATCTTTTTTCCTTTTTTTCTTTTTTTCAGGTTCGGGTGGTGGCTTTTATAGCCACCACCGTTGTGGCCGTCGGACCGGTCCGTAGAGGGGGTCTCGGTGAGTCACCGGACTACCAGTGGTGACTCACCGAGTAGCCATGGCGTGGACGGCTGCTATTTTACCTTCTGGAGTCTTCGGTTGGGACGTGGCAGCGGCGGAGGCGGTGAGGGCTTCTGGAAGCAGCAGCGGCGGCGCTGGGACGTGTCCCTAGGGTATAGATACCCTAGGGTTTCCTCTGGCAAATGGTGGACTGTTTGATCAAACCAGATCCAACGGTTGAGATTGAAGATGGCGGCTGGCTAGATTAGGGTTAGGAAACCCTAACTGGAAACCCAAATATTTAGGGTTTCTGGTTGGATTTGGACCGGCTCTGGTTGGTTTGTAACTGGGCCGGTCCAATTGTAATTGGGCCTGTAATTATATTTTTTATTATTTATTTATTTTTAATAATATTTATATGTATTTATATATTAATAATAATAATAATAATAATAATACTAATAATAATAATAATAATAATAATAATGATAATAGTAATAATAATAATAATAATAATAATAATAATAATAATAATATTAATAATAATAATATGGATAAAAAATTAGTATCTTCACCTCCAATTATTAAAAAGTTATAAAATTATCTTTTAATTATTAGATGTTTTTTTTTCTTGAATTCTTCAACAATTAAAAATTATAAAATGATCATCTAACTATTTATATGTTAAGTAGACACCAAATAATTTATGTGATAAATGAATTGTTGATACTCCTTGGGCCCGGGTGTAAAAGTTAATTATCAAAAGGTTAAGAGTTATCTTTAAACAAATATTATACTGTATTTATATCAAATTAATAAAAAAAATATTTATATATTCTAAACATATTATCTTCTGTTAAAAATGATAGTATAATCTACAGACTAATATTTGATACAATTATTTTTTAATGACGTTGATTAAAATTAATGTTATTTTTAATCTTTGGTTTGAGGATATAATATAAATAGAAAATCTATATATAAAATACAACTTATATAATTTTGTGGTCAAATTTTATAATATCTTAATTAATAATTTGACATTTAAATATAAATTTTTTAATTAAAAAATATAATTAATTATATAATTATTTTATAATTTTTAATAATCGAATAATAGGGATCACATATGAAATTTTGTGCTTAATACCATGAATTTCCTAAAAATAAGCTTGATCCAAAACCAAAAAAAAAAACCAGAATTGGATAAAATTGGACTAAAAATCCCGCGCTTCGAATTTAGATTGGAACGAGTGAACGGCACATTGCCCGTTAATGGCGGCAGCAGCGCCTCTGAAAAAAACAAAAGGCAAAGCGAAAGAAAAGAACAGTTAATCCTATCGTTGATTCTATCCACAATACACTGTCGATATTCCTCTTCCCCACCTGAGAAACCCATATATATACATATACTATATATACTCGATGTGAAATATATACATATGTATATCGATGTAATCCAAGCTTTGGGGAGGTGAATTCCGATTTCAGATTGATTTTTCAGAGTGTGGGGTTTTTTTTTTTTGGATTAATGGGGATTCGTTCTAGCACCCAAGGAAAAAAAGCGTGCCAACTTAAATATGGCAAATCTCACAAGAAGATTCCGGGTTTGTATGAGTTTCATTTCTCTTTTTCTTAATGTTTCTTTGGGTCTAATTTGAAACTTTGGGTTGTTTCTATGTTGAAACTTTGTTAGATTATTAGCATTGTTCTTAAATTTGATGAAAATTCTGCATTTGTAAAATGTTTGCTCTAATGGAGGCGTTGCAGTGGGGAGAAATTTGATATGTTATGGAATTTTTTTGCTGAAAACTAGAAGAATAATGAGATTTAATTGATTGATTAGGGTTTGAACAATCTAGAGCTAGTGGAATAGGATCAAAAGGATGATTACTCTCGATGTTTCCGACATTACCATATTCATGAGGGATTAATTTAAACGCTCTAGAATGTGATTGTTTCGGTTTCATGATTAGAAAACTATGGAGATTATGAGAATTCATTGATTGGATAGAGTTTGAACAACCTAGAAATCCGATTGTGCCTTGTGTGACATATTGTTCGAAAACAGTATAGAGTCGAATGACAATGAACTTCGATGTTTCTGATATTACAATGTTCACGGGGGCTTAATTAAGCACTTGTGGATACAATTGTGACAGTTTCATGCTTGGATCTTTTCATATTTTAAATAGATTGCAGGCCTTTAGCTTGTAGAATAATATATCTTTAATCAACAACTTCGAACTAAGGACTTAATATCACTGCAATTCCGACAGAAAAAAATCCAGAAATTCAGAGATCAAATGAAACCAAAACCCAAACCGTCTTTCCTTTGACATCCATCAAGGATGCCAAAGATCTAGGGCAGAATTCTGGATACGGCAACCTTTGCATACTCACTTATGAGGAGACAAGGTTGGCTACAAAGGAATTCCGGCCAGACCATATCGTCGGCCGGGGGGGTTTCGGGGTCGTTTATAAAGGACTCATAGATGAGAATGTGAGGCCTGGTTTCCCATCTACAGCAGTTGCCGTTAAAGATCTTGATCCGGATGGGTTCCAAGGTGATAGAGAATGGCTGGTAAATCTCGTTGCATCTTCTAAAGTAATTCTTTTAATCTGAGGTGTTATTGTTTTATTTGCGCTATATGTACATATATAGGAACCTAGGAAAAATATCCAGCGTATGTTTCTCGGACTCGGGTGTGCATGTCAGGTTACTTTTTTCTTAGTGTCTTTCTTGAAATCTGAAGTTATTCTTTTAACCTGTGGTGTTATTGTTTTATCTGTGCTATACATATGAATACCTAGAAAAAGTTCTTCATCCTATGTTACTCGGACTCTGGTATGAATTGTCGGGTCATTTTTTCAAAGTTTGTTTATGTATTTCGGATATTCATATCTGTTCGGCACGTATGGATAAATGTGTGAAAAACTCTTAAGACAAATCGAACATATTTGTTTAGCAACATAACTTGATATCTAACACTCTCACCTCAGTTCAAGTAACTTAAGGTTTAAAAAGTCATCTTTCATGTGGTTTATCATTTTATATCATATTTGATTAATATATATAGTTTGTTTAGAAACAATTACATTCTTTTGGCCATCAGAAACATCTGTTTAGAGTTGCAATTTTCTCAAGTTTATGGATTCAACTAAATATGTCAATTGACTGGGCCAGATTGGTTTGGATCTGGTTAATTTAGATTTTAAAGTTTGAGTTAAAACTGCTTTCGTGTTGGTTTCTTAGAGACTTCTCTTTTAGTATTTAAAGTAAACATAAACATAGTTGCATCATATCTGCACATATTTGTTTTGCAGGCTGAAGTCAACTACTTAGGGCAACTCAGTCATCCAAATCTTGTGAAGCTCATTGGTTACTGTTGTGAGGATGACCATCGGTTGCTTGTTTATGAATACATGTCAAGTGGGAGCCTCGAAAAACATCTTTTTCGCAGTAAGTTGTAGGGAAAAAAGCTGATTCAGAGGATATAGTGTTGTTCAGATTTAAGAATACATATCAGGATACGAGTACATGTTCATCACTTCCTCGACAGATTACTTGTATGTACACCCATTCATGATGTGCATATAGTTGTTCCATGTCTAACACATAAATATGAGCATGAAAACAGACCCTCCAAATGCATAGAAAAAGTATATTCGTATTTGATAAATACCATCTCCGATATTCACACCAAATACGAGTACAAATGAAGAGAACTAGAAAAACCTATGCTTAAAAGCATCTGCATTATGCATGGATATCAAACAGATCTGCTTTCCATTGTATTGAGAATGAAAGCATTTTGTTATTTACCAATTACCATATTTGTTATTGTTGGCTGTTAGGAGCTGATTGTAGTTTGACTTGGTCGAAAAGAATGAAGATCGCTCTAGATGCGGCAAAAGGGCTTGCTTTCCTTCATGGTGCCGAAAGACCCGTCATATACCGTGACTTCAAGACATCCAACGTTTTGCTCGATGAGGTTATTCATCTTTCCCTTTGTTATTCAATTTCATTAGTTTCCACTCGGACTTGATTGTTAGTGTTATATACAGGAATGTTCAATTTTGATAATCCTTATATATCCCCATACCCAAATATGTCGGAATTTGGACTAAAAATGCATGTAAAAATGTGATTGTCAGTTTCCAGCACTAAAAATGCATGTAAACATGTAGGACTTCAATGCAAAGTTGTCGGACTTTGGACTCGCAAAGGATGGACCAATGGGAGACCAAACCCATGTTTCAACACGAGTGATGGGGACACACGGTTACGCTGCTCCGGAATATATTTTGACTGGTTAGTAACATAAAATCTGTTTTTGAGAGGATTAAACTTGTCCATATTGAGTCACAGAAATATAAGATGTATGAGATGCGCTTCTTTTGTAACATCCTTTCATAAACTGACATATTGGTTAGCATGATGTTTTGATATGTCGATACTCGATGATAATGGCTAACCAAGTTGCAGTATAAACAGGCCATTTAACAGCAAGGAGTGATGTTTATGGATTTGGAGTAGTGTTACTAGAGATGCTCATTGGAAGAAGAGTAATGGACAAGGGGCTTGGCCAAAAACAAAACTTGGTGGAATGGGCTCGACCACTCTTGAACCATGACAAGAAGCTTATAAAGATATTAGACCCTAAGATGGAAGGTCAGTACTCTCCTAGAGCTGCAATGAAGGTTGCCTATTTGGCATACCTGTGCCTTAGTGAAAACCCGAAAGGCCGACCTTCAATGAGCCAAGTGGTCGAATATCTCGAGAAATTTCAGACAAAAGATGCTAGTCATGAAGAAGCAATGCTTCACAAAGGGGCTCACCACAACAGTGTAACCCGTGACCAAGCTCCCGATAGGTCCCCTCAGACTCCTATGATAAAGAGAAATTATACGAGAAGTGAAACTCACAAAGACAAGTGCAATCAAAGAAATGAACCTGGAAAAGAAAGAAGCTGAAGCAACCCTCCCCAAGAGCCTAAACTTTTTAGCCTTCGAGTTCTGAAGCTGACGATAAGGTTGAAAATGTGACCAAAGTGTTTAACAAAAGAGTTTTCTGAGGATCTATAAAGTTCGGTTTGAGAGCTTCCATTGCCCCTTGATGTTCAGGCTTCCTAGTGGAGCACGTAGGCTGGTTCTCAAATGTTGCCTGGAAATTTGCCCTCTAGCCTTATACTTTCTTGAAGTTAAAACCTTTTCTTTTTGGAAATGGTTGGTTACTTTGTGCTGACATGGTATTGCACATGTGATTTTTGCATCCGAACATTTTGTTTCAACTTCTCGTATGAAATTCATGAAATATCTTTTATAATTTGCTCATCTATCTTTTCACAAGCAAAATGGCTTAGCATATATACAGTAGTCCATGCACATTATCAATGCTTTACCAAATACATTTGACTAGGGACTATGTTCGAAGATTCAACTTCACTACTCATTCGATTTTCATAATTGTAACGTCTACCATCCCATGTAAAGTCATATAAATCTTCAGGACTTCATTCAACTAATGGCTAATGATATCTGTAATTACTGCAACAGTTTTGGCCTAATGGCTGTATTGGGATATCTAAAGAGAATGGTTCAAATATTTGTCCATGGATTAAATTCTTTTGGACCATTTTTTGAAAAATCCTAGTCCGGCATCGGGTTTAGGAGGTTGATGCCTTCGAGGATTGGCTCTATATCATATACACTAGCATCTCCAACTTGCACTAAACTAACAGCTAACAAAGCTCTTCCGTTTAGAAATCAATCTTATCTCTATAAGGGCAATTTAGCTTTTTGGAAAAAGATATACATGCACTAGCAATGAGACAAATAAATGCCAATTCATTATGCCATTTCAAACTTGGTGAAGCATCTTTAACAAACTAATACCTATTAACGAAAATTTAACAACTGGAACAATCGGCATGCAATACCGCAGTAAAAGGCAGAAAATACCTGAATAGATCAATTATAGAGTACTTCATAGGATGGACCTCTATACAGCAAAAACAGTACGGACAACGGACAAAACGTATTATGCCTAGTGCTGTTCTTTCGATGGTCCGAATCCGTGCAGAATTTTTTTCATTCAACCAGTAAATAACTATGAGCATTTTCCTGTTAACAAAAGCAGAGTAAAAAAGGTGTACTAGTTCAATTGGCGGCGCAAATGATAAGAATAATTCTTAAAGGGAAGACAGTATAAGAGGCGATGGTGCACCAGAACTAACATCAAGTCTGGTTGATAGTTATCAAAGATTTATACAAGATCTAATCCATCCAATAAAGGCCATTTAAATCTATTTAACTCTGTTTAATTCATTTTTTTGTTTAAATTTGAAGTATTAAAATTATATTTTTCACAAGTGGAATCTGAACTAGAAATTTCCTTCCAAATTTTCCCAAAACCTTGACATTTATTGGAGTAGCATACTTTGGCATTTATTGGCATAACCTTGAAACACTGACATGCACTCAGAAAATCAAAGTGAAAACACTGTTGTGATAAAATAGAAATTGACAACGTTAAGTCACAAAATTCTGGAGATGTATTTGAACTCTAAAGGACGTAAATTTCAAGTTCACTAGAGGATAAACAATTCAAGATCAAGCAGGGTTATGAACTTCGTGATTCTATCAACCTAGTTATTATTTAACCTACAAAACCTACCGGTCCTCTCAAATCATTCTCATGATCCTTATCGCATTCTCTACTCTAGCCAGGGTGACAAATGAAATCATATACATGTATATTTCCTTACCCCATTCTTGGTGGAACCTTACTACCAGTTGAGTAACCGATCTTCTTTCAGCAGGGTTAGAAAACTCCATGTTCTTGGCCTCCTGAATTGCAGATAAAATCTCCCTTCTTATTTTAGCAGAGGGAATAAGGAGACTTGGTCCATGGATAGCACTCAAATCAACCACCTGAAAACCAGGGATCATAGAGGGTTAAAGTATGCTGATTTGAACTCTAAAATTATCAGCTCATTATAATTGGTTTGACACATCAAGAGACATCTTTTGTTAGGTAATATGTTTAATATTAAGCCAAGAGAAGAAATTTGTTTAAAATTAAAGTTTGAAGCTGTGCATGGAAAACCATTGAAACAATTAAGGGGACAATTAGAAAAATGATGGAACTTGGAGAAATAGAAAGCAACCATGGTACATCAAGTACTCACCCTTGGACAGATATACAGAGTAAACAAATCTTAGGCAATCAACTGGAAAAGCAAGTCATGTTGGGCAAGAGTGCTTGACAATACTGACCAGGATACATGCATGAATAATTTTACCAATACCAAAGGCAATATCTTTGGGTTCTATTAGATATCTCAAAGAAACAGAGAAATCTATCATCCCCTAAATTGTGATATGTAAATCATGTATAACAGGAGTCCAAAACATACGCTAAAAAGTATGATCGGTAACTTGCCTGCTGCAACCATGGGATAACACAGTTGATAAATCTCTGTTCCAGGAGGTACGATGCCAAAGTACTGAGAATATTGTAGACATTCTTTTGAGATAAACTTTCTAGAACAGGACCAGTTCTATCAAGAAGCTCAACGAGGACAAGTTCATCACCAGAAGAGAGAGCTTTTGCATATGCAGAGTCTAAGTCACCTTGGCATAGAAGACTTTTCACATGTTGCCATAAACCATCTTTGTAGTCGGGATACTTCTCTCTGCCGCTCATAGTTGTAACAGAAGAACAAGTAAAGGCAGCTTCATTTTTTCTAACCTGACCAATGTCATGTGCCCCATACCCGGAGCTTTTGGGCACATTAGAATTTCTACAAAATTTTACAGTATGATTAGACCATAGCTCCATACCCTGCTTGGAACAATTGGGTGACCTGTTACTACCAATTGCTTTTTCCTCCCAAACATCAGAATTCTTCACTGACATCAAAGAAGGCCTTGGTGTGCAAGAAGGCAGTCTGGAAAATGAAGCACCAGCGCCCTGCTTCTCAATTCTGGAATTCACTAAATCAGGATGCTTTCCTTTCTGCAGGAGGTCTTGCCCCATTTGATCCACTACATGTTCTAAACTTAAGACCTTCGACTGTAGCAAGGACATGCTATCCATTATACCAGTTGAAAATACCTAAAAGAAAATATAATTCATGACCAGAAAGAAAAGGTTAATACAGCTGCCAAGCAATTACTACCGGAAGAATACTTTTTCAAAGGTGGAAAAAGAAAATTGAAAAAACTCAAGAGTTAAAACAATAAGATGTAGCACCGGTTTGCATTTGGTGCCTAGGATTAATGAGGACAGTATAGAATGAGACAGGATCAATGTGTTAATTATCTTTGTTTATCTTATTTCGGTTGCATGCACAAAAATGTTTTCATGCTAGTTTTCACCGTCCTATCCACATATGCTTATCCAAGTTTCCCTCTCCATAGGATTTTGCAACCATATCCATATAAAATAACAAATCTAACTTCCACATTATTCTATTAAAATACTAAAGCTGACACGTATAGCATAAAAATGAGTAACGCCTCTAATTTAGATCATTTTATTTTGGCGTTTGCATAACAAAAATTTTGGATTGTCAAATCTCCCTCTTCAAAGGATATGTAATCATAGACTCATATAAAATCTAAGGCATCTAACTTTACACAATGAACATCAAATAAGAAATCATCATATCCGATTCCTCTATGTACCAAATGTGCTCTCATGGTATTACTTGATGAAATTGACCAATAAATATAAAATAAAAGAGAGAAAATTAGAAAATCAACATGATAGAATGACTCAGAAGCTCCAGGTTTCAACTTTATACTCCCAAAAATTAGAAAGTATGCCAAGGTTGGCCCTTCATGGTGATATGCATGTGACAAGCATTTTATGCCAAAGATAAATCCTCAACACTGAAAGGTCATTCTGCGTTTTAGAATGGTTTAGAATGCATAGAGTATCAGAAGTACATCATTTAGCTATTGAGAAATCACCTGGAGAAGATCCATCAAGTTGGACTGCTTGCTGTCAATCTCCAAAAGTTGTTTCTGAATGCCGACAATTTTATTCTCAATCCGTGCATAAAATAGCGAGATGGTTTCTGGACTTGATTCATTGACTGCCGAATCATGACTTCTGCAGTCCCTAATTTTTCTGGAGCACACACCATCTTCCTCCTCATTGCTAATTTCTTCACCTGCAAACCGCTGGTTTCGTCCCATGGACTTCTGCCATTGTCCGTCGGCAATATGGTTATGAGGAACAGTTACATACTTAGGCCCAAAGTTATCACTAAGAAGGTTGGACACCGAAGAACATTCTTGTTTGTCATCCACAGGGACAAAGTGATATCCTATATCTTGTGTACTTGTAGTGTCGGGCATAATTCTATCCAATGTCTTGGTGACTGTACTCCCTTCAGATTCTTCATTCTGAACATCTGCTAAAGAAACATTATGTTTCTCTGAAACAGAAATTTCAATATTCCAATCATCATCTTTGCAATGTTGAGGGTCTTGAACATAATTCTGGGATGTCTTTCTAGCAGACAGAGGCACCCTTCTCATAGCTGACTTTGTAGCAGTAACTTTCTTCCCAGAGACATCTTTCCACCCAGAGTCATTGTTACTGGTGATATCACTGTAATCACCTCCACAGAAGTTTTCTGTGGAAAGTATAAAGAAACAAATAGGAGCATTATGAAGAGGAAATGAAACCAGTTTTATTACAACCAAATGTCACTAAACATGTTATGTGAAACAAATTTCAAAGGGAAAAAATTCAGTTTCAAAATAAGAGTAAAAACACCAGCTACTAAACCTTTTACATAAGATCCAGCCTCGGAAGGTTCAGAAGTATCAGGTCCAGGAACACTTCTCCAGTACTGAAGGGCATGCAGTACTGTGTCCCTAACTGGTTTGACCTATAAGAGACAAGAACCTCATAATGTGGTACAACCGTTCATAAGAAAATTCCGCATAGTACAAATTCATCCCAAATTCTAACCCTGTCAAAACGACATGACTCAAGGGAGCAGATGCAGGAAGCCCTGAAAGATCCCAAAAAAGATGCACCACTTGAAGCAATCTCCCCCAATGCTATAGAAGCAGCTTTACGTGTTGTCCAGTCACTGTTTTTAAGAGCTTCTTGAATGCTAGCCATCGCCGCAGCCAGAAGACTCTGTGTTGTAGCACCTCCTGCCTGGAATGTACATTAAAATGCAAGTTTTACCATAAATTAAGCAGGTATACTGAAACCAATCAACAGAAAACAATGATAATGAAGGAGCAGCAGATAAAACCAACTCCATGAATCATCGAGGATTGAAATGGCAACAACTTATGTCATTTGTTATACATCCGCCCTAAAACTGACCCGGATAATGCTTCTGTTTAATTCAATTACTGCTGATTTCGCCATTAATTGTGGATTCTTGAGCAATTTTGTAGTGCGAGCCAGCATCCGCTGCAAAATTGAAGCTGGAGGATCATGGGTATAGTCAATGACCCTTGCCAAGCACAAAGCTGCACCTGATTGCACGTACTTATGTTGTTCACCTAATGCTTCAAAAAGTGGCTTCACCAACATAACAAAAACCCCATTATTATCATCTTCGTGATCACTCAATTTTGAAGCCAAAACACCCATTGTTTCATGGCAAGTATCCCTCACAATGGAGTCGGGATCCTTAAGCCTCTTAAGGATGCTAGCAACCATCTTACTTAGATAAGGAACAATTAAGCCATGATGGAACCTAGCTAATGTAGCCATCAACCTGACAGACTCCTTTCTAACCGCGCTCTTCTTCTCTGAATCAGTATCCAATATACATGACAGAAATGGGGAAATCTTATCCGGGGTTAGACATTCTGCTGTTTTCTCAAGTTCATCAGCTCCAATTTGATATGTATCTCTATCGCCTAACTTGTTCAGCGCCAAATTCACCTTACTCTTCAGCTCAAAAGCTACCTGTTGTGAAGTGATCTTGGAGGGTCCTTTAGCTTTCCTTTGCACGTGTGCCTTCATCATGTTACTAGCTATCCACCTATTTTCACAGGGTTAAAGAGTTTTACAGGAAGCATCATTGCTTGTAAAATGAATTTGCAAAAAGGAAAAAAAAAGAATGAATTAAACATAAGATTTCTTCAATCAAAGATTACATTCATTTACTCAGTAAGAAATAGTATCACACAATGGAGAACCCGGAAAGTTAAACATCATCCTCCATTCCATTCTAATTAGAATAGTTAAAATCTTTGAGTGTGGGAAAACATGAAACCCTTATTCTATTAAAAAAAACTAAACCCTATCACAATACAAGACGCTAGCCTAATTGAAACCCGGAAGACACAGATTCCAAGTTTTCCATTTCGTTTCTCTTTTTTCTTAGATTTTCTCGGTAAACAAAAAGAAACTTCAAAAAATGTCAAAAGAATAAACTCAGCTTAGTAGCTTACACTTAATAACGAAATGCAGGATACTCAGAGCTTAAGGGGCGAAAACAACGTCATTTTGCTGCAACAGAGCTTTGAAATTTTTAGCAACTTACTCCTAAGGACCTGAACATCAGCGAAATGGAGCTGCTTCAAAGCCTGATTAAACTGGAAATTTTTAAATAGCAGATGAAATATGAAATTTAAATTTTCAAAAAAGGAAAATGCACGAATCTCAGTGTACCCTACGTGGTGCTTTTATAATTATTTGCTTTGCTTCAGTTTTCGCGCTTACTCTCTGTGTTTTGAATTTGGGGGAGGGCTTTGACAGCCACGTGTCATTTTCAAAGTCATATTCCCGATGGACGGTTTCGATCGTCTTGTCCCTTTGCGTTCAATTGTTTGGTTAAACCATCATATTAGTCTACTAACTATCAAAAAAATTCATTTTGGACTACTGGTAGATTTTGAGGGGGGAAATTGGGGTCTAATTAAAGCTCTAGGCTTCAGGAGTAATTTTTCGCTCGTTAATGTCTCAAATCATCAATTTTATCCTTTCTTTTTAGTTATATCAATCTAATCTTTAAATTCAACTATTTATATTAGTGTTGTCATTTGATCGATGAAAATCATGGTTGATCGCTACAGTATTAACATGACAATTTTTTTTGCTCGACAAGATGATTTTATTATAAATCGAAAAATAAATCTTAATTGTATGTCTAGTTAAAAAACTTCCTTAATCCTAAATGAAGAAAAGTAGAACATACAACTCGGAAGGAACAAAACCAACGACAGACTTCAGACTTACAATCCAAAAGTACTACTAAACAAAACCAGTAATAAGCTGTCAACAAAGGAATTTAATGTATGTTTTAACCAAATTAGGATGAGGTGATGATCCATGTTATTGGTATAGTAGTCCTCTGATGACTTGATAAACGAATTTAATGATTTTTTTAACCAAATTCAATGATATAATTGGTTTTTATAGGAAGGTTGAAGACCTATTTAATAGTAAAAAAAGTGAAAATTTGGGGGTTTGAAGTATATTTTTAAGCTTTTTTTAATTCTAGCACTTAAATTATAATTAATTTATAGTTTAACCTTTTAGGCATCGCTCATTAATTGATTAGAAATGTCACATTATTTCAACACCATCATGTCAAAGGGGTCAAAGAGGGTTAAACCTTTTAGTGATTATTATTGGCATTGATCATTCTTTAAAGGATGTGAATGGTACCGATGACATGCATGGAGTACTTATTTTATTTGATGATTGATTTAATATCTCGAATAATCCGTTGAAAAAACTGATCTATAACACTACTACAAGTTGTCCCCAAACTCATCAATGTTTATATAAAAATTATTAGAGTAAATTATATTCAAATGATTATTTTGGTTATTATATCGTGAATAAGGTCTTTTCTTACAATGCTATCAAGTTTTACTACATGCATGGATGTGAATATAATTGAAAAGGTAAAATACATATAAATAATGATTAATTATGTTGAAATGATTTGTTGTCACTAAAATTTCAAAAGTTATGTTGAATTGTTATTAGTGGTTAAGGATCATTTTGCAATAATACGATAAATTTAATGATCATTTCATAATAATTAGATAAAAAATTTACAACCATTTTATAATTATTTTACAAGTTTAATGATCATTCTAACACTCTAGTGAACAATAAAGATAATTACAGCACAATCTAATAACCATTTGCATGCTTTACCTTGACGAAAGACAAACAACTTAAGGTGATTTATCGAAACGTTTGCTGCTTTTGAACTTTCCAACGACCGTTCTCCAATTGAACCATTTTTTTGCGGTTCTTACCGAACCACCATTTCGAAGGAATTTTGTACTCTTTTTTCAGACGACCTGAGTGTTTGTTTACGAGTGCTATATCATGATCTAATAATTTGCTAGCGTTGTTCTCGATGTCTTTGATTGCAACTCCATGCATATATAGGTCCATACTGTGAGTACTAAAAAGGATTTCTGGAATGCTACGTTTGCGTTTGTGTCTACTATTAGATTCGTCTGGAATTGGTTGAGATTCGTCTTGGTCTTCGTCTTCGCAGATACGCTTGGCTTTAAGTTTATCATCTAGAGGGACTATGTGACTATCGCTACGTTTGCGTTTAGTGCCCACGCCATTAATGCATGATAAGAAAGGGGATCCCACAGACTTCATGCTCGGAGTCGGAGGAGAAATAAGCCCCTTCAGGTAGTTTGACATCGAGGAGTCAACAACCAATTTATTTCCGAAATAAGTTTTCGAACCCGGTGGAAGTTTAGTAACCGGATCTTTTTTATTTTTTATACGAAGAAGATGATGGTGTTTGCCGAGTGTACCAAATATTTTTTTCAAATTAACGTTTCCGATATGCGGACCGCCGTAGGTGAAGGCAGTGACCATGCACGGCTTGTTGCCGGTGGTGGGCTTGTTATATCCATTGGCAACTATGTCCATTGCGGTTAGGGTTGCGAGTGCAGCACCCAAGCTGAACCCGGTCACAGTTATGCTTGTTTCCTCATTTTCGTACTTTTTCACAAGCTCCTCTACCGCGTCCAGGACCTGCAAGGTAGCATGGAAATGGTTTTTACAATATATCTACGTATACGATGTATAATTGGTAGAAAACAAGTACGTATACCTGCTGTCTGGCGCTAGTTTCGCAACGAGTTCTTGTTCCGGTATAAAGAGAGTGGAAGCCCCGGTGCAGTTTAGCACCGTGTTCCTTCGCAGTGGGGAATATATCAGTACCGGATGTATGATTTATGATGCAATCATTGATGAGTTCCCAGTTCGTCTTGGTTCCTCTCCAAGCGATCAAAATGTCCCTCCGGCCGAGTGCACGCTTTCCTTCATCGGTGGCCACGGCCACATATCCGAACCATGACGACGGAACAACTCTTGTGCCGGCATAAATGAACCGATCCACGTCGTACTCGTATAGGTTTCCTTTTACGAGACAAGCCTTGGTGAAGAACTCTTCTTCCGTCGCGTCTGCTGCTTTCTTCTTTTTGTTGAACAGGTCTTCTATGGCTGCAGTCATTTGACCGTAATGAATGATATATCTGCGGAGATCGGGATCTAGAGGTTCAAGGAGACCCTCCCAATTGTTCTCGCCGCTTAGTACTCTCCATCGGCTTGCTATGGATCCGCACATCACTCTTTTTTTTTTCTTTCTAAATTTGTTATATGCCGCAGCCGTCATGGTTGGACGCTTTATATAGCCCGAGCTACTTCTCTCCCATTTTGAAGAAAGTTTGGAGGAAAAAATGGCCTACTTATTTTATTGATTATAGAAAGTCTTATATGCGTCAGCCTAATATACTATAAGGAAATGTGTTATCGGAAATATTATTATTTTTTAATATTTTTCGGAAAAAATTTATCTAAAACATTATTTTTTCTAACGAAAATATTATTATTGTGCGTTTTATCGAGTTTGTTAACATATCTGGTAAAACGCTACCTAAAATATTATTTTTTTCTACCGAAAATATTAATATTAAACACTTTACTAGAAATGTTAAAAAAATTAATATTTTAAGTAAAAAATAATAATGTTTTAGGTAATTTTTTACTAAAAATATTAAAAAATAATAATATTTTCAATAACATATTTTCTTAATCATATATTAAGATAGATTGTTGTACGACATAACTTCCCCTCATATTTCGTTGACAAATTGATGCTACGTACCAACAACTCAATAAACAACGAACCTGCAGGGTCCCCATCCCCTCAACGTTGGTTTTTTTTTTTTGTAATTTATTATTTTCTTATTTAGATAAAAATCATAATTAATGATAATATGATGGTTGATAGATATTTGAGTTCTCCGTCTCCAGTGGCGGATCTATAGCTTGATGAGGGTAGATACGTGTTTGTCTTAAAATTCGAATTTTCTTCAATTAGTTATGTATTTTATTGATAGTGAATACTTTGAAATTTTTTGTGCCTACCTTGAAATCTGAATTTTTTTTTGGATTAGTTACTTATTTTATTAACGATATCTACCCTAAAAGTTTATTTGTATGCACCCATTAATTTTTTTTTATGTTGTTAAAATATGTGTGATCACCATAAAAAATATTTCTGGATTCGCCACTATCTATCTTCATAAGAAAGAAGAAGAAAAATAAGTAAGAACAGGTTGGAATTTGTTCTCTTAATCTTTGTTGAGAAGCTTTACGGTGATCAGACATAAAATTTTAGTATGTGGTTACTTGTAAGTTTGTAGGTATGATAAATACGACAAACTGATAATGAATTTAGACTATGATATATACATAAATCATGCGAGTCTAAAGGTTCGTAACTTCCTGAAACATCTTAAGAGGTGAAAGACATTTTAAATCTTATATATATTTAGAGGCTTTTTAAAAGTTATATAATCTTTTCATAATTTTTCAATGACTATAATATTTTTATTTATTTATAATTTCTTTTGTTTAAACTGTTCGCATAAATTTATGTATTATTATTTTTCTTTTATGACAATGATTCAATTATGATTATTACAAGCATGTCTCATGCATGTTGTATGAATTGTGAATGTTTGGTTGAATTATTTTTTGTAGAGATGATAAGAGCACTGACGTGAGATAAAATAGTACTAATAATGATTTAGAATTATAAAATAAATTTATATTTCCATCAACCTCAAATTTTCTCTGCTTTCAAACTCTTATTAATAAAATGATTATTACAAGCATGTCTCATTCACACTTCATTTGTTTTGATTACCTACGTTGATTTCTATATTATTACCATGGACTTGATAACAAGTTGGATGTTAACGTGGTTGTTAGAGTAATCGTTGGTTTGTTTTTGGTTGTTGGATCGAGTTGAGATGTAGTTATGGATCCATATGTATTTAAGGTGTCACTACATCCATATGTATTTAAGATTGGGTAAAATACTTACGTGTCTATTCTGAAATTCGATTTTTTAGTAGTTAAGTAATGAGTAAACTACAGAATTGGTCACTTTTATTTGAAGAAACAAGAAGGCTATTTAATGGAGCATAGATGTTGAAGTAGAAGCGGGGGGAAAATGAATGATATTAAGGGTTGGGGAGAAGAAAATATTATAAATAGGTAAATTAAAAGTGTTGTCCCTAAACTAATTTAAATTTACAAAAAGACCCTGAATCAATATTTTATTTAAAGTTTAGGAGTTAAAATAAAAATTAAATCAGTTTACTAACGAGTTACGACATCAAACTAATGACATTCAACGACCAAGTGACAAACTTAATAAAACAATAACGTAAGTGACGACAACTTATGTTTTTTAAATTTGGTGAGTAAAAGTGTACAATTATGAAAGTAAAATTACCAAAACTTAATCCATGTATTATCTTCATGAAAATGGTATAATTTTAATTTTATATGTTTATCGTGCCACGTCAGCAAACCGTTAAAGGTTTAACGGCCGTCAACCTTCAGTTAACCTTCAATGACCACATCTTAATTAAATTGAAACGAAAGTGACCAAATAATATGATTTTTTTTTAATTCGGTGAGGAAAAGTTCATAAAACTCAAATGAAAGTGGAAATTTCTATAGTTTATCCTTATCTATTTTATTAATGATGTCCACTCTAAAATTTTATTTATACTCAACCCATTTGAATTCGTGTTATTAACATATATGTATAGACCCTCAAAAATATTTTTAGACCCGTCGCGGAAGACGTGATAGTTATGATAATCAGATGAGATTCGATTAAAAAAAACCATCTCCTCCCTAATATTGAAACTATCTTGATTTTATTATACACATGAATCCTCATCCTAAATTTTGTTATATCAATCTCGCGACCTACTTCGTGTAATATATTTTAATAAATAAATTTTTAATGAAAAGGTGTAAAATACTTATTCTCATGATTTTCGACACGTATTTGATGTTATCTTAATTATTATCATAATGAATAATAATAATAAGTTGATGTTATCCTTTAATTGATAAATAAAAATAATCCCAACACAAGTTTAAAAGTTTTAAAAAAGTAAAGTACTTGCATAATATTCAAATTGAAGTGCAGGCTTGTGGTTGAGTTGTAAATTCAAGGTTCTCGCTGTTCTTTGGCTCGATGCTCTCGATGAGCATCAAGGAGTTCTCTGTAGTTGTCTTTTTCTGATTGTCGGTTTGATTTGGATGTTTTCTGTGTCTTATTGTTTTTGGTCGATGATGATTATCGGATTTATTTCTTTTTGAGTTGTAACTTTTACTTTATTGCGGTGTATTTTTCCTGTTATTAATTTAGGGAGATTTTTAACAACGCATGCAACGAAGTTTTGGAATTGTTGGGTTAAATTCTCAATAAAATCTTATTTGTTGTGGAAAAAGGTAAATTTCACGTTTAACACCTAAACTATTAGTTTTGATCCGTTTTAGTACATAAACTTTCAAAAAAAATTCAAAACCACACCTAAAGTTAGTTTTTGTTTCATTTTAGTTTAGTACACCTTTTCAAAATTTAGCATTAAGTTTTTAAAAAATTTGAAAGTTTAAGTATTAAAACATACCAAAATTGATAGTTTAGGTACTAAACACGTTAAGTTTTTAACAATAGGGTGCTAAAATAAAACAAAAACTAAACATTATATATGATTTTGAACAAATTAAAAGTTCAGGTACTAAAATGGAACAAAACTAATAGTTTAGGTACTACATGTGTAGTTTACCCAAAAATAGGGCAAATTATATCATTCCTCATTGAACTTTATTTTCTCTCTTATTTTGCTCACCGTACTTTCAATTTTTCTATTTTGCTCATTGAACTTTACATATTGAATCATTTTGCTCACTTTACCGTTAACTTTTTAACGGTGTTATGACATGACACAAGCATCAAAACGATGTTGTTTTGAAAAATTCAAATATGCACTAAAACGACGTCGTTTCGAATAATCTTCTTTCCCCCATTGTCGTCGTCGGCCACCATGTCATTTTTCATTCCAGTCGACCGTCGTTGACGGTGACCGTTTGGTCCCAAAATTCATGGGTCGGGTCGTCTCGACCCCTGAGTCCGAATATGATGGTTAATGTCCCAAAATCCGTGAATCTCGATCTAAACATTTCGACTTCCTCACTTTTAATCTTTGATTCATGGACTACGGAGCAATTCCCGATAAAATGGAGGTCGGATTTGGACTCAAGGTGTCGAGGCGAAGCGACCCATGAAATTTAGGACCGAAGAGTCACCATCTACGACGATCGACGGTGGTCGGCGGTGACATTCAACCACATTCTATTTTTATTTTATAGTTGGGTGAGCAAAATGTGTGTGAGGAACGATGTAATTTACCCTTTATATTTTCAATTATTTTAAATTAAATAATAAAAAAATGACATGTCATCACACCGTTAGAGAGTTAACGCTAAAGTGAGCAAAATGATTCACTCTATAAAGTTCAGTGACCCAAATAAAAAATTGAAAGTATCGTGAGCAAAATAGGAAAGAGAGTAAAGTTCAGTGAGGAATGGTATAATTTACCCAAAAAAATATAACACAAGTAACTAGTTGGAAATGAGAGAGAGAGTATTAGGCTAAGATAGGTAGTTTGTCGTACGACAACCTAATATACGGTTAAAAAAAACGCTACCGGAAATGTTATTGGTTTTTAAACATTTTTTGTAAAGCGTTATCTAAAATATTATTTTTTCTAGCGGAAATATTAGTCTCGCTACCTAATTTTTGGTAAAAAAATAATATTTTAGGTATTACTCAATATTAACATTTCCAATAATAAAAATAATGTTTTAAGTATCACTTTACCGGAAATGTTAAAAAATCAATAACATTTTTAATAACGTATTTCTTTAGCCGTATATTAGGCTGTCGTACGGGAGACATCCCATGCCAAGATGTGTAGTTGGAGTCTAAATATCAAATACGTCTCAGCTAGTGAAACACCAAGTCCTAGCTATGGAGCTACCGTCACTCTTTTTCTTCTTTATTTTACCCTTTTTTTCCCTTTAATCTTTTCTCCAATAGCCATGGTTGAATGCTTCATATAGAGAAACTTCTTTTCCATGACGGACATAGTTCACCATTAGCATTAGGATATCAAGTTAGCGTCATGCATGATTGTGCAAAATATAAAAATGACTTTTACCGTAGACTTGTCGTTTATATATTATTATCATGAACTTGACAACAAGTTGGATGTTTTTTTGAATTGATATATATATTAGTATCGTAGACTTGATAACAAGTTGGACGACTTCGCGGATGTAAAGCATATTTACGGTGAGCACGTGATTATCATAGAATCTGAATTTTTTTAATATTAATTGTTAATTTTATTATGGATGTCCACCCTGAAATATTACTTGTGATTACTCTATATGAAAAATTTTAAATAATTAATATGTGTGTGCCGACCCTAAAAGATAATTTTAGGATCCTATTACATAATGTAAACTTCTTTAAGTTTTACACAGATGTAAAACTAATGGATGAGTGAAAATAGATGACTGAGATTGACTCCTTTTTTTCAAGTGAATATCTTTTTATTTTCTATTGTTAATCTCAACCATATATTTTCACTCATCCAACAGTCCTAAATTTATGTAAAAATAAAAGAATTTTACGTTATATAACATGATCATATCCCTTTTATCTCTCTATACATTTATATATATATATATAACCGTCACTCTTAAAACCTAAGACAAACCACAGACTCTGACAACCACGTTAACGTCCAACTTGTTATCAAGTCAACGGTAATAATATATAAATACATTCAACAAAACATCCAACTTGTTGTCAAGTGGAAGGGACCGTTTGGCTTATACGTTACTTTCCCCGATTAATACGAAGAAGAAGTTAACATTTCGACTTCCTCACATTCAATCTCCAATTCACAGACTTAGGAGCAAGTTCCGACAAAATAGGGATTAGATTAAGACTCAAGATATCAAGGTGAAGCGACCCATGAAATTTGGGACCTATCGACCACCATCTATGACGGTCGACGGTGGCCGACGATGGCATCCGCCACATTATATTTTATTTAATAGTTGGGTGAGCAAAATATGAAAGAGAGTAAAATTCAATGAAGAATGATGTAATTTATCCTTTATATTAAATAGAAAAATGACACACCATCACACTGTTTAAAAGTTAAATACAAAGTTAGCAAAATGATTTAATCTGTAAAATTTATTGAGAAAAATAAAAAAATTAAAAGTACGAAGAGTAAAATAGGGGAGAGAATGATGTAATTTACCTTTTTTTTATTTACAAATCATTGATTTCTTGTTGGATTGCGTTCTCCAGGTTCTTGACGCATTGAGAGAGCTTGTGAACAGGTACAATGATGAGGAAATAAGCATAACCGTGACCGGGTTTAGCTTGGGTGCAGCGCTCGCAACGCTAACCGCAATGGACATTGTTGCCAATGGATATAACAAGCTCACCGCCACCGTCAACCAAACCAAGACGGCCATCATGGTCAAGGCCTTCACGTACGGTGGTCCGCGAGTAGAAAACCCCGGTTTGGCACGCTTATTCGATACACTCTGCGATCAACTTCATCTTCTTCGTATGAAAAACCAAAGGGATTTCGTTCCTACTCTTTCCCCGGGATGTTCTCGTACGCCGAATTCGGAAACAAGTTGATTGTCAACACTCATGAGTTGAGGTTCTTAAAGTGGAAGGGACCGTTCAGCTTATACGCAGCTTTCCCCGATGAATCCGAAGATGAACTCGACGACATAGGCTCTCTCGATGATGACGAAGATGGATATGAACGTAAACGAAAACGTACCCGTAGAGGCATAGGCTCTTTTGATGAAGACGGAGATGGAAATGAACCTAAACGCAAACGTCTTGTCGGCGGAAGTTTTATCGGAGTATTGTAGTTGTCACAATATGGATGTATATGCGCATGGAGTTGCGATCAAAGACATCGAGAAGAACACTCCGGCAGAAAATTTGGATCATGATATAGGACTCGTGAAGAAGTACTTGGGACCGTGTGAAAAATGAGTACAAGATTCCTCCGAATTGGTGAGTCCGATGAGAATCATAAGAAAAGGGTTCAGTTGGAGAATGGTCGTTGGATGGTTGTTTGAATCTTGATGGCGTTGCTTGGCTAATATATATCAAGTATGATATAAATAAGAGCATTTAGCTAGGGTTTGGTGTTGCCCTAGCAGAGACATGTACCTGAGAGATTCAGCTACATCTTTGCCTTGCATGGGATGCAGTAAAGCACTGGTGTTTTTTCAATTATGTTTACATTTATATGCATGTCATAAACCTTGTTATGCAATGTGATAAAAGGACCTTATTTATGAGAAATTTGATGAAAAATTAGGTAAAATATAATTTTTTTATATTTAATTTATAATATTGATACTCATTGTTGAGATGGAAACAAAATCAAATATTGAGAAGGATAAAATATTTAATTTTAAAATAATAAAGACTTATTATATATTTAATCTAAAATTTTAAGTTTATAAAAATCTTATTATGTAATAAATTAGGGTTTCTTTTTTTTTTCTTCAATAAACTAAAAGGACATGCAAACCTATATTAATTGCATCACCAGATGATGATCCCCTGCCCCAACTGGAACAATAATGGGGGAAGGTGATTATTGAAAAAGATACATATCCTAGGAACTTTCCTATGATATTGACAATGATGACGAGTTAGCTTTTAGATCCATACAGTTGAAAGCAAGTTAAGCCTTTTCCATGATTTTGGTAATTAAAGAAATTTTATTCTTCGTTAGTAATTATGTATATGAATTTAGATATATGCATTTTTTTTTAAAAAGGGGTGAAGTACATAAATAGTCCCTCGACTATATGATACTATTTTGTAAGTCATTCGACTATTCAAAGTTACAAAATGATCCTCCGACTATATAAGATTACTTTGTTGAGTCCCTTGACTATTAAAAGTTACAAAATGGTCACCCGACTATTCATTATGTTCCAATCTCGTCATTTTTCATTAAAATTTTGACGGTATTCTGAGCTGAACGCTACTGACTGTGATATGATAAAATCTGATCTTAGAATCTCAAACGACTATAATATCTCAATCATCATGCCAACGCCCAACTTAGACACCGTCAATTTTTAACCAAAAATTGGAACATAATGAATAATCGAATGACCATTTTGTAACTTTTAATAAATGAGGGATTTAATAAAATAACATTATATAGTCAGATGATCATTTTATAACTTTTAATAGTCGAGAAACTTAATAAAATAATACCCTATAATCGGGGACCATTTGTACACTTTACCCTTTAAAAAAAGTATTGGTCGCAACTCATTGTAAAGTATTAGTAACAGTTTCTTTTTTGCCATTGTTTTTGTCATAGTAACGATAATAGTTTATAACCTGTTACGAATAATAAAAGATAATAAACAGTTAATGGGTAGTAAATAAAAAAGAAAATAAACTTATAAGCTCATGTGTAAAAAATTTTGAAAGAAAAAAAATACCATATTCATATGAAAATAAATTCACCATGGCCAACAGTAATAGTATATGCCATGGAGATAGGGCAATGGGCCGGGTATTGGTCCCCGTCCCCGTCTCCGTTTAAAAAATCCGTACCCGTCCACGCTTAAAAAACTGCAGGGATTTAAACGGGGATCCCCATCGGGTAATCGGGGAAAACCGCGGGGAAACGGATATACTCGTTTAATCTAAACGGTTATTTAAACGAGTATCAGGACATATATATATATATATATATAATAATAATTATTTTTAATATTTATCTGGTTGGATATCGGGGCAGGTAATCGGGTAATCAGGGTGGGGATTACCAAACCCGTCCCCGTCCCCATTTAGCATAAACAATTTTTCCCTGTCCCCGTTTAGCATAAACGATTTTTCCCCGTCCCCGTTTAATTTAGTTTTCAATTTTCCCCGTCGTGTTCGAGTTTTTTTGCCATCCCTATATGGAGATGCATAAAACACACTAATTTTAGAAAATCTTAATTACATACATACATACACCCCCGAAAGAGGGACATTGGTTTTTTTTATTCTCCTTTTTAGTATGCATTAATTTTTTATTAAAATTAAAATATCTTTTGACTCAGAAGACTAATGTCGACTTAAATTTCTTTTGGTGTAAGACTTAGATTTATTTTAATCCATATTCAAATGTATTCTCATGATATTTTACTAATACAATATTTAAGCCATCCAAATCTCATCCACTCATAAATCGAAAGATATTTATAAACACACCCGAAGCTCCTGAATCAAGTATTAAATCAATTGTAGGCTATAATAATTTATTCAAATGTCTAACCCATTGGCGTACTTATGTGTTCACCCAAGGGATTTCGCTAATGACCTCTCCACGAACTAAAAAGAAGTATCAGTTAACATGGTAAACATATAGAAGCCCTAGAAGCAACAAAAAAGGTTAATTACCATTGCTCTACGATGTCTTCAGTTCCGGCTGCAATACTCGAGTACGATATTCGCCTAATGCCCATATAGGAAAAGTGTTGCGATACGCGGAATAACTGATCATGCAATTCCGGTTGAACACTCCCATGATTTCCTGCACGTAAAGACGGTACAAATTCAGTCAAAGAACATGTGTCGTACACACCGGTGGAGTCGAAAGATTTACCTGTTGTGGGAAATCCCCATTCTCCATTTGAGA
Organism: Hibiscus syriacus; assembly: GCF_006381635.1. Lineage (NCBI taxonomy): Eukaryota > Viridiplantae > Streptophyta > Magnoliopsida > Malvales > Malvaceae > Hibiscus > Hibiscus syriacus. The sequence goes on from NW_024062429.1 coordinate 494,709, forward strand.
ATTTATCAAATATCTAGCTCCTTTGTGCAGTGGCGTTGGATCTCTCTCGGCCTGTTTAAACATGTTCAGAATAGAAACAATGGGGCTGAAGATATTTACAAACTTCTAAATCGACAGATGTGCATCTACGGAAGCTTCGGTATCGTTCGAGCTGAATCAGTTTCCGGACTAACACATGCAGGCACATAAATTACCGAGTTCAAATAGAACAACTTTTCGTGATTTTATCGTTACAACCATGTAGGGAAGGGTCCAAGGTTTCACATTCTCAAAGAGCAACCATGATGGCATAGTCCAATCTCAACATTTAGAAGATACTGCAGTAGGAAATGGCGTTTTACCTGCCCAGCATCGATTAGAGCCAGTATAGCCCAGCCAGTGTTTACCATATGCGGTTTATTGCCCTCGATATTTGAGTAAACCTGTACATGGGAGCATTGAATTCGTTGTAAACAATATACCCAACATAATTGAGTTCCAGACGTCTATGTTTTAGAAGAAAAAGATGACAAAGATGACAAATATGTTAACTCCTATGTTAATCGGACTCGAGTGTGCATGTCGGATATGGGTATTGCCTAACACAGGTCTCTTCATTTTGTGTATTTATTTTCATGTATCTAGAGAGTCCTTGAGGTTCATATCCCCATATCCAAAACTATGTCAAATACTAGTGTCAAACACTGTACTTCAAGGGGAAAAAAAAGGAGCAACATAATGAATGGCTCATGAAGCTGAAGCAACTACTTTGGCAAACAATAGCCCAAGAAGAAAAAAAGATAGGCTCTGCCACGTGGAATTTTCAGGTTTTTTAAAAGAAAATGTCTAAAAGTAGTAATTAAAATTCTAAAAGAATTCTAAAAAACTAAAATTTTATTAAAGAATAATTAATTTCTGGAAATTTCACTTGGTAACACCATGAAATGACATGTGGCACCAACCGATTCAAAAAACTGTTAAATTTAATGGTCAATGTTGGTCCGAAGGGCGAATTGATGAAATTTCAGAGTATATAGGCTCAACTGGGGGGCTTAATTGATTTTTTTTCTTTCAAATGTTTGAACGCTTCTAACACTCTTAACCCAAAAATATATTATACAAAATTTACTCTAAATTAGAACTGAGATTATAAAATTCAGGTGTTCCGCATACGTTTTAAATTAAGAACCGTCACAAGGCAAGTTAATTAACCTAACCTTGTTCCGACAAGAGATATAACTTTCTCCCCAGCCACCTGAGAGAAGTTGTTTAGAAAGGCAACTAACCTTGTTCTGACAAGAAAGGTAACTTTCTCCCCAGCCACCTGAGGGAAGCTGTTTGGACAGCAGAAAATCGCAGGCCTTCCTGATGCTAGACGAGTTATTGAAGTTCTTTCCAGCAGCCGCCAGTCCTTTCACCCCAAACCATGTACCGTATGTGAAGCAAACACCCCATGAGCCGTACCTAGTTGGATTGGACAAGTAACTCAATTGAGTTCAAAACTAGGGAAACCGTGGAGTTGAAACATTGTAGTAGCTTTAGAAAGAAAATTCAGGGACTAATGACACCGGCAGGAGTCGAAAACAAAATTGCAATGTGCTAATCAATCTTCTAATACTTCAATATTTTAACCATACAAAGAAGTTACAGACCAACAACAAAAGCTTCTTATAAACAATGGCTTCAAAAGAGGTTAAGGCCAAACCATGAACCATCCGAGGCTTGTATATTTTCGATGTACTTGGTTGCCTCTTGGATACACTGGTCTATTTTATGTCGACGATGCCCAGGGTGTGACTTTCTAAAAGCTGTCAAAGCTTGAATTGCGGCAGACGTACATTCCACATAACTGAATATCCACCATAATTGATGTTAAACTACATACATCAGGGGGAAAAAAGAAAGAAAAACAGAAAATACAGAGTATAACTCAAATACTGGAATCTTACGGATAGTCAATAACAATATCACCAAAAGTTTCTGCAGGATTGATCAGCTGTAGACATAAAACAATATTGTAAGCTAAGATATATCTACAGCTGGCCAAGGAAGCAGGAATTGCAATAAATAACATAATATTCGCCTATGGATGGTCTTTTCTGTTTTTTCATGAAATACACACCTGAATCCTTCTTATAGTTTCAGATAATTTAGCAAGCTATTTAGTTCCAGGTTTTAGATAATTAAGGCTTGATGTTTCACAAATGTAAAATTAAGTAAAAAATTTGTTGAAAACTAGTGACATAAACGGAGAAACAAGGGATACCTCCAACCATGGGTATGATCTTGTGAGCTCATATGTTGCAAAGCCACCATCTCCATTCTGCAAAGATATGAAAACAAAATCTAATAAATATCAACAACATTCGAGCTCATTAACAACATTGATCTCGAGATAAAATTATATCATGAATGACCATATGAATTACCTGAAGTGAAAGGATAACATTTACTGCATCATATAGCCGATTTGCTTCTAATGGATCTCCAACAATCTCTGGGGATATTTTTGATAACAAAAGAACAACCTGGAGGAAGGTAAAATGTTAAGAAAACATAAGGAAAATTCTCTGAATTCAGAAAAACTTACTTTTAATCCCTCAGCAGTACAATCTGAAATGGGCCATCCATGATCTGCAGTTGAAAAAGGCCAAGCACCTTTGGAAATGTGACGATACCAAAAGTTAAGATCCCCAGGGCAATCTTCTTGAACCTTCAAAACAAATAAAAGAGCATATAAAAGGTACAAAAGCAAGCAGTCTCCCAAATGACTAAACTCCAATATTTTTCCGAAATATAAACCACCTGTGTGTTCCTTAAGTACATGTTCGCTTTCCTCAAAGTCGAACTGTACTCTTCAGTAAGGTTGGTTGAAATAATTGCTTGAACAGCAAAGGCAGTGTCCCATAGTTGACTTCCATTGTAACCCTGCAACAAGTTCAGTATGCCCACACAATAAATGGTCATTGAGATGTTTCAAAAGCAGTAAAAACGTAAAACCCAAAACATAGACACAATAACAGTGCATAGATTAGCAGAACATCATTTATAAAGCGCCAGTTATATTTTCCATATGAAATGGAAGTAACCTTCAGATATCAACAGTTCAAGATTAGCAGCAACAGCTATGCATTTAACTGATGGTCAATGGCTCAAGGCTATTATCAACTAAAATGGATGAGATGGCATACTCACCTGCATTTTCATGCCATCTTCAGCAACCCATAGATAATCATAAAGTCTTGGAAGATGCAACTTGAACGCCTCTGAATTTGGGTCTTCCACCCAACAGCAAAGCATGTTTAAAACCTATTATCAGCAAAATATATATCCCGAAGCAAAACAAATAAAATTAGACAAACAAATGACAATTACAGAATAATTGCATGGACTGCATTTGTTACAGAGTAACCACATCATATCCGTTATGACAAATATCAAAGAAAAAAATGAATATAAACTTGCATGGTAATCTGAATTCTGAAAGACTAGGACACACCAGAGAAATGCAAAAAAAAAAGCTGTATAAGAACCAAAGAAACGTGTATAACTTTTTATTTTTTTCAGATGTACGAGTTTGTTTTTCCCTGCACACCTTATTTACAGGCCCAATGCAGATGTAACGAGTATTCTCATCTTCATAGTGTATGTGCTCTATTGCAGTTTGAAGGGCCTTTTCTCTCAACTTCTTTCCAGGCCAACACATTAGGATAGGTTCAACAATCTTGTGAAGTGATCCCCAAAGAATATCCTGCACAAATGGGTGAGGATAGTACAAATCTTCCTGCAAGACAACGTGATAGGTTCTTGATGTTAAATGAAAATCTACAATAGCAGCAAGGGTGAACTGTTCAACAATCTATCGAAAATGATAACAAGAAAAACCTACGGTCCCTATGATTCTTTTTAACTGGTGGTGTCATCAGCAATGGCTAAGTCCAAAATTAGTTGTGCACTTATATTTAAGGCCATCCAACTATTGCCAATTGATTCCGGATTGAAAGCTTACCATAGAGAAGAGCTCAAGTTGGTTTTGCTCTGATTAGTGGATGGCCATTTAAAATCATTTATAGAAGTATCTACATGTTAGAGGCAGAGCATTTACATTAACTATCAATTTTACTAACCTTTGCACATGCATTTCGTGCTCGATTCCATTCTATTTCATGGTATGGAATGGTATAAAGCTCCTTCCTCAAAGCCAAAACTGTTGGTGTTATAGGGCCAACAAACCTCTTTCCATATAAATAAGACATAGGCAAATAGACCATCCGGCAGTGACACCACATCCTTCCTGTCGTTGAGGGAAAAAGAAACTAGTTGTTTTATTCTCTTCGGGAGAGAATTGGTAAGAATGCAAATTCAACGAAGTTTCTAAATTGAAATGAAGGGACAAGAACCTGGATGAAATGGGAGCATATAAGGGAGAAGCCATATCTCAGGGGGCAAGGGATTATTTCCAGACCATTCAAAGGCTCCAAGCACCTGTTGCCACCAAGAATTGCATGCAATTATTATCAAATTGATGCTATGTGAATAGCAATATCACCGAATCAGACACTAAAACCAACATAGTAAGGGTTAGGTTCTGAACTGAAAGCCACATTTTCCCCCATGATGTTATTTCAGTAGTACCACCATGGTTCAAAATCCAATCTCGTCCTTTCTCCATTGCTCCCTGCCCATCATTAGGTCTTTCACCAAGCAATCTTAAAGTGACATAAGTCAAGGCAGAACCAAACATTGTACTTGGGCCCTCAATGTGTAAGCCCCATCCACCATCTTCATTCTGCAATTGCATAAGCATAACCATAGTTCAGAAACATTAAAGCAGGAATCCAATAAGAAAAAGAAACAAAACGCTGGACACAAAAACTTGAGGAGGTAGTAAACTAGCTAAAAGAGCAACATAAAAGACATTTGAATTGCCTGATGATTGTAGAGGTAGCGAATCATCTCCTTCTTATGTTCTTCTGATAAGACTGCATTCAATGCCCCAGTAATAGACAGAGTAATTACCTGATGCCATTACATGAACAAAACAAAATTATTTATCAAGACTACATAATGATTTTTTCAAAATTATAAGTCATTTTCATAATAAGATTTGATATGGTAAAAGGAAAACTTTAGCCCACCAATGTAAGACAATATAAGTCAAACTGATGTTATCAGGAACACTTTAATTAAAAAAATCAGCACTTACCAAGCCAGGCATAAGAAACATGGGACCTCCATAATCACCTGGCCAATGCCCATCATGGGCCTGGAGAGATGAATGAAAATTTATAGCTCTTCGTAACGTATTTGTGACCATCCCTTCCGTTACATTTTCTGATTCCTCAATTTTTACCTGAGGCAAAACCTCAGATACTGGGTTTTTCTTGGAAAACTGTATTATGAAGGGGAAAGATATCAAATGAAAAAAAATGAATAACTGAAGAAAATTATGCATAATTTGTTAAGAAAAAAAAGGATGAAATATTAACAATCCAAATAACAGTACAGAATCAGGAGAGCTATGAAAAGTTTCTACCCTAAAACTGAAAGGAAAAGACATAGGTGGCAGGATTCAAATCGCGGTTGCGTTTTTGGAGGGCACCGCTACCCTATATCGCGGGCATAGCTGGCGCTATTGCGGCGATTGCGGGTGTCGCGGTCAAATAATAGCGTTTTCGGAGGGCACCGCTACCGCTATATCGCGGACCGCTATTTAAATCCCTTGGTGATATTTAAAGAATAAAATTGCATTAACTGCATCACTCATAAAGAAAAATGCTACCAAAAGATCCCATTATGTAGTATAATCTGTGGAGAAAATGACTGCGGTAATAAATTTTATCCTATCCGGCAGTTAAAAAAATATCATCAGCTTGAAATACTCAATCGCTTTTGGAGAATTGGACTCCATGTAATTATATCAGAGCTTTTTTACTGTTCTCAAACAAGCAGTCTATCCATTTCCCATAAAATTTCTCCAGCCCCAGAAGCTCGAGTGAAATACTCAATCGCTACTAGCAGCAAATCTTAAGTTCAAACATACTGATAACCAATTGCCAAGACCTGAAGCTAGCTGGCTATGCAAAAACTATTTTGAACAAGTGATAGGTTATCAATATTTAGGAGGAATTGCGCTGTGCCGTTTGCAACATCAAAGGGAAGGCGCTGATAGCAGTCGTAAGCAGGCTGCTGGGAAGGGTTAAAGAGACGGTGATCTTAACAAAATCAAAGCAGACACTACTAACACTGCACTTTGTAACATTTTGCTTAGATTGCTTGGTAATTGTTCATTGACTGATGCTTGGTAGTACTTCGACTGCTTATGTACAAGATTAAGAAACAACTATCACAATAACAGTTATCACCCCAAAATCCAAATACAGTAAAAAGAAAAAAGCAAGTGGAGCAAAGAATGAGAAACGGCGGGATTTCAATCGTACTACCTAACACTAACATGCTAACACATCACTATTATTGTCTTATCTGAATTAAAGAAAAATGGAACGCAATGAGAAATGCATAAGAGAAAACGAAGAATGTGTATCAAAATACCTGGAACCGCATAAGCAGATCTGAGCTGTGCTTCTTTTTCAATCGATTGCTGGTGAAGTTGAGGCGAGCTTTCTCGATCTCCATCAACTCCTCCGGCGATTCAACGTCGGGATCGAACTCCCAAGTCTGTCTCCCCACGTGATTGTTCACGGTCCTCAGCCATGGATTCCCTCCCTCGGCGATTTTCAGTTTCCACATTTTCGATTCTCCGGCACCTGTATAAAACCTAGTCGGAATACAAATAAAAATTTAAGCAGCGTTGAGCAGATTAGCAGAGAAGGCCAAATTTCATGCAGTCGAGGTTTTCAACAGAAATGAGCACTGCGCAGTCTAAGAAGACAGTTATTAACTTATTATGTATTTATATAGTAAATAATATTCAAAATTCAAAAAGATTTTAATAGAGAGAGAGAGAGAAAGAGAGACGTGTCGTCGTAGTTTTCGTCTGCTGTTGCGCTGTAATCGAACTCAAATCACATGACTTTAAATAAATGTTTTAGGGTAAATTATAAATTTAATCATTCAACTTTCTCCTAGCTCTTATTTTCTTTTATAGAATTAAAAAAATTAACTTATTTATTAAAATTTCAATTTATTTCTATTTTGATCACTTGAGTATTTAATTATAAATGAAAGTGTGACATGACCGATGCATGTACTGATGTAAATTATTTTTATTGATTTAAAATTCATGTGACATCTATCATTTTTTTAATTTTAACTTTTTAAAAGGTAAGAGTTTTTAAATTTTATCCTAATGTCACGTTGATGTTAAAATTATCATTCTCTGACTTTCTCTCTAACCATTAAAGATAACTCACCTCATTATCTCGTATCACGCTATCACTTTAGATTTTATCTAAATCGCTTAAGAACTCATAAAACTCTACACTCAAAATTTGTGAAACTCCAAATAACTTTGGTTTGTAATATCCACCTTTAATAAGAGTGAAATCAAGATATACAACTCATGTTCTCTTTCTTCACTTCCACGTCGTTGTGGTTTGAAAAAAAAGATACTTTACCGTTGAGAAACCAAAAGAAATTTAAAATTAGAGATTTTTCTCAAAAAAATAAAAAAAAATTGGGATCATTTCGCAGTTTTTTAAAATAAAAATGTTTAATCATTACACCGATAAGTGTTTAATGAAAAAAAGATTAAAATATGAATAAAATAAAAGTTTAGTAAGAAAATTAAAAACTTTTAAATACTTCTAACTAAATAATCACCATAATTTAATAAAAAAAATTAATCCCAAAACATGTACATGGTAAAAAATAAAAGAACTTAAAACTTGAAGAAACTCTTCAATGGAGAATAACAACTGTTTTAATAGAAGATCTAGAAATAGTTAAGGAATGAAATATTAAATATCCATTTTGAACTAAAAAAAAGCAAGTACTTAGAAACGGTGTAATTTAAATATTTATTTTGAAATAAGATAATTTTCATAATTATTATTTAAATGAGTAATAGTTGTTAATTTTATTGGAAAAATACAATAAAATTACGAGAAAAAATAAACTCAGATTTAGAGAGATTTTTTTAAAGTTTGATTATCGATTAATTCAGTTCGAAATCAATTAATTAATCAAATTACTAATTTTTTTTAAATATTTAATATATTATTTATATATTAGTTAGATTTAAGAGCGTTTAAATTTTGGATTTAACTGAATTAACCAATTAAATTAACTTAAAATATTAAATATATATTATTTAACATTTTAATTAATTCGGTTAACCGATATAATTAATCTAATTTTGTTCGATTCGATCAAAAAAATTTAAATTTTTAAATTCGATTAACGATTTAAGCTAAAAAAAATTCGATTAATGAATTTTAATTAATTCGATTCAATTGGTCAACCGAACCAACCACGTATCTCTAATTGTAACAATCCTTTCAAGTCAATGGTATATGACGAATTATTGCCGCCACAAAAACCACCGTGACTGTTGCCGCCATAAAAACCAAACCACCGTGAAAGCGATTGAAAACAAGATGAAATGAAGGAAACAAGGGGTTCAGTCAGATAATATTGGAAACCGCGACAGAATTGTTTTATGTATATTTTATTAGTTTTTTAATCTCCAAATTCACAAACTCTTGGCCTAGTCAAGAGGGATTTTGTGCATGCATCGAAAGCAGAAAGAGAAAGGGCCGGCACTCCGATTGTTTATTTTATTATTGGGTAAAGTACACCAGGAGTTCATAAATTATGATAAAATGATCATTTTTGCCACTAATTTTTCAAAAGTTACAATATAATAATCAATTTATCAGTTTACTACAAAATGTCACCGTGATATTTTATGATAATAAGTTTTGATAAATTTAATGATCATTTTGTAACAGTTTGATAAATTTAATAATCAATTTTGTAACAGTTTCGATCTAATTAACATAAATATAAATATATTTTTCATTTTCATTAAGATCAAATCGAGTCTTTTTCATCATAAACCCAATCTCATCATTCAAAAAGTCTAACCCAAACTCAAACTTTCATAAGAATAAATAAATAAGCAAACTTATAGGGTCATGCCAGAATCCTTTAGGTTCATATTAAACGTCCATCCCTATGTCACTGTTATCATTTTATAATAATTTGATAAACATAATGATCATTTTATGATTATTGAAAGTTTTGTGACAAAAAATTATTTGAGTAAGTTTAGAGACCTCCTGTGTAATTTACCCTTTATCACTTACAACACCAAATGAAGACACAAAATCTGCAATTTTCAGAATATTCGTAAATAACACAAGCAGTCGTTTAAATCAATGCAAAAACATTGCTTCTTGTTAGCTGTCACCTTTAACTTTTTTCAAGGTTTGGATCATTAACAATAAGTTAAGTAATAAGATGGCAAAGTCGAGGCCAAACCCAACTTCATTCAGTCTTCACCACCATTAATCCACGTCGAAATCAATGAAGCGTTCTTCACAAGGTCACAGGCAAGATCATCTGAACTTCTGTTTCTGTGAAATTCAAAATCGCGATAAGAAAATGACCCATTGTTTTTTGGATTTTGATTTGTAAAAATGACAGGTACTAGCAGAATTTAAATAGTTCTCGTTTCTTATTCCCGCCATGATCAGAGCTCGATGAACGGTATAATAATCGAAAACTTGGGTTTCGGTGTATGATGAAGACTTCTTCCTTGTTCTTTTTCTTCGGAGGAGTTGTTGTGCTGATTATATTGTTGATTATCGTGTTAATCTATTGGAAAATTTGGAGACCGAAGGGTATCAAGGGTATTATATCGGAGAGAAAAAGGCATGCAGGTAACGTGTTTGATGAATTGTTTCACTGGGAGTGTTGTTGGTTTGTGAAGTTGATTCATGTGTCGTTTGCAGCATCGACGGATTTCTTTAGCGGCGATCTTCGAAGTATGTTCTATTTTGACTTCCGGACATTGAAGAGGGCAACCAAGAATTTTCACCCTGATAATTTCCTTGGCAGAGGTGGATTTGGACCTGTTTACAAAGTAAGCAAACTTATATATATATATATATATATATTATCTAAATCTAATCTATTTCGAGTTTAAGGAGGGTTCATCCTACCTGAAACTCAACCTAAATTGTGAGAAAAAACCTGCATCTATCTCAATCCGATACAATATAAAAAAAATTATTTTTATTTGACAAAATAGGGATCTAATTGGAAAATATTATAGAGAGGGATATTATATTAGTTATCGCTAAATATATAAAATAAAATTATACAATTATCCCAGGTCAAATCGGGTCAGATTTTTCATCTTAAACACGAACTCGACCTCAACCTAAACCCATTTTTCTACTAAAAAAATTAACTCTATAAGATCAAATCGAAACTCGTTGATTTCAGATAAAATAATCATCTCTAATGATATATCTTTGAATTTAGTATAAATTAATTAATGCATTATATATGATTTTTTGTTTAAATAATATATGATGATTATAAGATAATAATTATTCAAAATTTTCTTAAGTTATTGACATCACGCATATATAATGTAGACACATATGTTCGAACTTAGAACTTCTAAAAAGAATAATATTTTCTTTTATCACTTAAATCACTTTATGAGTTCCAATTGTATATGGTTCCTAATTATATAAAAAGCTTAGAAATAATTAATCATACCTATATCTAACATATAGTGCGTTACATACAATGATGGATTTTAGCAAAAATAAAATAAAATTGGGGACTTAAACTTTTTAAAATTTTAAAAGTATAAATTATTTTTTTTATAAAATTTGAGGTTGACGATAATTTAAAAAATTTAAGGTTTTTTTTTATTAAATTAAGGGGACTTAATTAAAAATGTTCAAAAAAGGTAAAACTTAATGATAATTTCAAAAGTGTTGAAGGGGTCAAATTAAAATTTTAGAAATTTTGAAAGGCCAAATGTTAATGTTTTAAAATTAAGGGAAGGGCCACCCTGGGCCCATCCATTATCTCGTCCGTCTTGGTTTGCATATTCGAGGACAGAGACGGCTATAGGGGCTGGCAGGAATTTTGGTCCCAAAATGTTTAAATTATTCTTTAGTCCCTTTAGAAATTGTAACGTTTTAAAAGTACATTAGTAAAATTATATATTTATCCCCAAAATGATAATTTTATGTTTTACTCTATTCAGAAATCAATGGATAATGTAAGTTATATTATATCTTTGATTAAAGTACACCAAAATAATCTTTTGGACAACCAACTTTCAAATCTAATCATTAAACTTCACAAACGATTATAAAATATCATAAAATTTATCAAATTATTATAAGATGGTCATTAATTTTATTTAACTATGTCTTGAGATGCATTTTGAATTGATATTAAAAACAATAAGGATTTTGCCTGAACTTTTTGTTGTTTTGATGTTTTTGGATAGGGAAAGCTAAGAGATGGAAGAATGATTGCTGTGAAAAGACTGTCACATGAGAGATCCCAACGAGGAGAGTCGGAGTTTCTGTCGGAGGTGAGGTTGATCACAAGCATCCAACACAAGAACCTGGTTCGCCTCCTCGGATGTTGCTCCGACGGCTCTCAACGTTTACTTGTCTATGAGTTTATGAAGAATGGCAGCTTGGACCACATTGTATATGGTATATACAACTCACCCCATTCTTCTCCTACAACTCATATGTATACATATATGTATGTGTATATAAACATGGATCAATGATTCATTTTACTCGTACTAGATGAAGGAACAAGCTGCCCTTTTCGGAAGATAGAATGTTATATAGCTAGGGATGGCAAAAAAATATTTACCCGACTGATTTTGATCTGATCCAATAAGATCAAACTTTTTTTTATATATAAGATTTGGGTTTCGAGTTGGATCAGATTCATGTTTAGGAAAAACCCATACTGTTCTAGGATAATCACAAAAAAAAAAACACTTCTTTGAAATGTGTCTTGTCTTGTAACCCAAACTCTGTAATGAACTTGAGAATACTTTCTTTTTTATCTACTTTGAAGTGTGTTTTGTCTTGTGAATTGACGCAGGAACAAAGGAAGTATTCTTGAACTGGGAGACTAGGTTTCAGATCATTTTGGGTGTAGCACGAGGGCTTCAGTACCTACACGAGGACTCGCATATGAGGATTGTTCATAGGGATATCAAAGCAAGCAACATTCTTCTTGATGACAAGTTCCAACCCAGGATCGGTGATTTTGGGCTGGCTAGGTTCTTCCCCGAAGATGAAGCTTATCTTAGCACCAACTTTGCTGGCACTTTGTAAGCTTCTCCTCTCTTCCCTTACATTCTTCTATCAATAACTCATGTTTAAGCGGTAGTGATCAATTCGATTTAAAAAAAATTTGACTCGACTCAATTCAATTGAATATTCACCTCTAATAGTCCACGTAAACACGTTCATAATGATGATGAAATGATTTGTTTTTGGTGTTTGGTTTTGTTGAAGGGGTTATACGGCTCCGGAGTATGCCATTAGAGGAGAATTGTCTGAAAAAGCCGACATTTATAGCTTTGGAGTTCTTGTTCTTGAAATCGTTAGCTGCAGGAAGAATACTGATCTTACCCTGCTTTCCGAGATGCAGTATCTACCTGAATATGTGAGCAATTTCAATTTTGGTAACTTTTAATATTTCTTTATAATACAGATTAAATTTTAAATATAAGACATTAGATTCCTTGAAAAAAACATTTAGGGTTCAAATATATAACTTGAGAGACAAGTCGATAACTCTATGTCGATCAACGTTCAACAAAAGAGAGTTTCTCACCCATTCTCGGGGTCCTTTTTTATTTCTATCCTGAGATCATTCTTTTGTTCTCCATGAACTTTCAGGGCTTTCGAATCTATTACCATCTTAGCTAATAAACTATCATCTCTCTCTTTGTAACCCAATGAGACTATCAACTGAAAATTTGATATCAAAGCCTCTACTATTCTATCTATGATTCAGCCATTATCATGCATGCATGTATCTTGATTACATATTAATTATTATTGTTTTTTATACTAGCTAGGCATGGAAGTTGTATGAGCGAGGCTGTATGCTTGATTTAGTTGATCCAAGACTAAGACAACATGGATCGTTGGTGGAGAAAGATGTGGTACGGGTTATCAATGTAGCCTTCTTTTGCCTTCAGCTTCACCCGAACTTTAGACCGCCGATGTCCGAGATAGTAACCATGTTAACCTGCACCCCAGAAATGGTTGGAACACCCTCCAGACCCGCCTTCTTCAACCGAATCCGACGTAACAAGAACAACGATATTCTGTCGTCGTTGTCTTGGGACACTATGACCGACGCTTTCCCTTCGGTCCAGACTGAGTCCACTCCATCTCAGGTTCACAATTAGATGCCTCATTGGAATCACTTTCATTATAGCTCAAGGAACCTTAGGTTTGTTTTCTATTTGTGTGAATTTTTTAAGATAAAGAGGGATATATCAATCAATATTGATATGAAATCTCTAGAATTTCATATTTATAACCGTTTAAAAGATTGTTGCATCAAACAAATAATTATACATTTTTAATTTACTCAAAACTTGGCTCACAATATCTAAATGTAACTCGCAAAAATCGAAAATCTCTATGATGTAAATAAATAAGCATGTTAATGACAAACCAAAATCACATGCATCCTCTTCTATCTACAATTCCAGCCAAGTATGTTAGTTTAGGGGTGAAATCGTACCCGTTTTGGAGGGAACTCTGGATTTGATACACCTTACAAAATAGTTGCACATTGAGCACTTCAGAATTGTGAATTGCTGAGGAAGGTAACCATGCATCTTGTTTGTTGAAACATCGTATCGATCTTCTGCCATACTTCCGATTGGATTTCAAGGAGCTTCTTTGCCTTGTCTTGTAACTTCGGACAGAGGCGTATTGTTTCACCATGTATCTGAAGAAAGACATTTCATCAACGGAAAGTCAACATAAGAGCTCTTGCAAAATAGCACTAGCAAAACCAGAATATAAGAGAAGATGCATCACCCAATTGTCAATCAAACTAGCATTGAATATATTAATCAGGGAAACCTACGTTAAGCACTTTGAGCTCTTCTGCTATCAGAATTTCAGTAAATTTGGTGACTGGTTTTGGATTATTCATAGTTATGGTCATTCCAGATGCGAATCATTTGTTATTTGGGTCATCTTCGAGTTATATTAGGCAAGTTCGGGTTGTTGACTTTATATGGCCAAATTCTGTTGGATTGAGTTCATGTTTTGTGTAATTGGTTGTGGGTCAGAACTGGGACATCTACAAACCCAAAGGTCTATCGTAAAAGTAAAATAAAAATGAAATTCTTTTAAGTTAAGAAAACAATACCTTCATAAATAACCTGATAACAGCTTGTATGAACTCAAAATTGTTCCTGGAGGAGATCTCATAAACAAAATAATCCAATAACAGTTCGATTGATATCATCTCAGGTTTCCGATCAAGCTCTTCGAGATTCTCATCGTCAATGATCTGAAGCATCCAAAGCTCCATGTCCAAAGCCGAAGGAGACAAGCCTTTAATATAATCAGTAAATGCTAGAACTGCAACATGTTAAGGGTACACAATTATCAGTTGCAAAGAAGTTTACCAAGGATATTCGATAAATTTCAAGTGGAACTTACAATTTTTCATCTCCGCAGAGGACTGGAGACGGTGCAAAAATGCGGATGGTGGCATCTCAAGCTTCCTATCATTCTTTTCCTCTTCATTGCCTTTTGCATCATTATGCCCATTAGCTTCACTAGGCGTAAATAATCTCTCTCCAGAAAGAGATGGAGCTGAAGGCAGGAAGAAAGGAGCCTTCTCAGGTTTCTTGGGAGGCTCGATTGGTCTATTGCGAACCTGCAATTATAATGCAACTATGGAATCAATCTCTGCAGAAGCCCTACCTAAACTATACATAAAGCCAAAATAGAATGAACATATTTATGTCCGGTACCAAACTACATGAAATAAAGAAAGAGTAAAGAGAGACCTTTATAATGTCTAAATTGATCAAGCTTTGCCATTGGCTTTTGGGCAATAGTGAGAGAGTAACTAGTTCTGGTATCTGCTTTATCAATGTTGCAGAGACAGAAGCATCTATATAAACTGAGTTGTCTGTAATGGGTTCATCAGAATCCTCAGTCTGAGATCCATCCATAGATGAGATGGATGGTAAGCTGACATTTACAACTTCCTTTCCGCTTGCAAAAGAATCCACATTTACAACTATGAGGATGGTAAGGACTATATCGGTGGCAGTGGTCATGGCCGATTTTAGAGATTTTTTATAATTAAAGAGAAATTAGTATATTTTTTTTTATAAATATAATATTATTTTTAATATTTTTAAAAAAGTAAATTTCAAAATACTATATTGCGCACATGTCATTTAATGGAAGAAATTAACGTTGTTGATATCCCGAACACCTAAAATAGTAACGTTTACAACGTTAGGCACCGGGATTGGTAAAAAAATATTTTATGCACCTATTTGTGAAAATGGGTATAGTTTGGACACTTATGTCATATTTAAGCCTTTTTTAACTTGATTCGATTTTATAATTAGATCAACTGCACCAGGTACCACCGAACTTTAGGCGATGCATCGTTTATACCATTAAACTTTTAATTTGGCCAATTATAGCACTGAACTTTGATTTTGGTTTCAATTATACAACTATGTCGTTAAATAATTAAAAACGGATCAAAACATCATTTTGGTGAGGTGTCTTCGTCAACATTCTTCAGCCACGTCATCGTTCCATTAACGATTTAATGATTCAGTGGTATAATTGAAACGAAAATCAAAGCTTAGTGCTCTAATTGGAAAATTTAAAGTTCAATGGTATAAACGATATAAAGCCTAAAGCTCGATGATATCTGTTGTAGTTTACCCTTAATTTTGCTTTAATTTCATTTTAAATTTGATTTTGTAAGGAGATTAACATTTGATATTTTAATTTAACTAACAAATTGCATGGAATGTTTTATATGTACTGTGTTATCATGTACTCGTTTATATTTGATGTTTAAAATTTTGGTTATCTAATTGAGTTTTCTTTAGAGATGATTCTATTATGTATAGACTTAACAAAAAAAATATGAAATCGGTCGAATATTACATCGTTATGAAAGTCGCATTAATTGAAAAAATGTGTTAAAACATCATTCAAGTTGTTTCCTTAATGCACTGAAAATTTTCTTTTTTAATTATCGGTATTTAATTCACTGATAGAACAATTCGAATCAAAATATATAAATATTCATTATAACAACAATCCATAAATACATATATGTGTAATAAAACAACTCCTCCCTGTTTATTAAAATGGGTAAACTATATTAGATACCACTGAACTTTAGATGTTGTATCGTTTATACCACTGAACTTTCAATTTTGTAAATTATAACACTGAACTTTGATTTTTCTTTCAATTATATCACTGAACTGTTAAATGGTTAACGAAACGATGATGTGATTGACAGTTGTCAACATAGACACTTCACCAAAATGATATCGTTTTGATATGACTGTTAACAATTTGACGGCCTAGTGATATAATTGAAATGAAAACTAAAATTCAATGCTATATTGACAAAATTAAAAGTTCAATGGTACTAATGATACAACTACTAAAGTTAAAGAGGCATGAACGTCTAAAATTGCTTCCAAAGAGACTGAAGAAGCTGAATCTTGACTTGATTCAGAGCTAGTTTCTTCTGGTTCTCCTTCTTCGGATCCAGTTGGCGAATATGTGTTGTAAACCTCTCTCGACCGTTCGAACGAGCCACCACGGTCTTCCGGTGACGAAAACAATGTAGCCTGTGCTCAGTCCTAGCACCACTCCGCTTCCGTACCCCATCATTACAACTTTCCAGAAAAAGGGTACTTCAGAACCTTCATGTTCAGTCGCCAATGGTGCCGGTGGTTCGGCCACCCCACGGTTGCCGCATTGCCTAGACAACGGTAAGCCACACAATCCCGAGTTATCGCTGTAGGAATCATTATCAAAGGTGCCGAATTGATTCCCCTGGGGAATTGATCCAACAAGATTGTTGCTCGAAAGATTCAACACTGCAAGAAATGTCAAATTTGTCATCTGAGAAGGAATCCTGCCATTGAGCTTGTTTGACGAAAGATCTAATGATTCGAGTGCCACCATATTTCCGAACGATGCCGGGATCGGACCGGTGAAGTTGTTGCGAGAGAAGTTGAGCATTTGAAGGGAAATAAGTTGTCCAACTTCCTCCGGAATTCGTCCACGGAATCGGTTGTACGACAAGTCCATGGATACGAAAATGTCTAGCGTCTTCGTCAGTTCCATCTCCAATCTTTTCGTTGTTACATTCACGGAAATGTGGTAATCCCTAATGCCGACTAAATGAAGGCCGAGGCGGTAAACTAACGGTTGCAGACGTGTCTCCATAGGTTTCACTGTCATTGCTCTCAAATTTCGGAAAAGTTTTGAGGGCAAGGTGCCGGTGAACTCGTTTCCAGAGAGATCGATCATTCGCAATGCGGAGAAGTCAAATGAAGCTGCGGAATGAGTCAGTGGTCCATAAAATCTATTAGATCTCAATATAAGAACTTGCAGACTTGGGAGTGAAGCTAACCAATGGGGAAACTTATCAGCCAAGTTATTGTTTCCTAAGTTCAAAAGCTGCAATGACTTGGAATTGGCCAAAGATGGTGGTACTAGTCCTTCAAATTGATTGTTATTAAGAAAAAGATGAGTCAAGGAATTATTCACAAAAGAATCCGGGATCTTTCCGCCGAAGTTGTTCATTTGCAAATCGACGAACGCAAGCGAGTTGCTGAAGTTCCCAAGACATTCGGGTATAGTTCCATTCAAGTTGTTCCTGGACAAGTCGAGAACTGTGAGTTCACTCCAATTGCAGATTGAAGAAGGGATATTTCCTGTCAAATTATTCCCTGAGATTAAGAACTCGTTGAACAACTGCTGATTCGGAGTTCGAAGATTCAAGCAAGTCGAGAGAATCGGGCCTTGAAGCATGTTCGAACGAAGGTCAAGTATGCCTAATTTCTTTCCCGGAAACTGCTCCAAAGTGGTCAGCAAGTTATAAGAAAGGTTCAGCACAACCAGTTCTTCCCACCCTTGAGCCTCCCATTTGGAAATTCCACCGGAAATCATGTTATTGGAGAGATCTAGATACTCCAACTTCGATGTTCGAAAGAAACTCGGGAACTGCCGTATGCTACAAGACGAGAATGCCACGGTTGCAATCCGAGGGGAGGAATGGTTCGCATCTTTGCTGCTTGTGCCCAATGATAGTAAACTATTATTGGAAAGATCAAGAACTTCAAGACTCGAGAATTTCGAAAGCATACCGGGCACGATTACACCACTCAAGTTGTTTGATGACAATCGAAGTTCTTTAAGGTGCACGGCACTGAAAACAGAATCAGGTACTGGACCACTCAAGTTGCAGGAAGACAATCCCAAATATGTTAGCTTGCCAAGGTTACGAAAAATATCCGGAATCCGTCCTCGAAGATGATTTCCAGATAGATCCATGGACTTGAGTCGACTGAGATTTCCGAATGATGGTGGAATTAACCCTCTAAAACCACAATGGGAAAGGTCCAACAACTCAAGGCCACTACTCCAATTTGTCATAGGGAGATAACTTCTAAGATCTTCATTCCCACCTAACCCTATACCTTTGAGGTTCGGAAACTGAAAAAATGGAGTCGGAAACTCCCCATGCAACCGACAGTCTCCGAGACTCAAATGTCTTAACGACGAAGACAAGTTTAGAAACGAAGAAACCGCAACACCGGACATGTCGACGGAGTCGAGCATAAGGTTTCTCAATCTGGTCAAGTTTCTTACAAGCATCTCAAAACCTTGTGCATCAAGTATCAAACTGGAAACAGGATCAGAGAAACTATTATACGAGAGATCAAGATGGGTTAAACTCACCAACCGAGCAAACAATTCGGGCGAGATAGCGCCTTCGAAATTGTTGTATGCAACGTCGAGTCGTCGGAGTCGACGCAAGCGAAACAGGCTGCTGGTGTTGCCAAGAGGCTGCTGTTAGCAAGGAGAGAACCGTTAAGGCAACTGCTGCTGAGATCGATGCCGATTACGTGACCGGTCCGGTTGTCGCATTCGACCCCCGGCCATGAACAACAATCAGTGCTTTTGTTCCATGACTCTGTCTTTGGGTAGAAAAAAGGGTAAAATTCCGTACAGAGAATATCATTTATATTAATGGCGTTTTTAAATTGTAGCAAAGCATCTCTTTGGTTAGGAAGACAGAGAGAAGAGGATGGAGGAGAAACAGAGGAAGAGAAACTCCATGAAAGTTGCAGCAACACCAATAGCAGGCAAAGCCTTCCCATTTTTTTTCTCGAGAAACAAACAACAAAGTCAAGGAACGTTATGGTGAGAGCATCTGAGCATGCATATATTTAAATTTCCTATATATTTTTATACCTGTTTCAAGTCAACTAAGTCTCCTTTCTTCCACTATTTTATTCAATGCATTTCAGAATAATTTATTCAATGTGAAAACCATCACAATAAAGAAAATTATATTAGAACGATCATTTTCATAATGATTTTTATAGTATCAAACCATATAATATAATCAAATACAATAAAACGTTAATCTTATAAGTAAGATCATACATATGTGTGAGTTGGGAATGACTAAATTTTTTTTTGACCAGATAATATTATAATCATTTTACACTATTTAAAAAAAATAAAAGTTTAAATTTTAATATAATGAATGAAAATTTTTAAATTAAAAAAAGTAATCTTATAAATAAGATTAGATAATAATAATTAATTTAAATTAATTGATTAAATATATCAACTCTAGATTTTTCAAATAAATTAAGCTTACGTACTGCTAAATTTTATCCATGAGTTAGTTGGATGGGACTAATTTATGTATATATATATATATAGGTAAAAGAAGCAAAATAATTTAGACATTTTTTAAATTGAATTAGGTTGGGATTATTTTAGATTTATATTTGTCCTTTTCTACCTACTCTTTGTTTACTTTTACCAATCTTTTTACTCAGTTTCATACTTAGACACCGACTGAATTCTAAAATATATACAAATCATACGACAACCAATTTTGTATTAATTATAAAACTAACCTAACAACGAAACAAGAAATAAAAAAATTTAAAAAAATTGATTTTTTTCCATTAATTTAAAAGTAAATATATGATAATATTGATTCTAAAGACTTAATTCATTTGACAAAGAATAATTAATACTTAGATAAGTTAATTTTAATCAAAAGCAAATTTTACCCCCCAAAATTGATGTCATCCAAAACTAAAATAAAAGAAATGAGAATAGTAAATTAAAAACTTGAAGGAATAAAATGTACAAACATGTCGACACATATTTGCTCGACCTCGAGCCGATCACAATGGTGACACTTATAAACCTTATCTTCAATCACTTAATGAGTGGATATCTAGAATGTTATATTTATGAGTGGATGTTTAGAATATTATATTTAAACATTTAAAGAAACTCATATATATAAACAACATATAAAACTAATTATGAACGACCATGCAAAGAAAACACAACAAAGAAACGTAGAAGACTGAGTTTAAGTTGGGAAGAATTACAGGCAAAACAATACTATCCCAGCATATGGCACATTTAAGCCATATACCAGCGGAGCACTTTGCCTCCTCAACAGAGAATTCCATGTTAAGCAGATGACATGATAAAGTTTTAATCAAGCAAAAGACGATCCGTCACTACCGATCTTTGAGTTCCTGCTCAAACTGAAGCAATTTCTCCCGGACAGGCTGCAAAAACAGCTTCTTCAAATCCCGGACAATCTGCTGCTTGTCTTGCTGCACGAATTCTTTCTCTTCACTGAGCTTCACTTCCATCTATGGTTATGCAAAATGAGATACATAAAGAACATTTTAGTCGGCTTTAGTTGCCTATGCCAAACTCTCATTACGGTTCTAAAAGTCGATACGTTACAAAGACCTTGTGCGAGGTTATGGAAATAATTACCCTCCCTAGGGTTTAGAGTGTTCTTCCCTTAACCTAGATCTACAAATCATGTATCATTATGGTTTTCCAGTTATGTTATGCCATAATCGAGGTATATTTCTATGAATTTTTTCATGTTAACGATTCATATTGTATAGCTTCTGTGCATTCAAGAAGTTTATCCTACTATCTCTTTGACACCAAATAGAGATTATTAGCGCACTCAACTCGATCATACCTGCAAGTCATCGAGCTCGCCAAATGAGAATTCTGGGATATCAATATGTCCCTTAACATTTTTCTTCTCCTCCTGTATATGCCACTCGCCTGATATCGATTGAAGTCCCAAATTTGATCAGCAAAATTATAAAATAAGCTTCAGAAGTAAAGGATAACACCACATTTCTATGTTACTAGGACTCGGGAGCAAGTATCGGGCATGGGTATGATTAGATTTGTCTAAGTTTCTTTGAAGAATCCTTGGAGGTCATATCCTCCACTTAATGAAAAATGATGAGTCCGACCCAACTTACCTTTGACTTTTAATGTCAACTCATACGTATAACCTACTCGCTTCTTGTTTCTTACAGTCACCAAAAATGCCTGCACAATCAGGAATATTCACCAGGAAATAAGATTAGTCTATACACGAACAGCCATCGGTGCAGTTTAGTTAAACTACAACAATGGTGTGAAATAACAGTGAGACCAAAAATAACAAATGAAAGATAGAAACACTGACATCGCCAACACATTTGGATACATCAGAAATCTCGGCCTTGCCATGAGGCAAGTCCAATGTGCCCACAGATTTAAGCAATTCCTGGAAAACAAAATTGGTTTTTCAGTTCATTTGAAGCTTTAAATATGCATATACAAGCACGCACAAATTATATATAAAAGAAAGCAGAGTTTTGTATAAAGACTAGGGGGTGCTTATCTAGAGAGTTCGGCAGTGCTCGACTCGTGCTCGTAAAAATATTTTGCTGCTCGACTTAACTCGTTGCTCGTAAACTTGTTAAAATTGTGCTCGACTCGTGCTCATTAAAACAAGTTGTTGCTCAACTCGACTCGTTCATTAAGCTCACTAAAAAATTTACCTTATTTTTTTTAACTAAAAATAAAACTTACTAATACTATACGAGGATATTAGGGTTGGATTTTTTTGTAATTAAAATAATTTTATTAATTAATAATATTTTATTATTTACTAAAAAATAATATATTAGTTAAATTATTATTATTTATTATTTATTAATAAAAATTATTATTTAGATTTATTTTTTGAATGAAATAATTTTGAAGTAATTACTAAAAATATATTTAAAAAAATTAACGAGCTGTTCACGAACTTATCGAGTCGAGTTCGAGCACGAGTCAAGTCAACTCGAGTCGAGCGTTTACCAAATTTTGACTGAGTCGAGTTTAAGCTGCTCAGCTCGTAAAGCACCCTATTAAAGACCTTTAATCTTTGGGTAGCCCAGCTATTAAGGTTTTTCTCCTCCCAAGTTCCTGCCTGCGAGTAACAAGAAGCAAACATTAAAAAAGGTTGTCGAAATACACCAAATTATCAGAATGCCCAGGAAGGGATCGAGTGGGTGCTGATAGGGCAGTTAAATCCTTGAAAAGTTCAAATTCTCATATAATTTAGGTACTTTCTTTGTATTTGTATTTTCTTTTAATGATCTAATTCAGCACCCCTAAAACATTTATAATTTCACTAACAAAAATTCAACATAAAAATATGTATCCGTCCATGAGAATACTCATTACTAAAACGATAGATCACAATGTCTAAGCTACATAAAATGCCCCCTAAATCCCCTAAATCTGAGGCTATTAGGTGCACGAACCTACATTTTCTCCATGATATTACAACCGCAACAATGACAACCGAACTAAAACTCCGTCAGCTAGATCAGATCATGTTTAAACATGGAAACACAAATAAAATTAATAAAACGAAATAAAGAAAAGGGGAATAAATACCCGATTCCAAACAGAACCAAGTGTTGCGGTCGGAGATTGGCTCGAAACTAAGTCTTGAGCGGTGACCTTCTTCGGAAGAGGGAGGGGAGCGGCGTCCGCCGTCGCTTCTCGGACCCAATAAGTATACGACGCTGCTGCGGCTGTTCGTCCATTGCCATTTCCGTCGTTATGGCCCTTCTCCGATCCTCCATTCTCCATCTCGATTTAAGCTAATTGAATGGATCCAATCAACTTATCGTTTTAATTTTACTGAAGATTTTGTCGATGATGATTGATTATTCCGAGGGAGAATCGGCGAATGGAGAAGATTTATTATTACTATAATTATTCAAAACAAATTTGGTTTCTGGAAGCTTCGTTCAATGTTATTTTGGGTTTTCAAGCTACACCTAGAGTCTTCCTTTGCATTTAATACCACAACGTGGGTGAAGAAGAAGAAAATTAGATGGAAAAACTACATTGTTCATCACTTATCTTAACCATCTTTCTGTTTCAGTCAATAAATTTTAAAAACTTTTACTTTTATCACTCCATTTTGATATTAATTCATTTTTTTTAAAGTGTCGTCCAAGTTTTTTTCCCATCACACTATCTTCTTAATAAATTTAAAATTTTTATAGTTTCGTCCTCGTTTCATTCTACAATCAAAATCATTATTTTTTTTTATATATATATTCTCCAATCACTCAAGACACTAAAGAATTAGTGTCATAACCATTTTTTTTAGGTAAAACAATTAAATATTATTTTAAAAATGATTATGACTTTAATTAAAAAAAATGGGTGATTTTAGATTGATTTGAATTAAATTGAAAATAGAGTCGCCATCGACCTTTGGGTTAGGTAGGTCAAATACCCAAAAACGTCTTTAAAAAAACAATTTTAAGGAAAATCATTTTTAAAGACAAAAATGGTATGCGTTTACCAAAGATTCGATTTAAACGGGTTCGGAGTCGGTTACGCGTAGGGAAGGATTAGCCCCCACAACGCCCAAAAAATGGTACTGTGTCGCTTTCATGTTGTCGTAATGGCGAAAATGATAGATCGAATATAAAGTTAAAATGTGATCCATTTATTGAAATTTAATTAATTGCTTCGAATTAATGAATGTTAGGGAAAATTCTTTAATTCAAAAGAAATCTAGAAATAGTAATTCTCCGTCGGAAAAATTAATTTCAACTTTCTTATTAGTAAAAGAATATTCCATCATAAATAAATATACGAATCGCATATAAAGGAAAATTGACGATTTGCATTAGCATAATGAATAAAATAACACATTGCATCATTAAAATAAATTAATTAGTAACATAAACTCGATTTATTTCAAGTTACTATGTCGTTAAAATGTCGTACATGATCGAACCACTTCGACCAAGTGGTACTTTCCACGCTCATTTACGAATACGTGTTTGAAACACATTCGGATGCATAAACCTTTTAATCAAGTACGAGAGACACATAATATTGATATGAAGGCTAATTTAAAATTAAATTATATGAATGAAATAAAATAATATAATGAAATAAGCAATATATAGTCATACAAGGATTAAGAAAAAATAATTAAACACACATAAATATATATATATGCATAAAATATATACATATATATATATAATAAACATCTAATAACATAAATATAAACATATTAATTAAACGGTTTGAACTAGGATAATTAAATGACTTTAAAAAACAAAAGGACTAAATTATAAAAGGACAAAATGATAAAGCATAAATATGTAATAAACACCATAATTTCACTTACAAAACCAAAACAGTGACCAAAATGGGCTAAAAGTGAAATCTAAGATCTATTTTACAAACTCAAAATTTATCTTTCAAAATAATATTTAAAGACTGGAACAAAAGACAAATAAATTCAGGAACCAAATCATAAATACAGATAAATTCACTACTAGACAAATAAGGATCTAAATGAAATAAATCATGAATTAATAGCCTAAAATAGACATTAAACCAAATTTATATTAAATAACATATAATGATTAAAATACAAACAATCAATACTTGAAACTAGAAATTAAAGGATTCAAACTTCTATTCAGTGACTAATATGAAAACTTAAAAAAAATATGTGCTCAAAGTAAAATATCAACATACACATATTTAATATAAAAGCTAGGACTAAATACAATGAAAATAATATGAGGCCCGAAATCAAAGATTTCAAAATTCATTAATGACCAGTTACAGAACAATACAAACGTGGGGGACTTAAACTAAGATTTACCCTTTTTTGCAAAAACACGCACCCAGCCCCTTTAGAATGACGTCGTTCAGCGTCTGAGATATAAGCCCCTTTGAGGGTTTTCATTAAATCATTTTTTCCTCTCCCTCTGTTGCCTCTCTCGTTCTAAAGGGAAAGAACCATAGAACCCCCTCAAGGCTCACCGCCGTTCGACTCAAATGGCCCCGAAATCTTTCCGTTTTCAACGCGATTTAAGCCCAGTTTAGAACCCCATATATCCTTCCTCACATTCCCCTCGGGTTTGGATGACAGTGGTTACTAAGGGGGAGGTAAGTATTTCTTTTGATTTTTTCTCTCTGGTTTTGGTTCGAATGCTTTCTCCTTTTTATGGTTTTTTTTCGTTCACTCTCTCTGGTTTTCCTCTCATTTTTCTTTTGTTTTGG
Organism: Hibiscus syriacus; assembly: GCF_006381635.1. NCBI lineage: Eukaryota > Viridiplantae > Streptophyta > Magnoliopsida > Malvales > Malvaceae > Hibiscus > Hibiscus syriacus. The sequence continues at coordinate 520,370 of NW_024062429.1, forward strand.
TTCCCACCGAATTCCCTTGATATCTCCTCATTCCATTTCTTTTATTGCATGCTTGATGGATTTGATAAATCCCCCGGGATTTTAGACTTGATTTGCTCTTATATTTTATTGGGATTTTCTGATTGATATCTGTTTATGTCACTGTTTGATGGATGGGTAGGTATGGGACTTGCCGGTATGGGCAAGGTGTTGGGTTTGGAATGACACTTAGTGGGGAACAACAGGGCATGGGTTGTGCATGGGGGACATCAATGTATGGAAGCTATGTAGGGACCAAAAATTGGTTACTACAGCTGCCCCTCTTTGCTCATTGTTGTGAGAACAGGAATAGAGCAAAGACATAATACCAATTTTTGGATTGTCAACAAGTCTCAAGCTCTTCTTTGATCGGCTCTCATTTCTTCGATTAATCGTTGTTATTGATGACACATTCTTTTTGGAGGTAATTTGTTGCTGAAGACGACACTGCTCATCCGCGATGATTAGATCGTGTCGTTTTCGATTACGATGTTGTTCCTTCGTGATGAGGAAGTCAGATTGTCTGAGGGTGACACTGCTCTATGTGATGAAGAGGTCTGGTCGAGGAATGACACGGTATACGTGATGAAGAGTTCTGGCCATCTAAAGGTGATAACACGGTTCCTACGTGATGAGGACGGCTGGTTATCTAAGGGTGACACGGCTCCTACGTGATGAAGAGGTCTGGTCGAGGAATGACACGACTCATACGTGATGAGAGTTCTGGCCATCTAAAGGTGATAACACGTTCCTACGTGATGAGGACGGTGTTATCTATGGTTGACACGGCTCATACGTGTGATGAGAGATCTGGTATGGGGAATGACACGGCTACGTGAGAAGAGTTATGGCCATCTAAAGGTGATAACACGGTTCCTACGTGATGAGGACGGCTGGCCATCTTTAGGAGTATGGTTTCAAGAGAAACCAAATTAAAGATTTGTTTCAAAGAAACAACCCAAAGATTTGTTTCAAGAAAAACATACTCAAAGACTTTGTTTGTTTTGTTTCAAGGGAAACAGATTCAAATGATAGTAAAATTTGTTTCCAAAGAAACAAACTCAAAGATTTTTCTCAAAGAACTGTCTCGAGAGAAACAAAATTTTGTTTCCAAAGAAAGATTAAATGATTTTTTTTTAGACATTGTCATAAGAGACAAAACTTTGTTTTTCAGAAAATTGTATCTTAGTGAGACAAATTTTGTTTCCAAAGAAACAGACTCAGATTTTCTTCAAAAGAAACTGTTTTAAGGGATAAAACCTTTTCCAGAGAAACAAACTCAAATGATCTTGTTTTAAGAGAAAATGTTTCAAGAGACAAAATTTGTTCAAGGGAAACGACTCAAAGATGACATGAAAGGAAATTGTCTCATGCGAGACAAAATTTGTTTAATAAACGATCTCAAAGGTGGGTATTTTCAAAAGAAGTTGTCTCGAGAAAATTTTTTTCAAAGGAAACAAACTCAAAGATTTTTCTCAAGAGAAATTGTCTTTAAGAGATAAAAATTTGTTTCAAAAGAAATAGACTCAAAGATTTTTTCAAAGAAAAACTCAAAGTATTTTTTAATTAGAAACTGCTCAAGAGAGACAACATTTGTTTTTAAAGAATAGACTCAAAGATGATTTTGTTAAGAGAAACAAACTCAAAGATTTCAAATGAACATATTCAAAGATTTACTTCAAGAGAAACGGTCTCAAGAGATACAAAATTCATTTTAAGAGAAACAGATCAAGATTTTTGTTTCAAAAGAAATTATCTTAAGAGAGACAAAATTTTGTTTCCAAAGAAACACTCAAAGATTTTTATTTCAAAAGAAACACTCTCAAAGATTTTTTCACAAAATTGTCTCAAGAGAGACAACACTTTGTTTCAGACTCAAAGATTTTTCACGAAATTGTCTCAAGAGAGACAAAACTTGTTTCAAAATAAAGACTCAAAGATTTTTCAAAAAGAACAACTCAAAGATACAACTCAAGATATTTATTCAAAAGGAACAAACTCCAAGATTTTTATTCAAAAGGAACAGACTCAAAGATTTATCTCAAGAGAAACTGTCTCCAGAGAGACAAAATTCGTTTTAAGAAAAAGATTCAAAGATTGTCGATATTGTTTCTAGGGAACATCTCAAAGGTGTTTTTTTTAAAAGGGAAACTGTCTCACGCGAGAGAATCGATTTTGAAAAACTCAGTGATATTAATTTTGTTTCAAGTACAACAAATTTAAATTTGTATCTCAGGAAAAATGTCTCAAGCGAAACGAAATTTGTTTCGAAATAAACACAATATCAAGTGAGATTTTGTTTTAAGTGAAACAAATTCAAAATTAGTATCTCAAAGGAAAATGTCTCAAGCGAGACGAATTTGCTTTAAGATATAGTCTCAAATGAGACAAAATTTATTTTTAGAGAAATTGTCTCAAGCGAGACAAAGTTTGTTTTGAGAAAAACGATCTCAAGTGAGATCAACTTTGTTTAATGTGAAACAAATTCGAAATTTGGATCTCAAAGGGAAAAGGTCTCAAGCGAGACGAAATTTGTTTTGAAAGAAACAACAATCTAAGGTGAGATTAATTTTGTTTTAAGTGAATCAAATTCAAAATTGTATCTCAAAGGAAAAATGTCTCAAGCGAGACGAGTTTGTGTTTTAAGAGAATTTGTCTTAAGTGATACAAACTTTGTTTTAAAGAAATTGTCTCAAGCAAACAAAATTTGAGAAAACGATCTCAAGTGAGATCAACTTTGTTTAATGTGACAATCAAATTTGTATCTCAGGAAAATGTCTCCAGTGAGACGGAATTTGTTTTTCAGAAATTGTCTCAAACGAGACAAAATTTGTTTTTAGAAAGCTGTCTCAAGCGAGACAAAATTTGCTTTGAAAGAAATTGTCTCAAGCGAGACAAAAATTTGTTTTAAAATTCTCAAAATTTGTGAAAATATCTCAAGTGAGACAAAAATTTTGTTTCAAAAAAACACCCTCAAGGCGAAAAAGGTCTGTTTGTTCATGCACGTTGAGGAAATGTCTTGATTGTTGACTTCAGGAAGCCCAAATCATTGTTTCTGCAAGTTAGACATCTGGTCATTTCCGAGCTTTGATTTCCTGAGAGATCAAAATGATGCATTT